>NC_059205.1:36516143-36828643 GCF_020615455.1 Coregonus clupeaformis | reverse complement strand
TCAGTGTTGCTAACTTAGCAACTTTGTCGCTATATTTAGCGAGTATTCAGACCCCTCTCTTCAAAAAATCGACTAGCGACAAATCTAGTGACTTTTTCTGGTGTTATTGGAGACTTTTGGAGACTTTGACGTGAAAGCACGTATCGTTCTTACTCTTCTCAACTATCAGCGGGAGCTGCCGTGGGCTCCACCCCCGTCCCAAAGCACTCACAGGCGGCCCAGTCCTTGCTCAGCAGTCCCTCCCAGCTGCAGTCAGAGCAGGAGATATTCACCCCTCCGCGTCCAGACTGCAAATGAATCGCGCATGCGGGAAGCCGCCGCTGGCTGATCCCGCCCTGGATGTAAATGTAAAATGTTCTTTGTCTAAAATAAATCACTGCACAAAAATAAATCACTACATTTGACTCACACAGCCTCAGTCACTTACTCACCTCATCCACTGTGTGTGTGCCTCTCTGTGACATAAGCTAAACATCTAGCTGGCTAGCTCATCATGTCTCAGTCTAAACTGTATACTCAAAAATACAGAAAAGAGTGGGAATCAAACCCTGAATTCAAAGGCTGGTAGAAGCCGTTTATTGGAGATGATACACGGGCATACTTCCTTTATTGTAAGGCTGATTTCTACGCCAAACTTAGTGATGTAAAAAAACACATGACAACTCAAAAACATACTCAAAAGGCAAAGCCTTATAACAGTTCCACCCAAAACAAGTTGCCATTTATGGTTTTTAAAAATGACTCTGCAAAAAGGGCTGAGGCCACCATGGCATTAGTTATCGCTGAACACTGTTCCATGCTGGCATGTGATCACATTGGAGAAGCATGTAGAGCTGCTTTCTCAGACTCCACTGCTGCTACCCACTTCAAAATGCACAGGACAAAGTGCACAGAAATGATTAATGGTGTTCTAGCACCATACTTTCTGAAAAAGTTGGTCGCAGATGTGGGTGACCAGCGTTTCAGCCTCCTCCTCGATGAGTCCACGGATGTAAGTGTTTTTAAGTACCTGGGGGTTGTGATAAGGTACTTTAGTGACACCAAGCAGACAATTGTATCAACATTTCTGGGGCTTGTTGAGTTGGAGGGAGGAGATGCCAAATCTATAGCCTGTGCTGTTTTGGCTTTCCTCGAGAAGTGTTGTCTTAAAAAATAGAAACTCCTGGGGATATGGACTGACAATGCCTCTGTTATGACGGGGATTAACAATGGGGTCCATAAAGTGCTGAAGGAGGTGTATGTCCTCAAAGATCTGGTTCTTATTCGCTGTGTGTGCCACTCTCTGCAGCTTGCTGTAAGTCATGCTTCTAATGACACCATCCCCCGTAGTGTGGAGTACTTGGTACGAGAGACTTATAACTGGTTTTCAGTGTCTCCAAAGCGTTGGGAGGCCTACAAAGCCATATATGAGACCATCAACTGTGGGGAGAAACCTTTCAGATGACCAAGGTGTGTGCCACACGTTGGCTCTCCATTGAATCCGTGGTTTCACGCATTTTGGACCAGTGGGAGGAGCTTAGGCTGCATTTCGCAAGTCACCAAGTCCAGTGAACACTGCTACATGGCTGAGGTTTTATACTCCATGTACAGTGATCCTCAAAACACATTGTATCTGACGTTTTTGAAGTCAGTGCTGGGTGAGGTACAGATGGCCATCAAGGCTTTTGAGGGAGAGCAAGTACATACTCGTAAGCTACTTGACAGCTTGGTTAGCCTGATCAAGTCTGTGAGCAGCAGGGTGCTGAATCCACTGGCAAATGTTGATGTACTCAAAGGGCCAATAGATGGATACATCAGTCCCAAACCATACCTTGGTTACCTTTTTGAGTCAAAGGCAGCTGAGCTCCACCTTGCGCCTGAGGTAGAAAACAAAGTCCGAAAGCGGTGTGTAGCCTTCACCATCTCCCTCACTAATGAGTTGAGGGTGAGACAGCCGGACAACATCGAAGCATTGCAGTACATGTCAGTTTTCAATGTGGAGGAAAATCTAAAGCACAATAAGAGCCCTGGAGAAATATAAAAAATAGCCAAGCTCCTTGGCTACTCCCCTGCAGAGATAGACAAGATTGTCCAGCAATGGCGTACCATCCATCTTAGTAAATGGAATGAGTCAAAAAACACACTGGGCTTCTGGAGTGAGATTTGGAAGTTCAGGGATGCAGCTGATATCGACCCATTTCAAGAACTTGCCATGGCTGCTGTGTCTGTGTTGTCCTTGCCACACTCGAATGCTGAAGTCGAGAGAGTATTTAGCCAGATGAGTGTGGTAAAAAGCAAACTTAGAAATCGGATGTCCTTGCAGACCCTTAACTCCATCCTGTACATTCAATATGGACTGAAGCTGTCTGGTGAGGCTTGCTATGAGCACCTGCTGCCTGATAATGTTTTGCAGCTTTTTAGCACATCAGCTGCTTACTCATTTAAGTCAGCTCCCTCAGTTGCTGAACCTGCCATAGAGAGCCTTGACCAAAATGGCGATGACCCACTCTTTCTGTGAGCCAGCACAGCCTGTGTGTGTGTGGAGGGGTGTCAAATTTTTTTACATCCTGAATTAGGGCCAGACTAGTAACCATCATTTTCTCACATTGCCATTGACTGTTTCTTCTATTGTTCTTTTTGGTCCATTTATATTGTTAATGTAGATTGTATACAAAAAAATGTTTTAAATGTTATGGTTAAAAATGTTGTAGGCTCCTAAGTGGACCATAAGGTTAAAAACCAAACCAAACTTATGAAAAAATAAAATAAAATAAAAATAAAAAACGAAGTAACTCCGCCAGTCTCTCTTTTGGGTCACTTTTGCCAGTCCCAAGCCCAGATAAAGGAGGAGGGTTGGAATTGTGACAAAAAAAAAAAAAAAAAAAAAGAATCGACATTTGTAGTTCTAAACATAACGTTATTCCTCTCTCCTACAGCGTCCATCACAATTACATGCACATGGCCAATTGTGCAAATTAGGTGATGACATCATTTAGCGACTTTTAGGACAGCCAATAGCTACTTTCCTTACTGAGGAGTTGGCAACACTGACAGGAGTCTACACATGACCTTGTAGCTCCCCAAGACGAGTGTTGGTGACCACTGCTGTGTACAGCAATGTTTCCTATGGTCGGTCAATGGCCACCGTCTGTTGTCGTGGTTAAAAATAGATTAGGGTAGAATGTAAAGGACTCTATTCAATCCGTATCGCGGAAGTTCAGTGTTAGACCGTGATTGAAATTTAAAGGCAATATTCCCGCGTTAGCGCAGACTGAATTCACGGTAAATGCTGCATATCTTGGCTCAATCAGATATTACATATACATTTCTATAGCGCAATCTGAAAGGCTTCAGCGATGCAGATTAAATAGAGCCCTTAGATGGGTCATCATAGCAAAGGGCATATTCATTATGTAGATTATTTTGCAAAACGTTTCTTAAATGGAAGCAAACAGGACGAAATGGGGAGGGACCAGAATTTGTCCAATATAAACTCTGGTTTTAGCTGCAAAACACAACTGTTTGGACTAATGATTACACCCCAGTACCGCAGAGAGCAAACAAATAATCATTAGTAACTTTATTATTGAGTTGCAGGCAGTGTTCTGGGGGGCGACACTTTAAGTTGTAGTGGGACACTTAAGTAGATCAAGTGGGGCACTATTTTCTAATTAGAAATACATTAGACTTTGTAGAGGCTTATAGATAACACACAGTGTTTTTACAATTTTGTATCAATGAATTTATAACTAGACCCTCTCCATGCTATTGGGAAATTGATTTGGGGACATTCCAAGCTCTTGGTGAAAATATAACTAAAGGAGTCTGCACAGCTTTTACCTGATCCTGAAACACCTCTATTACTCCCCAAATGCTGTCTCCTTTCATAAATTGAGCATCTTTTCTATACTACGTTTCTTACTTCAGTGTCCTTCCTTTCCTACCGTTGTTATTTCCTTTCACTGTCATCCTATACTGTTTATGTGCTATATGGAGACTCGATTTTGAGATGTTATGAACAACTAAAACATATTTCAATGTACAGTACTTTCTTTTTGTACCTTTATTTAACCAGGTAAGCCAGTTGAGAACAAGTTCTCATTTACAACTGCGACCTGGCCAAGATAAAGCAAAGCAGTGCGATAAAAACAACAACAACACAGAGTTACATATGGGATAAACAAAACGTACAGTCAAAAACACAATAGAAAATCTATATACAGTGTGTGCAAATGTAGTAAGTTATGGAGGTAAGGCAATAAATAGTCCATAGTGCTAAATAATTACAATTTAGTATTAACACTGGAGTGATAGATATGCAGAAGATGATGTGAAAATAGAGATACTGGGGTGCAAATGAGCAAAATAAATAACAATATGGGGATGAGGTTTTTGGGTGGGCTAATTACAGATGGGCTGTGTACAGGTGCAGTGATCGGTATACTGCTCTGACAACTGATGCTTAAAGTTAGTGAGGGAGATAAGAGTCTCCAGCTTCAGAGATTTTTGCAGTTCGTTCCAGTCATTGGTAGCAGAGAACTGGAAGGAATGGCGGCCAAAGGAGGTGTTGGCTTTGGAGATGACCAGTGAGATATACCTGCTGGAGCGCATACTACAGGTGGGTGTTGCTATGGTGACCAATGAGCTACGATAAGGCGGGGATTTGCCTAGCAGTGATTTATAGATGACCTGGAGCCAGTGGGTTTGGCGACGAATATGTAGTGAGGGCCAGCCAATGAGAGCGTACAGGTCACAATGGTGGGTAGTATATGGGGCTTTGGTTACAAAACGGATGGCACTGTGATAGACTACATCCAATTTGCTGAGTAGAGTGTTGGAGGCTATTTTGTAAATGACATCGCCGATGTCAAGGACCAGTAGGATAGTCAGTTTTACGAGGGCATGTTTGGCAGCATGAGTGAAGGAGGCTTTGTTGCGAAATAGGAAGCCGATTCTAGATTTAACTTTGGATTGGAGATGCTTAATGGGAGTCTGGAAGGAGAGTTTACAGTCTAACCAGACACCTAGGTATTTGTAGTTGTCCACATATTCAAGTCAGATCCGCCGAGAGTAGTGATGCAAGCAGCGTTCGATTGAAGAGCATGCATTTAGTTTTACTAGCGTTTAAGAGCAGTTGGAGGCTACGGAAGGAGTGTTGTATGACATTGAAGCTCGTTTGGAGGTTTGTTAACACAGTGTCCAATGAAGGGCCAGATGCATAAAAAATTGTGTCGTCTGCGTAGAGGTGGATCTGAGAGTCACCAGCAGCAAGAGCGACATCATTTATATAATTTTCATCATAGGTACACGTCATGTATGACAG
This sequence comes from Coregonus clupeaformis, assembly GCF_020615455.1. Classification (NCBI taxonomy): domain Eukaryota; kingdom Metazoa; phylum Chordata; class Actinopteri; order Salmoniformes; family Salmonidae; genus Coregonus; species Coregonus clupeaformis. Next base: position 36,823,341 of record NC_059205.1, on the reverse strand, counting down.
ACAAAATGAGAAAAAAAATCCAGAAAATCACATTGTAGGATTTTTTATGAATTTATTTGCACATTATGGTGGAAAATAAGTATTTGATCAATAACAAAAGTTTCTCAATACTTTGTTATATACCTTTTGTTGGCAATGACACAGGTCAAACGTTTTCTGTAAGTCTTCACAAGGTTTTCACACACTGTTGCTGGTATTTTGGCCCATTCCTCCATGCAGATCTCCTCTAGAGCAGTGATGTTTTGGGGCTGTCGCTGGGCAACACGGACTTTCAACTCCCTCCAAAGATTTTCTATGGGGTTGAGATCTGGAGACTGGCTAGGCCACTCCAGGACCTTGAAATGCTTCTTACGAAGCCACTCCTTCGTTGCCCGGGCGATGTGTTTGGGATCATTGTCATGCTGAAAGACCCAGCCACATTTCATTTTCAATGCCCTTGCTGATGGAAGGAGGTTTTCACTCAAAATCTCACGCTCTCTGCAGGTCATTCACTAGGTCCCCCCGTGTGGTTCTGGGATTTTTGCTCACCGTTCTTGTGATCATTTTGACCCCACCGGGTGAGATCTTGCGTGGAGCCCCAGATCGAGGGAGATTATCAGTGGTCTTGTATGTCTTCCATTTCCTAATAATTGCTCCCACAGTTGATTTCTTCAAACCAAGCTGCTTACCTATTGCAGATTCAGTCTTCCCAGCCTGGTGCAGGTCTACAATTTTGTTTCTGGTGTCCTTTGACAGCTCTTTGGTCTTGGCCATAGTGGAGTTTGGAGTGTGACTGTTTGAGGTTGTGGACAGGTGTCTTTTATACTGATAACAAGTTCAAACAGGTGCCATTAATACAGGTAACAAGTGGAGGACAGAGGAGCCTCTTAAAGAAGAAGTTACAGGTCTGTGAGAGCCAGAAATCTTGCTTGTTTGTAGGTGACCAAGTACTTATTTTCCACTATAATTTGCAAATAAATTCATAAAATATCCTACAATGTGATTTTCTGGATTTTTCTTTCTCAGTTTGTCTGTCATAGTTAACGTGCACCTATGATGAAAATTACAGGCCTCTCTCATCTTTTTAAGTGGGAGAACTTGCACAATTGGTGGCTGACTAAATACTTTTTTCCCCCACTGTACACAGAGAATAGAGTGGGCCCGAGAATTGAACCCTGTGGCACCCCCATAGAGACTGCCAGAGGTCCAGACAACAGGCCCTCTGATTTGACACATTGAACTCTATCTGAGAAGTAGTTGGTGAACCAGGCGAGGCAGTCATTTGAGAAACCAAGGCTATTTAGTCTGCCAATAAGAATGCGGTGATTGACAGAGTCGAAAGCCTTGGTCAGGTCGATGAAGTCAGCAGCACAGTACTGTCTTTTATCGATTAGAATATCTAATGAAGGAAATTACATTTAAATTGATTAAAGGTTTATTTAGTGAATTTATATAGCTTAAAAGGTCCCTGTCCCACAATTCTAACACCATTCAGGGGAAGTGGGACAGTACTATAAATCTACATTTTATACAATATAAAAGCTGTTTACATGAATGGTTATCATATTCTAAAACACTATCAATAACTATTCATTTTATCACCAAAAGCTAGATTGTAAAATTATAATTGACAGAATTATCATTCTAGTGCAAGGTTTCATAGTACGCCGGTTGATTTTCAAGGGTCACCCCATCTAAGAAACCTGAACACACACACACATTACAGTGAAGTCATACTAACCAACCCACAGAACACATGCAGCAACAACCCAATAACATTTGTTGTGGTTAGTTTGCTAAATTACCATATTACAGCACCCTCAAACACAAATGTGCCACTACACCTGATGTCCCACTAATGCTGACTTCACTTAAATCAAAATGAAAGTGGGTGCAATATACTCTTTAAGTCCAGATGCTTTATGCAATTCATTTGAGGGCACTGATTGTAAGCTCTGGCATATATATACATTTATTTTGGTTCAATAATAACTAGTACCTATTCATCATACTGTAGGTATCCTCTATCTTTGCTATTTTTTTATTCAATGGACTATGGATCTTTCCTCTTGTAGCCTAATTCCGTTATTACTGATTTGGTACATCCTTTGTTTGATTAGAGCTAGGTTTATTTTTAGATGACTATGAATCCCTGTACAGTGCTAGATTTCTTAAAGCCCAAGGGCCTCAAGAAAGAATGTCTCTTGTCCATAGTTACACATGGGTCCAGACAATATGCATATCAAGGTTATTAGTAATACCTGTACGCAAAATGAAGGTTATTCAAAAGTAAAGTATATAATGTCAGTAGAAGATATTAGCATTGTGTACAGTACAGGATATCTAATATGACACAAACCATATTTATAAACCAAAAACTAAAATCAACAATGCACCAACAGATTTCCAAACATCAACTTCTTTGGCAACAATGTACTATACATGATCAGCTTCCCAACAGCGTATCTGGCACACGACCTTGGCTGAGGCACTAATTCAATTGAGTGTTTTTGAGGGCATCACCTCAGGCTATTCACTCACCAGAGGGACCAAGAGATAACTCCAGGCACTTGTCTGACAGCAAGCAATTTTCTAACACCATTAACTACTTTAATACATCATTAACAATTAATTAAATCAAGTCTTTGAGGAATTATGTCTTAAAAGTAAGATCAAGAGTAGAGACCATGTTCATTTTCAGAATCACCTGTATTCACCAAGTACTGTACATTTACACATACCCAGAATTTGCTTTATTGTGTAGGTGCTGGCAGCAATAGACAATATACAAACAGATTAGACACAAGTCCATCATACAGAATATACAGTATCGGTACAGTAAACAAAACACTGGAGTTTAGGCTGATTGCAGTGGGAATTCCTATCTATATAAGCAGAGGGAGCCTTCACAGTGCATATACAGTGTTGTGCGGAGGACAGGAGGTGTGCATAATGCAAATGCAGTATAGTGTAGATTAGTATTTGCAGTAATCGGCCCAATGAAAAGTCACTTAATCCCTATGAGCCCGATGGCCGGTTGATGAGGGCCACAGCATGGGGGAAGAAACTGTCCAGGTGGAGGGCGGTTTTGGTCATGATTGACCTAAACTGTCTGCCAGAGCAGAGTCTTTGAAAGATGGGGTGTCCGGTATGGGCAGGGTAGGAAATGATCGTACCTGCATGCTTCCTTGTCCTGGAGCTGTGCAGGTCCTTGATGGTGGGCAGGTGACAGCCTATGAACTTCTCCGCAGACCGGATGATGTGCGGCAGTTTGCCCTTGCAGCGGGCAGACCCAAACCAGATGGTGATAGAAGAAGTGAGGATGGACAATGGACGTATAGAACCGAACTGTCAGAGAGTTTGAGTTTCCTCAGCTGGCGCAGACAGCACATCCTCTGTCGAGCCTTCTTGGTCACTACTGTGATGTTGTCCTCCCAGTTGAGGTTGTGAGAGATGATGGTCCCAAGGAATTTAAATGTAAATGACTTGGCTGTGCTGACAGCTGAGCAATCAATCTCAAGGGGGAGAGATGGTGGGGGGGCATTTCCTGAAGTCAACCACCATCTCCACGGTTTTGACTGTGTTGAGTTCTAGGTGGTTGCGACTGCACCAGGCCACCAACCTTTCTACTTGGATGACCAGGGTGGTGTCATCAGCAAACTTGAGTGGTTTGACAGATGGGTCATTGGAGGTGCAGTCATTGGTGTAGAGTAGAGGGGGAAGAGCATGCAACCCTGTGCTGATAGGGAGTCTGAAATATGTTTTCCCATCTTAACGTGCAGTGTCCTGTTGGTCAGGGATAGAGTCCGATACAGTCAGCTGGGTGAGTATGTGCTGTAGCAGGTCCAGAATGATTGTGTTGAAGGCTGAGCTAAAGTCCACAAACAATATCCTCTTGTATGTCCTTGGGACGGCGAAGTCCACAAACAGTCCTATTGGCTCTGTAGGTGAACTATTATTATTTTTTTTTTTTTGTCATTTAGCAGACGCTCTTATCCAGAGCGACTTACAGGAGCAATTAGGGTTAAGTGCCTTGCTCAAGGGCACATCGACAGATTTTTCACCTAGTCGGCTCTGGGATTAGAACCAGCGACCTTTCGGTTACTGGCACAACGCTCTTAACCACTAAGCTACCTGCCGGGGTCAAGGAGGCCTTCGATGGTGGTTTTGCAATGGGACAGGACCGGGTGCTCAAAGGTTTTCATGATGACCGAGGTGAGCGATACAGGTTTGTAGTCATTCAGGCTGATTGAATATGTCCGTGAAAACGGGAAAGCTGGTCAGTGCAGTGCTTTTGGTAGTCAGTGCAGTTTGGTTCAATACATGAAACAAACACAAACTCTGCTTCTTGTTTTGTGATTGTAAATTTGCCTCCTGACATAAGAGTTTTGGGACTGTACCATGAATATCTAAATAGGAATATTTGTGAGAAAGCAAAGAAATGTAAGATTCATTTTGACAACAAAGTTCTGATTTTATTCCAAAAGTGTTGAATAATTGCTGGAACCTTTTAACAATACAATTTTAAAAAATTAAAACCAATCCATAATTTAAACATTCAGTCCACAAAAATAACATCAATTTCTGTATGTATTATTAACGATTGTTACAAAAAGCTACAAAACGACAATGATCTATTCACAGGGTAAAAAATATCAAGAGCAGTGTGACTGTACATTGCAACTTGTTTCAGCCTTCATCATTTCCTCCAGTACAGGACCTGTCGATCTTGTCTTCTCCTCCTTGGTCTTTGCCATCATGTGAATTTATTTGTGAGATTGTTAAGGAAAGTGGTGAGCAGGGCTTTCAATATAGAATCCTTAATTGTCAATTTTTGGAGAATTTAACTTATAAATGAGGTTAGTTCAACTGTCATACCCCATCAGAAACCAAAATATAAGCTTGTTTTACTCCAATGGTTTAAAAAAACTACTAAAATCACCGGGAATTCAGAAAAACATTTGTTTAATTTAGGAAATCTGTTCCCAAATATTCCCACAAATAAAAAAAGTGTCAATGTAATCAAGGTATGAAATTATTGTATTTGAAAATACAATCTATTTTTGGGCTAAGTTGTGGTCCAAATTATAATTATTTTCTACTTATCACTGTGGGAGGCCATTCCTCTTGCATTTAAAAGGATATGATTCATAATCCAAGTTCTGTGTCAATACTCCAGTCAATATAAACTCAGCATTGTGAATGTCTGTAACGAAGAAACAGGGGAGACAAGAGGTAGGTTTAGCCTCGAGTCAAAACAGGATGTCGTAACAATCGGCCACATTCAAAGCACATGTACACATTGACGTGTTCCTCTTACCAATGTTCTTCAAGAAGTAATCTCTACATAGATGAAGATCATTCTCACAGGATATCAGGATGATCTCAGGAAGGTACTGAAAATAACAGAAAATATTCCATGAGTTCAGTAATAAAAGACCACCTCTGTCATTCTTCAAGTACACAGTTAAAACAATGCTGTGCATATATGGAGATGATCAGTACCTTGTTCTGCTTGTGCTCCATTATTTTGCGGAAGGAGGGCTGCTTGGGGAGCACCTTGCCTCCTGCGCTCTCTATGATGGCTTTCATAGTAGTAAGGCTGGGACAGATCCCAGGGGTAATATAGAAATACTTGCCCTAGGGAGGGAAAGGAAAACAGAAGACATGTTTAAGAGACAGTTGGGTATCTAATGCATCCAATCAGACATATTGACTATCACAATCTGATGACTCAACAGAACAATTCAATTAAATATTTCCAAATATGCACACATGGGTGTCCACTGTCCAGGCTGATAGACATAGGGGATAGATTCCATAAGTGCATGGTATCACTAACCTTGAAGAGTGGTGCAGTGTGGGCCCTCTTCAGTGACTCTTCCAGACTGAAGCCGAACAGCACCTCTGCCTCTGCATCTCTCAGCATGTAGTTCTGCTCATCTGAATGAACAGACACATACTCTAAAGAATGCACACATACTCTAAAGCCAATCAGACTCCCTCTAAGAACATATACTCTCTAAAAAGCTACACACAAAAAGGATGACATCACAACAGTATCTCAAACATGAAACTCCCTCCCACTGATCCATTATCTAATAACTGAATGCCAACTTAAAGCAAGAATCCTTAGTTGCTACATCAATTTTGGGACTTTATGATATGTACCCTTGATTCTTGAACATAAATGTCTCATGAACTTAGTTCAACTGTCGTACCTCATCAGAACCCAAAATAAACAAATAGTTTATACCCTTAAAACATGGTTAAAACTATATGTTTCATATAATGGCTGGTTAGTCCTTGCATCAATAGCGCGGTCTGTGAATTTGAGAGTGGTTACATTTCTTCAGGCATATCCCTCAGCTTTTTTACTAAAGGCGGGGTGACACTTTGTTATTGTTTAAATTAGGGATTCTAGCTTTAACGTACCAACAAACTTCTTGCTCTTCCAGCTCTCTTCTAACCACTCAGGGGTGATTATGTGCTTGACAATGGACATTGCCGTGAGGAACTTCACCGTCCTCGTCACCTTGTTGGCCACCAGATGTGTGCACTTCTGAGCACTCTCTGCGATTTCCCCTCCAAGGTTGTGCAGCCTCTGAACAGACAGAATGGGACATCGGATGCATTGTTAGAGGCCGAGAGCGCTGAGAATCGGATGTGATCCTGTAAAACGTTTAGCTAAATATCGATGATTCATATACTTGCCAACAGTCATTCACAACGATGGCTGTTTCCTGCAGACTCTTGCTCAGCTGTGCATAGACATAGAAATACCAATTACCTTCATGAATTGTTGGACCTGTGTTGGCTCAAAGCCAGTGAAGAAAATGTACGGTGTGGATTCTGGTGGAAGCTTCTTGGTTGGGGCTTCGATCTCCTCAAGTCTACAATTGAGAGAATATTTGGGTCATTGGGAGATAAACCTTTAGTTGTATCCCTATATACAAAGATTTTTTTATTTTTAGAATGAAATATTTTAATAAGAAACTCTGCAGATTGCCTAATTAATCTTCACATACTGTGCTATACACTACTGTGAAAACTAGGGTGATTGAGAGATTCACCTTGGCTTCTTATTTGGATGCAGGGAGTTTGATTCAGACCGTTTCTGCTTCTGTTGCATCTGCAATGCCGCCAACGCACCAGGTGAAACCTTCACAGGAGCCCGCCAAGCACCTAAAATTACACCTACGTTTAATAGACGTTTGTCCATCTTACCAAAAATTCCCCATATAAAGTCCCCTTGCCCCCAATGTAAGACTTCTGAACCCCGTACCCAGTAGGTTCTGAACCAGATGCTGGTTGGGGATGAGTGGTTCCTGCAGGTTGAAGTTGGAGTATCTGCTGTGCTGGACCTGCCGGAGGACCTCAAAGTTCCCCAGGAGAATGTCACAGAGCCACTGGGCGTTGACGCAGGGGATCCTCCACTCCTTGGCCTTCTCATACTTCAGACCACTGGGCCTGAAGAGACAGGGGGGAGAAAGGGTTAATAGATGGGATTCCTTCAGTAGTATAAAACGGACATGAAGCAAGCATAACACACACATTAATTAAACCTGACACCCATCCACACAAACATGAATACGCCAATGATTGATTGTGTCTACAACATTTACATGCCATTCTAAATAGTTGAGAGCATATCAAGGTCTCCTCTTACTCTTTACAGATAAGAACGGTGTTGCTACGACAGAGGTAGCCTGTGTATCTGGCTCCTGTCAGGTAGGCCATCAGCTTCAGGTCATCACGGTCCGAGTCCACAAAGCCAGTTACGGAGATGATCTGGGGAGAGAATGATAGGAATGTCAATGGACTTACTATAGAAGCTAAGCTATAAGCTCTATTTCTGAGTCATAGGCTTGCAAGTCTAGTCATTACCTCATGATACACCCATGCAAAATGTATCATTGTGCCATCGTTTCAAATTAAAAACATATGACAGCAGTTCCCAACCCATGTTAGATGTTTTGAATGGGGTGCGATAAAGAGGAAGTGATGCGTACGTGTTGTGAGCATGGCTTGGCTCCAGGTGGGAAGGCGAAGGGGAGGTGTAGGGTTCTGTGAGGAGGAACCATCTTCTTCTTCTTCAGGATGGTGTTCAGCCAGTGGGCAGTGACACAGCGCCTCCCCTCCCGAAGGGCCTGAGGTACAGCAACAAGAGAGACTACATTTAAAATCTAACTGACACACACACACACAAACAGTTTTTGTCCTTCAAACAAGCCTTTTAGCTGAGATGAAAAACTATTTAGTGATGCTTACCTGGACATACATGCTGCTGACTTGAGTTTCACAGAGCAGGTGTGTGCAGCGGTTGTTGAGAGAGGAGTCCACAATTCCACCATAGGCCTGGATAATCTGTGATTCACAAAATACAACTCAGCAATGCAAGGTGCAAAAGAGTAGGTGAACAAATGCAGTTATAATGCTGTTTGCTCAGATACAAGATAAGTTCATGAAAATACAAAGTTTTACTCTTACTCTCTTCCACGTGGCTAGGAGCTGCTTGTCTGCCATCTGCTCTTGGTAGTCAGCGATAGCAAACACACAGCCCACCAAGAAGCCATCTTCTGGAACTACAGCAGCAAATAGAAAGACGATTGGTTAGTCAAACAAATCATAACCACAACCATTAAAAACCTAATGATGATTATTGGATGTCTTTAATCCGACCACGATTGTTTCATGTATTTTGATGTATCTTTCTAGTGTATTTTTTTGTAATGAACTGAAATAAAAGTGAAACTGACTGAAATCTGTATGCTAGTCAAGTGAACTTACTCTCTTGGCCTGGCTCGTGGCCAAACAGCTGGTGCACCTGAGGAGGCTGGAGCTGAGGCTGTAGTGATCCTTGCTGCTGCTGCTGCGGCTGCTGGCTCGGATGCTGCTGCAGCGACTGCTGCTGGCTCTGGAGATGCTGCTGCTGCTGTTGAAGCTGCTGCATGTCCTGCTGCTGCATCTGTTGCTGCAGGAAATGCTGCTGCTGTTGGAGGTGTTGTTGATGGAGTTGCTGCTGCTGCTGCTGCTGCTGGTTCTGTTGGAGCTGTAACTGGAGCCGGTGCTGCTGTAACTGCTGTTGTAAAGCATGCTGCTGCTGTATGGGAGGCCGGGGGAGCTGCTGCGGTCGCAGTTGTTGCTGCGAGAATGCATGTGGAGGTTGCTGTTGTTGTGGCTGGGTGAAGATCTGTTGTTGGTGGATCTGCTGTTGTTGTGGCTGCTTCTGCTGCTGCTGGATGAATTGATGGGCCTGTTGTTGTGGCAACTGAGGAGGGAAACCATGTTGAGGAACCTGCTGTTGGTGCAACTGCATGAGTTGCTGTGGTGGGGGATGCTGAAGCATGGGGTGCTGCTGCTGTGGCAGCTGCTGTGGTGGGTGTTGTTGTTGTGGCTGTTGTTGTGGCTGTTGGGGGACCTGATGGGACTGCTGCTGCAGTAACTGCTGCTGTGCTTCGGCTGTGAGCTGCTGCTGACCTTGGGGCTTGGCTTGGTTGAACAGGAGCGGGTTGGGTTGGACGTTGGGCTGGCCCTGGTTCGTTTGTTGCTGCTGTTCCAATGTCTTTGTTGCGGCAGAGAGAGACTGTAGGATCTGTGGTAAGAAACCAAACAATTTACATTTTAGCACTGCTTTAAGAAATGGACCAGGAAACTTGGACATCCAAGTATTTTACACCACTAAGGCAAAATAAACTAAGCAAGAAATAAAGCTTTTGAGCACATTAAAGGACAGTGTTCTTACATGTGCAACATTGGAGGGTCTGGTGGTCTGCTGGATGTCAGAGTTGTTGGTGATGTTCCGTAGCGTCCTGGCCGCTGGGCTCCAGCCTGCCATGCCCTCTGGCCTCTCTGCCCCCGGCTGGGCACCACTGGGTCCCAGGGTAGCCCGGGCGTCTGGTGGTCCTGCACTGCCCGGCACAGGGGGCACGCTGGCACAGAGGTTGATCAGGCCAGAGTCCTTCCCTGGCTGCAATCTGCGTTTGGGACCCGGGGTGGGCCCGGTAATCTCTACTGGGGTCCAGTTCAGGTTCCGTTCTTCCTTCTCCGTGGAAGAGTCGTCCGAGTCGTCGAACATGAGCTCGTCTCGTCGCTGGGCTTTGGGCGAGGTCCCTCCTCTGCCACTAGCAGGGGAGTCTTCTCTTGAGGATGAGCTGGATCTCCGGGACCTGGGGCCTGGGGGGCTGTAACTGCCCTCGGAGAGCGACTCATACTCACTCTCCTCATCCTCTTCCACCTCCTGGTAGGTCAGCCGGGGGTGGTACAGAGCCTCGTCCTTCCTGCTCTTGTCCAACGCTGAGTTTGTGATCCACTCCGGCGTGACTATTTTGATACTGCTGTGCTTCAGGGCGACCTCGTACTTTTCCTGGAACACACAATTTACACCATAGATCTACAGACATACAGTTCATGTGTACGATATTTTACTGTGTAACTTGCTGCAAAATTTGTGTTTTGGTGTCATCCGACCAACATAGTACATCTATCAATATGGCAGATGTCTAGATTAATCGTTTCGTTAAATACAACCTGAAGTATCACAAAGATGTGTTGTGTTCAGGCATTTCTCAGTGGTTAAGCAAGGACTAGACAAGCTAAGGGCAGGCTCTACCTCCTGGTGCCTGAGCACAAAGACAGCAGTAAAACAAAACATCCCCTTCCTGCAATAACCATCAGACATACCAGAGCCAAAGCAAGGATAATAAAATGTCCAACACAAGGAAGGCCTCAACAGGGGCCTCAAAAGATCCTAAAAATAGCAACATGCAGACATTATTTCTCAAAAGACTGTCCAATTCACCAATTTGTCCATGTGCTCCATGTTTTTCCCCCTATATTTGCCTTTGTGTCAGGAGAGCATTGGAATTATTTTACATTAAAAAAACACTTATTCCATCACACAAGAATGACAAAGCAACGTCTTATGTCAGAATATAATTGAAAAATAATTACCCCTTTTGGCTCTGGAACAATCAGGTGAGTGCATTTCTTGTTTAGGTTGAGTTGACAGTCACCGCCATAAAATGTGATCAAGGCCCAAAGAGTGTTGAGATCATCTGGTAGCTAAACAAAGAAATGCATGAGAAAGATGTTAACATTCTATAAAATACTCATCCTATAAATCCATAAACCATTTAATAGATATGTGCATAATAGTTAAAAAGGTAATATGAAAGGGCACATACCTTTGGCAGACATGCCGTGACACCGAAGAATATTTGTCCCGACTCTGGGGAGAATCCTGTAACTCTGTATTATCTTTTGTCAAGGATGTCATTCAACTCAAGTGTTAGGCTATTCGTTCAGCTAAAGTGTTAGAATATCAAATCAGAAACATAAATCAATTGCTAGTTAAATTATTTTTTATGGAAAGGTTACGGTAGCAGGTCTCCACATCTTACGGACAAAGTCACCCAAGACGGCTGAAAAACAAAGAAAACAGAGTTTAATGGTTGAACTGTTCTTCTTCCCTTCGCACCAACAAGGCTACAGGTTTGTTATTGAATTGACTACATAAACGGGATCTATAATTCACACCCTTACCTTGACAACTGGAAGGTCAAAGACTTCTCGTGACTCCCCAACCTCTGGGTTATCCCCATCCTCTGCTATGATGTGTGTAGCCAAGGCATTGTAGGAGACCTCCTTTCCTTTCCCCGCTTTCAGCAGCTGAACAACCTAAAGTGCACATGAAATCACACCAATGAAACAAAACAGAACACCTGGGGTCGATTGCACCAGTTATAGGCACATGATAAGTCCATGTGTAAAATCCTGTCTCAAACCAAAGTGTGATAATGGAAGGTAGTAGGCATCTAATATGTTATTCATAAATCATGGGGTGGCCTGTTAAGAAATTGACGTTATCAATAGAAGGTACTGTTTATTGCAGCTTTATTAGTAAATGACAAAAAACTATTGCACGGTTGACGGTATAGGCCAAATAAATCTCAGTGGGATTAATTATTTGAAGCACAGTCGAGGAACAACTACATTTTTCAAGGCGTATTGGATTGTTAATATACCCAATTTACATGACAGTTACAGGAGAGCAAATGTAAGGCATTATTTGGCAGGAAGTTAGAACGTGCAGCTCTCCAATGGCGGGCATGTTCTCGCACATGCGCAATGTCAGGCACACAATTCAGCAAGCAGACGATGGGCTCTCACATCAATAGATTATCAAACCATCTCGTTATATGTTAATCCATACACATACAATGCAAACATTAGGAAATGTCTATGTTTTTTCTTGCTAACTAACTGCATTGCAAATTGGATAACAAAGTCCCTAGAATGCCAGGGCAATGGTTAACAAGCTAGGTAGCCGGTATGTGCTAGCAAAACTAGCTCGCTAGTTAGTATCCAGCTGGCTACGGACGGTAGTTAGATAACCTCATCTGGATCAATGACAACTTCATATCTATTTGTAAATCGCAATAAATGTATTAATTCAAACAGCACATCCGCAAACCGTTCGTGTTACAAATGATCAATTTGAAATGAAATTGAAACAGTAGACTGGTCGTTAGCGTCTCCATTAACCGGCTATCGGTAAACATTGGTTGGCTAACGTTGAGCTCTTCACCTTTTGGTCAATGTCCCCGACCACGTAGAATTTAACATCTTTGAAGAGCTCTTCTGGGACCTTCGGTTCTTCATCCGACATTATTATCCATAAAATGCTAAACGATATATGTAAAACAAGATCATTAAAAAGTTATTCCACTGTCTGCAAATGTTCATGTCAAGGGAACACACTCCAGCGCCAAATGTCACTGAGCGCGCGCCATGGACCAGAGGATGTGACGGGGGCAGAATAACGTTCTTGTTTCAAAAGGGGCGGACTGGGACAAAAATTCATTGACTTTAAAACAGTTACAGAGTTTAATGGCTGTGATAGGCCCAAACTGAGGATGGATCAATAACATTGTAGTTACTCCATAATACTAACCTAATTGACAGAGTGAAAAGAAGGAAGCTTGTACAGAATCAAAATATTCCAAAACATACATCCTGTTTGCAACAAGGCACTATAGTAATACTCAGAAAGGAAGGAGAGGGATGAATGAGCCAGTTGGATGCAGGGAATAATTAGGCGGCCATGATGGTATGAGGGCCAGACTGGACATTTTAGCCAGGACACTGGGGCTAACGCCCCTACACTTACGATAAGTGCTATGGGATCTTTAATGACCACAGACAGTCAGGACACCCGTTTAATATCGCATTCGAAAGACGGCATCCTACACAGGGCAATGTCCCCAAACACTGCCCTGGGGCATTGGGATCTCCTTAGACCAGAGGGAAGAGTGCCCCCTACTGGCCCTCCAACACCACTTCAAATGGTTCTCTAGCAATGATCAATAACTAATTTCAAATTAAATTAAATTAAATTTTATTTGTCATATGCGCCGAATACAACAAGTGTAGACCTTACCGTGAAATGCTTACTTAGAAGCCCTTAACCAACAATGCAGTTCAAGAAATAGAGTTAAGAAAATATTTACTAAATAAAAGAAAGTAAAAAATTAAAATTAAATAAAAAGGTAACACAAGAAAATGACATAACAATAACGAGGCTATATACAGAGGGTACCGGTACCGAGTCAATGTGGGGGGGTACAGGTTAGTCAAGGTAATTTGACAGTGATCTAAGAATTTTGAAAAGAATAATGGACAAATGTTGCACAATCCAGGTGTGGAAAGCTCTTCGAGACTTACCCAGAAATACTCACAGCTGTAATCGCTGCCAAAGCTGCTTCTACAAAGTATTGACTCAGGGGTGTGAATACTTATGTAAATTAGATATTTCTGTTTTTCATTTTCAATTAATTTGCACAAATCTCTAAAAACATGTTTTCACTTTATTATTATGCAGTATTGTGTGTAGATGGGAGAGAACAAATATATTTAATCCATTTGTAACACAACAAAATGTGGAATAAGTTTACATTTACATTTTAGTCATTTAGCAGACGCTCTTATCCAGAGCGATTTACAGTTAGTGAGTGCATATATTATTTTATATTTTTTCATACTGGCCCCCCGTGGGAAGCGAACCCACAACCCTGGCGTTGCAAACGCCATGCTCTACCAACTGAGCTACATCCCTGTTAAGGGGTATGAATACTTTCTGAAGGCACTGTATATACTAACATGTGGTATAGTACAGCGTTTCTCAACTTTTACTGTACCAGTGACCGGTGAAACATAGTCCTCCTCCTTTTTTAACCAGCTCATGTTTAAGACAAATACAACATGTAAAAGCACCACTGGAAATACAACTCATCACTATAACTGTGCCTCTGTTGCCACCCTGTTGTGCAGTCTGTCTCTGCCTCACTCTGTCTCTGTCTGTCCGTCTGTCTGTGATTCTCCTTGTTCTCCTCTGTTGTGCAGTCTGTCTCTGTCTCACTCTGTCTGTGTTAATTGCTATTGCATATAGAGCCAACATATTAAGGAACTGGCAGTACATCTGTCTCTCTCTGTTTTCTTCCTACCTCCACTGCACTCACCTCTGAGCTGTCTCTGCTAAGCCTAGCATCCTTTCCCACTGCACTGGTAACAGAAGACCAGGGGACCACACTGCCTGTGCTGGGCCCAGCAACATCCTAGTTGTGAATGAATAAACACATTTATTAGATAAAGAAGAAAGATTAATGAATAAATTGCTAATACATGAACATTGGCTCATAATACCTTATGAAAGCCTAACTATTTATATTGCAAATATAAGTGCCTGGCTGTAATACATGTCCCTCCCTATCCTAAGGGTTAATTACTATTACATATATAATATAGAGCCAAAATATCAATAAACTGGCAGTTCAAGTGTCTCTCTCTCTCTCTCTCTCTCTCTCTCTCTCTCTCTCTCTCTCTCTCTCTCTCTCTCTCTCTCTCTCTCTCTCTCTCTCTCTCTCTCTCTCTCTCTCTCTCTCTCTCTCTCTCTCTCTCTCTCTCTCTCTCAATTCAATTTCAATTTAAGGGCTTTATTGGCATGGGAAACGTATGTTACAGTTTTTCTCAATCGCTAAAACACTAAACCCTATTGTCTGAACGAAATGCTCAGTTGCCTGAACCCACTGATTAAATCAATCACTCTTTTGGCAAAACCATAAGCACTTTTCACCTGTTTAGACATAACTTGCCAACACATTTTCATTGTGATGCACCCGTGCTGCATAATGGTGAGCACAGGTGACAAAAGTCAAACACAATTAGAGCACAGGTGTCACCACTTGAACACAACAACTCAAAATTGATCACACTTGTGGCTAATGATGTGAGGGAACATATACAGTAAGCCAGTTCAGAGAGCACTGGTTTGTGGGGCCCTACAATGGATAGAAATCTGAGAGGAAGAGTTCGTGTGAGAGGAGGTCGAGGTGGTCGAGGTGGTCAGCGAAGACAAAGAACAGTAATATCTGATGAAATCAGAGCTACTGTGATTGACCATGTTCTTGTCCATGGTATGAGCATGAGGGAGGCTGGACAAAGGGTACAACCAAACATCAGTAGATTCACTGTGTCCACCATTATCCGAAGATTTAGAGAAGAGAACAGGTAATTACCTTTTTTTGACATTATAGTACAGTATGTAAATGTTGACAGAAATTACTGTATGACATACTATATACTGTACCACAGTATACTGTAAGTAAATATATGTTTCAGTACATCACTGTACCAATGTACTGTAGTATTGTAATGGAGGGTTGGTCTAACTGTTTGTAGGACTAGTATTCCATGTATATTTTTTGTAACTCCATGTTCTCTTTTTGTAGAATTGAAAGACTGCCACATGGGGGTGGGAGGACAGGTATGTTCTCCCCACACCAAGAGACCCTAATTGTTGATATGGTCCGTGAGAACAATGCCATTAAACTGAGCGAAATTCAGCAGAAGATCATTGAGGACCATTTAAATTTTGAGGGTATCAACAGTGTCAGCCTCTCTACTGTTGATCGTGTCCTCAAGCGCAACAGACTGCGCATGAAACAGCTATACAGAGTGCCCTTTGATCTCAACTCAGACAGAGTCAATGAGCAAAGATTCCAGTATGTACAGGTTGGCATATATCCAGACACATTCAATGTTGATTACTCTAAGTAGTGATTTACTGTAGTGGCCTAAATCACTTTTTCCGTATCACTTACAAAACTATATCTATTTCTACAGAGGGTTTTTCAACTGGATGCAATGGAAAGACCCCATCAATACATCTACATGGATGAAGCTGGGTTTAATCTCACCAAAAGGAGAAGGAGAGGCCGTAATGTGATTGGCCATCGGGCCATTGTTGGTGTTCCTGGGCAGCGTGGTGGCAATATCACATTATGTGCTGCCATCAGCAATCATGGGGTTGTCCACCATCATGCCAACCTGGGGCCCTACAACACTCACCAGCTCCTCATTTTCCTCAATCACATGCGAGATGCTTTGTTAGGGCAGCAGGATGAGCATCCCATCTATGTTGTTGTTTGGGACAATGTGAGTTTTCACAGAGCCCTCCAGGTTAGAGAGTGGTACAATATGAACCAAGGTTTTATCAATCTTTGCCTTCCACCGTACTCCCCTTTCCTAAACCCCATTGAGGAATTATTCTCCTCATGGCGGTGGAAGGTATATGAACGCCAACCTTACACCAGGGTAAATCTCCCTGCAAGCCATGGGACTTGCCTGTGGTGACATAGGTGTGGAGGCATGCCAAGCCTGGATACGGCATGCCAGGGGTTTTTTCCCCGTTGCCTGGCCAGACAAAATGTGGCCTGTGATGTGGATGAAGTCCTGTGGCCTGACCCAGTACGGAGACATGATGCTGTGGCTGAGTAATGCACTTATTTGTATATTTTTGTACTTTATTTTTACATGGGCTTACTGTACACAAGTGGCAAACGCATAAGATTTCTGTTTGTTTTTACAAGTGCTACATGTAAATGCACAATATTTCTGTTTTGTCTTTTTGTACAAGTGCTAAATGCACAGTTTTTTTTTGTTTTGCAACATGCATTTAGCCTACAGTGAACAATAAACATTTATTTATCCAGCTTCATGTCCTGAGCATTGTGTTTTCTATTTTTCTACGTAGTGTTTAGTGACTGTTCAGTAGTGTTTTTTATTTTGATTGACTCGGGGCACGATTTGACAACATAGTTCAGTTTTGAGCACAGATTGAACTGTTTTGAGGTGAAAGTTTGGTTTTGCAAGAAGAGTCTGAGGTTTTGTGAATGTAGCTTGAAAATTGGGTTTTGTGTTCACAGTTAAGAGAAAAGGAGAGCAGCTTTCAAGAAATGTGTCTTAGCAATCGAGAAAAACTGTAACATTGCCAAAGCAGTGCTCTCTCTCTCTTTTCTACCTATGTCCACTCCACTTGACTGCAGCTGAGATGTCTGTGCTGCTAAGCCTAGCATCTCTGGGACCAGAAGACCAGGGGACCACACTGCCTGTGCTGGGCCTGGCAACGTTCTAGGGTGACACTTTATTTTAAGGGTCCATAATAAACCATGTATACGGCATTTACAAACTGTTTGCTAACCATTTATTAATCATTACTCCCACATTTGTAAATGTTCGTAAGCTAGTTATTCACAAATGCTTATATATTTCCTTAAAACCTCTTAAATGTAACTGAATGTAATAAAAAATGTAATCTACGTAATAAACAAAAGTAATGATTTATCATGAGAAGGCCACTAAACAATAACTAGTAATCCTGCATACTCCAAAAAATGTTAAAATCTCACCTTTCTGGTAAAAATAGTTTGAAATTGCTGAGGTGTAGTCACTTTTGAGGACTCAAGTTCACAATACAAATATGATAAAAGTATGAAATATTTGATATGATGTACAGTATTTCCTATTCAACAAACTGTATGAATAAGGCTTTAAATTACTTATATTTTTTCTAAATATTGTATAATAAATATATAAAATGACTAACTATAAGAGTTCACCTTCCTTATAACTGTAAAATACATATTTGTATATTTAGTGTTAGAGAAAATGTGCATATTTTCTAAAGGTCTCTCTTGTTCAAAACTTCTGCCCCCATTGCTGTGAATGTCTCACAGATCTCTAGCTTGGCTTCTTGAACTCGTTAGGAACTTGCCTTTCATCTCATATTAATTTTGTCCATCTATGACAAACAGAAAGTGTTTTTTGTTTAAAATCTATTAATTATTTTAGATTACTGGCTATAAATTGATCTCTGAATGTGCTACAGCGATGAAACCACTCTCTTGCTGCGTTACGATGTAAAGGTTCCAGGCATATGCGTTGTTGGTGGCTGTGACATAGGGTTCAGCCAGGAGTTGATGGACAGTCAGAAGAGCGAATGAAATGGTAGGAGGGACATCCCAGCTTCAAGTGGTGTCACATTTCACATCCTGCTTCACACAGGCAGAAGAGACATACTCCTGTGTCTGTGAATCAGGGCTACCGCTCAATGCAAGCCATTTCGATCTATGGTGTCCACATATCGATTTATAAGCGAAAATGTCAGTCAGAGCCGGTACCAGAACCACGCAGGTCCCCAAAACAGGGGTCTTTACATCTACATCCTGTGTTGTGTGCTTCTTCCATTTTTTTGTTTGTTGTACTTTTACCCCTTTTTCTCCCCAATTTCGTGGTATCCAATTGGTAGTTATAGTCTTGTCCCATCGCTGCAACTACCCTATGGACTCGGGAGAGGTGAAGGTCGAGAGCCATGCGTCCTCCGAAACACAACCCTGCCAAGCCGCACTGCTTCTTGACACACTGCTCGCTTAACCCGGAAGCCAGCTGCACCAATGTGTCGGAGGAAACACAGTCCAGCTAGCGAACGAGTCAGCTTGCAGGCGCCCAGGCCCGCCACAAGGAGTCGCTAGAGCGCAATGGGCCAAGGAAATCCCGGCCGGCCAAACCGTCCCCTAACCCGGACAACGCTTGGTCAATTGTGCGCCACCTCATGGGTCTCCCGGTCACGGCCGGCTGTGACACAATGTGCTTGTTCTTTTAACAGGTACAGCAGGAATGTCTACCAATGGCATGCCCATCTTTTTGTGAGAAATTACACTGGTCACTCAAAACATTTATAAAGTATTCATAAAGTATAAATAGCACTCACTTTAGATTAGGGACTGCAAAAATACTTTTTTTGCAGTCCCTTATTAATGTGGGAGTAATGATTAATAAATGGTGAACACACAATTTATAAATGCCTTATGAATGGTTTATTATGGACCCTTAAAATAAGTTAATTAATGAAAAACACATATATTAGAAGAAAATCACTGAATAAATGCCTTATAGATGACCATTGGCTTATATAATACCTTATAACAGACTAACTACATATTTCAAATTAGTACATTTTAAGTGTTCCCCCCTACCTACTTTAGATAAGTGTTTCAATATTAGACTGCATATATTTAAATAGAAGAAAACGGAGAGAGAGAAGGAGAGAGAGAGACTGCCAGTTCCTTAATGTTCTGGCAGTAGCCAATAGCTACATTAATGAAACTGGCAGTCTCTCTCCCTCACTCTCCGTTTTCTTCTATTGAATTCAATATAACTTATGTGTTTGTCAAAGAACGATGCCGGGACTAGTTTATGTGGATGCGGTTAGATTTCCAACGTTGTGCTTCGTTTGACAGTGCCGCGCGCGTATGCGTATCTTTCTGGCAAGAAGTGACCGGCTTTTCAGCGAATGGAATAGGCGGAAGATTGGCAGGACTTTCCAGCTTTCAGCGCAGTGGCTATGTAATGTAATCCGACACCAGAGTCACTTGTTACTACAGCTCATAAACTCACTCGCTGGGCAGAAGAGGCTGAGATTCAGAAGCGAATAAACTTTGATAAAACAATTAAAATACTCAGACAGTCCACAAATTGACCTTTATTATTTTATGATGACTTGTGTTTAGTAAAAAGCACTGTAAAAATGTCTAGTAGATGGCTATTGCCTTACCAATTTATTATAAAAGCCAATCTAACGATTTGTTACGCTATATTACAAGTAGCCTAGTGTCTAAATGTTCCAGCGAACCCCCCTACCCTAATTAGCCCACTATAGTAGGTATGAAATATATGTCATACAATATACAGCCAAAATATTAGGCATAACTGGCAGTAGTAGGCTACATGATCTGTGTCAGTGTGGGTGAGTGGGTCTGTCTCTGTTTTCTTCCTACCTCGACTGCACCACAGCAGATTACTGTCATTTCTCACAGACACTGACACAGCACTCGGACCAGCAGAACTAGAACTTTTAGCAAATAAGTCAGTTAATTTCACAAATTTAGCAGCGTTGGCCTCAAGAGCACTTTTTTGGTCTCACGAAATTTTTGCCACCACCCTTTCAGAAAACCAGGCTGGTCCATCTTGGTAGGGGAGCCCTCCGTTGCCCACTGGACAGCCAAAGGCTCAATATGGATGATTATGACAACAGAGAAATAGCGCAAAAGCCATTAAATAAACAGGCTCATGGGCCACAGGCCATGTCCATTATACATTTACATATAATTATTTTAGCCTACCCTAATAAAAGATGGTCCGGCCCTTCTGGGATTTGCCAGAATTGCCAGACGGCCAATTTGCCCATGTGTATATTCTTTGTATTGTTTCTCGGCACAGGAGGTTGGTGGCACCTTAATTGGGGAGGACAGGCTTGTGGTAATGGCTGGAGCGGAATAGGTGGAATAGAATCAAATACATCAAACACAAAGTTTGATGCCATTTCATTTGCTCCGTTCCAGCCATTATTATGAGCCGTCCTCCCCTCAGCAGCCTCCACTGTTTCTCTGATATAGTGATTTTATATATATTTATATTTAATGTATATTCATATTTCGTATATTCATTACTAACTGGATCACCTTACATTCAACAGACCTCTACAAACCTTTATCAAATTTCAATGCTACCCCTGAACAATATTGTCACGCCCTGGCTCTGGGGACACTGTTATGTTGAGCCAGGGTGTGTAGATCTATGTATTTCATTTCTATGTTGGCCAGTGTGGTTCTCAATCAGAGGCAACGAGTGTCAGCTGTGGCTGGTTGTCTCTGATTGGGAACCACATTTATACAGGCTGTTTGCCCACAGTGGTTGTGGGATCTTGTTGGTGTTGGTTTGTGTTTGACCATTGACTGTCACGTTATCGTTTTGTTGTTTTTGATCTTGTGATCATTATATAAATAAATATGTTCGCATTCAAACGCTGCGCCTTGGTCCTCCTCTCTTCCCGACGATCGTGACAAATATGAAACACGGAACCTCTATGGGAGCTGCTAAGTAATGATGCAGGGGAGAGGAGCCATGCTGAAGTGCCAAAATACTGATCAGAGCAGAACAGCCTAACTTGGGTTCAGGAGTAAAAAGTTGCTTAACAATTCACATAATAAGTTGCATGGACTCACTTTGTGTGCAATAATAGTGTTTAACATGATTTTTGAATGACTACCTCATCTCTGTACCCCACACATACAATTATCTGTAAGGTCCCTCAGTTGAGCAGTGAATTTCAAACACAGATTCAACCACAAAGACCAGGGAGGTTTTGGTAGATCTGAAGAATAAAAGCAGGCATTGAATATCCCTTTGAGCATGGTGAAGTTAGTAATTACAGTTTGGATGGTCCCTACAAAGATGCAGGTGTCCTTCCTAACTCAGTTGTTGGAGAGGAGAAAACTGCTCAGGGATTTCGCCATGAGGCAAATGGTGACTTTAAAACAGTTACAGAGTTTAATAATGGCTGTGATAGGCCCCGTGTAGCTCAGTTGGTAGAGCATGGCGTTTGCAACACCAAGTCACTCTGGATAAGAGCATCTGTTAAATGACTAAAATGTAATAGGAGCAAACTGAGGCTGAATCAACAACATTGTAGTTACTCCACAATACTGACCTAATTGACAGAGTGAAAAGAAGGAAGCCTGTACAGAATACAAATATTCCAAAACATGCATCAAGGCCCTAAAGTAAAACTGCAACAAAAGAAATGGCAAAGAAATAACATTTATGTCCTGAATACAAAGTGTTGTGGCAAATCCAACACAACACATCACTGAGTACCACTCTTCATATTTACAAGCATGGTCCCCTGTAGCTCAGTTGGTAGAGCATGGCGCTTGCAATGCCAGGGTTGTGGGTTCGTTTCCCACGGGGGGCCAGTATGAAAAATGTATGCACTCCCTAACTGTAAGTCGCTCGGGATAAAAATGACTAAAATGTAATGGTGGTGGCTGCATCATGTTATGGGTATGTTTGTCATCGGCAAGTACTAGGGAGTGTTTTATGGTAAAAAATAAATGAAATAGAGCTAAGCACAGGCAAAATCCTAGAGGAAAACATGGTTCAGTCTGCTTTCCAACAGACACTGGGAGACAAATTCACCTTTCAGCATGACAATAACCTAAAGCACAAGGCAACACTGGAGTTGCTTACCAAAATGACATAGAATGTTCCTGAGTGGCCTCATTACAGCTTTGACTTAAATCAGCTTGAAAATCTACGGCAACACTTGAAAATGGCTGTCTAGCAATGATCAACAACCAACTTGACAGAGCTTGAAGAATTTTTAAAAGAATAATGAGTGCAAAGCTCTTAAAGACTTCCCCAGAAAGACACACAGCTGTCATCGCTACCAAATGTGATTCTAACATGTATTGACTCAGGGGGTTGAATACTTATCTAATTAAGTGGGTTTTTTTTAAGTATTTTTTTATTTTTTACAAATGTTATTATTTTTCTTCCACTTTGACATTACAGTGTCACGAATGTCAGTGTAATGCGGTGGAAGAAGTCAGGCGCAGGACACAGAACTCGAAGAAATGTACTTTACTAAACGAAGTAAAGAACACAGAAAACCTCCACACAGGGAGGAACAAACCCGCTCACCAACGACACACGTAACAACAAACAATAACACACAAATTCCAAATGAGAGACAGGGGTAAATATAGGGAATACAATCAAACATAATGGGGAACAGGTGTAAACAATAAAGACTAAACTAGACAAACACCGAAACATCGATCGGCAGCAGCTAGTACTCCGGGGACGACGAACGCCGAAGCCTGCCCGAGCAAGGAGGAGGAGCAGCCTCGGGTCATGCTCCAACAGTCTACCCAGCACCCGACGTACCAGGGACACATGCTTGCTTCGTGTAGCGGAGTATATTAGAATGTCATCAATATACACCACTACACCCTGTCCATGCAAATCCCGGAAAATCTCGTCCACAAATGATTGGAAGACTGAAGGAGCATTCATTAAGCCGTATGGCATGACGAGGTACTCATAGTGACCCGAGGTGGTACTGAATGCTGTCTTCCACTCATCTCCTTCCCTAATGCGCACCAGGTTGTAAGCGCTCCTGAGATCCAGTTTTGTGAAGAATCGCGCCCCGTGTAATGACTCCATCATACTAGCAATCAGAGGGAGAGGATAGCTGTATTCAATTGTAATCTGATTGAGACCACGGTAATCAATACACGGGCGTAAACCCCCATCCTTCTTCTTCACAAAAAAGAAACTCGAGGACGCAGGGGAAGTGGACGGCCGTATGTATCCCTGTCTCAGAGATTCGGTGACGTATGTCTCCATAGCTGCCGTCTCCTCCTGAGACAGAGGATACACACCTACCTGGAGGTCTATCGCACAATCCCCCTGTCGATGAGGTGGTAATTGAGTCGCCTTCTTTTTACAGAAGGCGAGTGCCAAATCGGCATACTCAGGAGGAATGTGCATTGTGGGAATTTGGTTCGGACTTTCCACCGTCGTTGCCCCTACGGAAACACCTACACACCGCCCGACACACTGATCAGACCATCCCTTGAGAGCCCTCTGTTGCCATGAAATGTTGGGGTCATGAGATGTTAACCAGGGAAGCCCCAACACCACGGGAAACGCAGGAGAGTCAATCAAATACAACTGTATAATCTCCTCATGGCCCTTCTGCGTCTTCATCTTAAGTGGCGCTGTGACCTCCCTAATCAATCCCGACCCCAAAGGGCGGCTATCTAAGGCATGGATGGGGAAGGGCACATCAACTTGTACAATAGGGATCCCTAACTTATATGTGAACCGGCGATCGATAAAATTCCCAGCTGCGCCTGAATCTACTAGCGCCTTATGCTGGGAGTGAGAAGAAACCTCGGGAAACACAACTTTAATACACATATGTACAACAGAGAGCTCTGGGTGAGTTGGGTGCTTACTCACCTGGAATGACTCATCAGTGCGTTGCCTACTGCCTCGATTCCTAGGAGACCCTCCCCAGCACCGAACCGCAATGTGTCCTCTGCGGCCACAGTTGGTGCAGGGGACGGCCTCTCTCCTGGTCTCTCTCTTAGTCTCTCTAGCACCAGCACCCCCAAGCTCCATAGGGCTCGGCTCGGAAGTGCTGGGGGATGGAATGGACGGCCCCAACTCCGGACGGCCGCGGGTAGCCAACAGGGTATCTAGGCAAATCGACATGTCCACCAGCTGATCGAAACTTAGGTTGGTGTCCCTGCAGGCCAACTCTCGACAAACGTCCTCCCTTAGGCTGCACCTGTAGTGGTCGATGAGGGCCCTCTCATTCCATCCCGCATTGGCAGCCAGAGTCCGGAAGTCCAGTGCGAATTCCTGCACGCTCCTCTTCCCCTGTCTGAGGTGGAACAGACGCTCACCCGTCGCCTTCCCCTCTGGGGGATGATCGAACACCGCCCTGAAGCGGCGGGTGAACTCCGCATAGTTTACTGTAGCGGCGTCTATTCCCCCCCACTCGGTGTTGGCCCACTCCAGTGCCTTGCCGGACAGACAGGAGATGAGGGCGGACACGCTCTCGTATCCCGAGGGCGCCGGGTGGATGGTTGCCAGGTAGAGTTCCACTTGGAGCAGGAAACCCTGACACCCGGCCGCGGTGCCATCATAAGCCCTCGGGAGCGAGAGCCGAATCCCACTGGACTCCAGAGGTGAAGCGATGGGTATGGCTGATGGTGGTGGTATCGTTGGAGGAGGTGTGGGCAAACATCCTCTTTCCCATCGCCTCAAAGTGTTCATCACCCCTTCCATGGCGGTGCCAAGATCCTGGATCATAGCCGCCTGTTGTAAAACGCGCTCCTCCAGTGATCCCGTTGGCACCGCCGCTCCTGCTGACTCCATGTCGTGGTGTGTTATTCTGTCACGAATGTCAGTGTAATGCGGTGGAAGAAGTCAGGCGCAGGACACAGAACTCTAAGAAACGTACTTTACTAAACGAAGTAAAGAACACAGAAAACCTCCACACAGGGAGGAACAAACCTGCTCACCAACGACACATGTAACAACAAACAATAACACACAAATTCCAAATGAGAGACAGGGGTAAATATAGGGAATACAATCAAACATAATGGGGAACAGGTGTAAACAATAAAGACTAAACTAGACAAACACCGAAACATCGATCGGCAGTAGCTAGTACTCCGGGGACGACGAACGCCGAAGCCTGCCCGAGCAAGGAGGAGGAGCAGCCTCGTCTGAATCCGTGACATACAGAGTATCTTGTGTAGATCGTTGACACAAAATGACAATTAAATCAATTTTAATCCCACTTTGTAACACAACAAAATGTGGAAAAATAAAGGGCCGGAGGTCGGTGGCCCCCAAAGCAAAACTGCCCTCATGTCAGGCAGCTCCTAGACAGAGCTTGATACAGATGTAGTGACGATGGCCTTTTATTTAGCCTAGCCGTGGCAGAGCAGGAAAATAGCCATATTATCAGACTGTAGCAGTCACAATTTATGATATAATGAGGCAAGTCATGCAAACAACGACAGATCATAAGTGTGGACATGCAGAATGTTGTAAAGGCCTTTCCCCCCATGAAAAATGTATATAAAATGTGCTGTATTCATGTTTAAGGGTGATACTGTGTATGTTAGATTGTGACTGGTATCAGGCTAACATCTACTATAGGCAATAATGTAGTGGTAAAACAATAGGTGGGTAAACTCTGATCGCCGGTCATGGTGAAGAAAGTAACGCATTTGTCTGCAAAAGGTGGATAAACTGTTGGGCAACAAAAAAGGTGAGTAAACTGTGTTTACTTGCATTTACCCTCCACTACACCACTGACTGTAGGACTGATAAAGACTGTTATTTTCTATATTCTTGAGACTGTAACATGGTTTCCCCCTATATTTCAAACACGTGTAATTCACATTTTCAGAGATGTCTTCTACTCTGGAATTCATTCCTCCACAGTTCTTAGCTAATTGGCCTAATTACTTCATTAATTAGAAGGTGTCAAATTGAAGTCCTGTCAAACCAGCCACAGTGGGTGTGTATGAAATAGCCTATAGTTAAATAGCCATAGTGAATTATGGACATCAGCGGGAAAAGACCTTGACAAACTCTGAAATGCATCCAATTAAATCTGTAATTGGATCACTTAATTGACAGCTACATTACATATGAGAATGTGACCTTGTGACCTCAGACTTAGAATTTGACCTCCTTTATCTGCAGTGTTTGACAAGGTGAAACAGTTTGATTAAAGTCAATTTGTCTTTCTCCTTTACAGGTAATCATGCTCAAGCGGATTAAATTCATCAAGCATGACTACTGAGGTAAGTACATGTTCAATTGCAAGCACTTCATGTCAGTTCATAAATGAAGTGTAGTGACCATTATGGCTCTATGATCTCATGACAGGGAGTCCATCTTGAAGCCACAGTTAACACGCTGTGCCGAGGTCCTTGGAAACATTTTGGACAGAGAAAATGGTTCATATAGATTTTGACGATCAGAAACATCTGATCCTTCATAGAACACATAAACAAACCCAATTGTTGAGTCGCTGATCCTCTGGTTCCATAGATTACTTTCTATGAGGTAAATTTGGGAGAACTATCCATTTAAATAATCCATTTTATTTTGTATCCACTGAATGTTTTTCCCAGGACTACACAAGATGCCACTGAGCATCACAAGTAGACCTTGTAGTTTATATATATATATTTTTATTTGAATTACACTGAGACCTCTATTTTCTCACTAACAGGTCTGCCACCAGGCACACCAGCAGCAACCATCCTGTATCAGTTCCTTTCCTTCTGAGGCAGCTTCCTACACAGTCCTGGTGGGGGACTGACAGTCAGCCTTCCGCCCAGAAATTTCTGGGAGCAGGGCCAACTTTTCCTCCCTGGATCGACTCCATGGTAACGGTTCTGTTTCTTATCCGAGCTCTGCCTCAGGTCATGAAGATAAGTATGTATTCCATCCATGAATCATGGATCCCATGTGGATCACATGTGATCATTTTGTAATGACAATTATTACTTTTATGGACATATTTACATAACAGATTGTTTGGGCAATTACCATAAACCAGGTTTTTAGTTTAGCATGTTTACATGGTAAAAAGTATAATCTGATATGCCTAAATGTTCTTAGATTACAGTTGGATTACATGTTGGAAAAAAATCCCATGTGTATCCCAAATATCTTAACCCAAATGTACCACTAGATGGCACTGTTTACACTTTCTGCTTATACACCGGCTGGTTATCAGAATAACTCTGGATAATGCAAAGCAGAGGCCCCTGCTGGAAAGAGACAACATTACCTTTATATTACTTATTTTGCCCCTGAAAAGAAATTCAACAACTACTTTCTAAGTAAGAACTGGGATTGAAATCACAGAAGATCACTCACACAAACGCATGTGCATTGTGCACACACTTCAAGAAACACTTCAAGGCACTTTCAAACATTTTCTAGGGCTGATAGGTCAAACCATCATCAACTTTTATGGTACAGTATAGGCTACCTATTGTTGAAAGTTCAATATGGGGGGTAACATCAATTAAATTATGGACATATTCTCTAAAGAAATAGTGAGCAGATTATCAGGGCTATTACATTTTAATAACATTCTGTTAATTGAAATCCCGAAAATGACCTTCTGGAGCAAAAGGGAAAAAGCCAGCATGTCTAATAAATATCCCTGGGGTACATATACACTAGTACTTACACAGGGATTCAATCAGTGGGCTCAGATTAAAAAGGGAGCAACACATTTTTAATTGGGGCATTGTTCCCTGATATTATATCAGAACAATACTATTTTGTCGATGAAATAACACATCACTAAGGTACTGTAAAGGAGATGGCTTCTAAATGTTATTCTATATTAGGTCAAGGTCATAAGTTATCAATGGATATTATGAGAAGTTATTGAAAACAAACATATGTTATTTAATGGGCAATTATAATGCTGAATATTCAAGCCAGTTACACCAAGCACAACACACTGTAGTGGTCTGAGTCTTTCAAAAGTTCAATATTTCTAAGCCAGTTCATTTTGTGACTTGCTTCTTTGAACTGAGTACAGTATAGGCTATTGTTCACCTTCATGCTGACAACTGTTTAAAGTCCTCAGGACAGAGTGATTAATTATTTGTAAAATAATATTTCACATCAATCAAATGCATTTACTGCACTTTGACTGAATAAAGTTTGGCACAAAAGTTCAAACATTTCTGCTTTCCACCCTTTTTCATCTTTCCTTGCCTCTAGCTCCGAGAAAGAATGAAGCTCTTCATTAAGTATTCTTAAAATCAAGGATACATGAATATGACAGAATGTATTATAATGAGAGGCCATGTATTTTATCAAATCAAATGTCACATATGAGCCATAAAAGGATGTCACATAACAGTTGAGAATGTTATAATGTATTATACATTCACTATTGAATGTACATTTTAATGTATGTGCATATTTCTACAGGGCTAAATTAGTGTACCGGTCTAAATTAGGGTAAAATCTATGAGTTTAAGGGTTAAATCATCTCAGAAATTATGTGGTGCATCAAATATTATAATGTATTATTGTTTAACTTTCAATGATGATCAATGAATCAATAAACTTAATATACTGTATCATAGACTACTACTGAAGACAAGTAAAAGTCAACTAAATTCGTTTTATGCACATGCGAAAACACATGGCTGGAATCCTTGTCAGTAAATGGATCAAGATAATTTTGCTTAGCATTATCAAGTGGTCCTAAATTGCACGGCTGGTGTCAGTTAAATTCCATTCCATTAAATTAAAGATCCAATTCATTATATTTCTATAGGCCTATAAGAATTGATCAAGTACGCTATTTCACTGAATTACGCTATCATTTATTTCCAGAACTGACCGAAATTAAAATGCAATGGACCAAAACCCTATTTTGTTGCTTTAGCCTGGTAGTTGCTGCAACCATGGTCCCCCAAAAAGCAGGGGGAAAGACTGGAGTGGAGTTGACTGGAGAAACCCAAACTGGCTCAGTTTCAAACGCCTATTCAGATGGGATTTATCCACGCCAGGGCGATCAGGGGGATGAACCAGTAATTAAACCCCAAAAGCAATCATCCCCTTAGCCTTTTCAACGTCTTGTCACTGGTCAAAGATACTTTGCACATAAAGGAAAGTGCGGACAGTGAGACAGTTTAGAGCAATAATCTAGGCCCCTCAAACTCAAACCTGGACCTCGAAACCAGTTCCACTGCATCATCAATGACTTATTTAGACCTGGGACACCAGGTGTGTGCAATTAATTATCAGGTAGAACAGAAAACCAGCAAGCTCCGGACCTCTTAGGGTAAGAGTTGAGTACCTCTGATCTAGGCTGTGAGTAGATAACCAGCACGTCCTAAACTAGTTTTACGTCTATTTCTCCAATAAATTACACGTTTATGGACAAATACACATTGAAATGACAGGTAGCCTGTAAGCCTATAGCTACATTAAAATGACATTCTTGACAACAATTCTTGACAACAAGCAGTTTAGATTTGTAACGGATTTATTTTACCGTTATTCACGATTAATTTCCCTGGGATATGACAATATGTAATGTAACATCGTCAAAAACCAAAACGTGCACCCAGGGGGGCCCTAGGACCGAGTTTGGGAAACCCTGGTCAACTGAATAAAATGTGTCGGAAGATTTAGTCATTAGGCCTTTACAGTACGTTAAATAGATGTACATAATCTAACCTAAAGGAAAACACTATGAAAGTTGGATATGTCCTCGCCAGAAAAACCTTTTCAGAGTTGAGACCAGTGTGCCGCACAGTTTTCACCAACAGCTTTCCAGACTAAATAGGAAGTAGTCAGTAGCCTAACCCTTATCCGCATCCTCGGGGACCCCCTTAGTGTTTTCTCCCTCCGTTTGTTTTTCAAAGGCCAACAGGAAGCAGCAGGATCCCGTATGACCCCTGCATTGTTACAGAGCAGATATCACAGCCATTCAATGGAGCACATCTGTGTGCTGCTGATCTGGGGCTATGATCTGTGAGCTGCAGCCAACGCTATAGCGTTCATTCACAAATCCCTCTGACCCTCTAGCGTATAACCCTTTCTGAAGGGAAGATAAACCAAGTAGAAGATACATTTACCCGAATATTTTGGCTGGGCTAGGAGAGCTAGGATGGGAGTAACGGAAATGGGCATCAGGTAGGCCTAATAAAAATGGCTGGAGATGATTCAGTTAAAACAGGCTAGACTAGAATTATTGGACTCATTAGGCAATATTTTTCCAACTGTTTAGGCTATGTCATGATGCAGATTTTTTTTGATTGAGTTGAATAATTACATTTAATAATAATAGGCTATACAGAAAAGTGTTTTAGGAAAAGGTGCATATAGGTTGGTTGAACTGCGATGTTTTAAATATGAGCAATTCATTATAATTTAGACAAAAATACGAGTTGGCCTAAGACCAACTCCGTAAAGGGACGGATTGAACATTTGCAATCAATAGCCTACGCCTATTTCAAGGGCTAGTATTCACGTCTATGCACATTCGTTCATCTTTGAACTTCAGTTGCAATATTAGGTTATATAAGACAAGGTTATGCATGCAATTCCTAAATGCAATGACATTATTATAAGCTAACTAAATTACACAATAAAAGAATAGTCACCATTTCAGTAGGCTATCGAATCTGCATGAGCTTAATGTAAAATAAACATTACACCCTTGTTGTGGTTTATTAATTAGCTAAAGTTACTGCTCAAACGTGAGGTAAGTATTTTGACTTTTGACTGTAAATCCTCTGGAATGCGGATAAATAAAATACAGGCTCAACAAAACCCATCTGACATCTGCTTGGACCTCTGACAACTTCAAGCTGTCTTTTCGATTACAGGCTCCAACTTCACCAATGAGTTCTGGTAAATTTGCAAATACGCATTGCAGAACAGCGTAAATCATTTCAAATAACGTCAACACGTCTGCGGCAGTTTCAATTGGACCATGGCTGCAGTATTGCAAAAAAAAGTTTTTCAGCCATATGGAATTGGAATATCAACGTTTGCTTCGTCACATGTAGCCTATACGCACACCTCACTGCCCATGATAAAAGCAAAGCATGTTGTCCTTTAAGTGCTATAGGCATATTAATGTTGCATTTAATGTTTGGTGCAGGTGCACTTTGTTTTAGACCTTAACAATCAATATGACATCAATATGATATGCAAAAATAGGCACAATAACCTGTATCACGACAAAAATACCCTAAACAAAACGAATCACAAATGTATTGAGACACTAGGTCTACAAAAACAATAGGCCTATATTTTGCTGAATTCAATTTTTTTTGGGGGGGGATATAAATTATTCAAAAACCTTTTATCAGTTAATACAGCAGTATAACGCAAGGGTTTGACCATATTTCATAATAAACACATTATTTTTCTCCATCTGTTTTTGCTAGATCTATATGCAAAGGTTTTGTATTCCTGATGTATATATAACCCCGTAACCTCTACATCCATCTATTAGGACAATGACAAAGGGAAAGGGAAAATAGATCAGCTCAATCCAACTCAATATTCTCAAACAAAAGCCAGTTTTGGACATTTAATATTTTATAAGGAGCAGTCCAAAACATGGATTTTCTTATTAGTTGGGCTTACAATCACTCCCATCAAAACATGACAGCCTCAGGTCATCATTATCAATAGGCTATTCTCGTGCATTATTTTTGTACAGTAATCTTTTGCGAATCGTTGATAACATTTGGAGTAACTTCTGTCTTCTACACCCCCAACTATAGGCCAACATTAAACACAAAATAATGACTTCAGGCATACGGCCTATCACAACAATAGGCTACATCGAGATTTTTTTGGTGATGCCATAGGCAATGGCTATCAAAAATAGAAAATAACGATGTGCTCAATATGGCTGTACTACTATAACCTACTGCACACCTATAGTGCACCAATCTTGGAGCGCAAGATGCGCGCGTGTTGAACGGAGTTCATTTCGCTCAGCAATATGACGAAATGACTCACTTCGATTGTAGGCATATACGACAGTCAGAAAGGATATAGGCCCAGTGCGACTTTTGCAAATAATCATAAGATACAGTTATTTGGCCATAAAGGATTTTGGCTTGTCTTTAAAAAATTATAACAGACATTGCTGAAACAAAATGTGCATCCCACTTAAGAGAGAACGCATATGCCTATGTGGGCTAGCCTAAGCTATGCTACTCAGTAAAATATCTCTCCACAAACCATGAATGAGCATTTATGAGTATTCATTAGCCTATTGGCTGCATTTTACCGAAAGACTGGGCCTGAGGACATCACCCATAGGCTTAGGCCACTGAGAGAAGACTAGTCTTCTATTCTTCACTGCAACATGTGAAATCACAGCAGTTTGTTGCATCGCCAATATTTAAAGCGCCACTGTCCTTTTTAAGCGCAACCATATTTTGGTTCATGAATGGACTAAAGACCAAACAGATAGTCAGCATTCACTAGGGCAACAATCTTTAAGTAGAATTGCAGCCAATCAGTTACATTTTATGATAAAAACTACAGACTACATTACCCATGACCTATAGTGGTTAGTTCCTAATATTGGATAACCAGAGACCAACGACGGATGACTATTATGCACCATCTTTGATTAGGCAACTTTGACACAATAGGCGAATATGAAATTGCATTCCCATATAATTTGACTAAAAGGACTACTTCAAGTGCAATAGCCGAATAAACGAGGAGCCTAGCAAGTGAACCACCCATCGTGTGCCCCTAGCCGGGAAACATCATTGGGAACTTATTCGGTAATGTTGGGGACTGCTAAAGCATTTAGTGAGTGCTGGCTCATCCCTATATGTTTGGTAATCGTCGCCATTAATATGATGCAACTATTTTAAATTCGAAAAACATAGGCCTATTTGAGGTTTCACCCCCCTCCCCCATTTGGGGATACCCCTTTTCATGGGCATGCCTAGCGCGCATTGAACCGAGAAACCAACGAAATGTGGTGATTTCTCTATAGCCTTACTTTGGTTTTGATTATTTAAAAAACTACCTGGGATGGCTCACTGAATCGGAAATAGTGTCCTACTTGTTTATGGTTTTTTAATACTACAGCTTTGGGAATTGGGTGATGAGTAGAGGTGCTGTCAAGTGTAGAGTCATCGGTCATGTGATAACATTTCAGGAACTCTATTGGTCCAAGGAACGTGTCTTGGATAGCGGACTGCAACGTCACTGGGAGACTCGTAGCCTATTAAAAATAAGAACCAAAATCCATAGTGAAAGTATTTCAGGAGCAGTTAGCGCCTCTTTATCTACTCGTAGTTTAGTAGTTGAAGCATTAATATTGGATTGGTTCTGAAAGGGAACCACTACAACTCAGCGTTCTATAGGCTATGGTAGGCTACTTTCTCAACAAATATATCAATCATAGCCAGGCGGAGAAATACATTTTAAAGTATGTTTTTTCTTTGTGAAAAAGGCAAGAGGCGGATTTTCAGTACTCCCAAAACTAGATACTGAAAAAAACTGAAATCGTTTTTATTCCCTATTCCGTTTTATTGAAAAACGTAGTGGACGAGGAATAATCTAGAACCCTCATTAATCTATATATATATATACTTTTGTGTGGGAGAGCGAGAAAGGTGCAAGAATTGGACATTGAGTATTTCACTATGGAAGAAAATTATAATGGCAATAGAGAGCATCAAGATTCGGGCGAAGAGTCCAACAGAGCTATTCTTCCTCTTCTCCAAGCACCTGGGAACCAGCAACCGCACCGGACCACCAACTTTTATATTGATAATATTTTACGACCAGACTTTGGACGGAGGAAAGATGGGACTTTTCATTATGATGAGAATCCCCTCAATGGACGAGAGAATAGTCCTGTCCTTCCCCAAAAATCTGGGCATTTAGGTGGGACGGTGTCAGGGGAAGGAACTTCGAATTCTCGTTCAGTCAGTGAGCCCAAAAAAGCAGATATTGTTGCAGATACGCTTCTCAAGCCCGGAGGAGAAATTGGAGATCAGTGCCTGAGCTCCGACTCGGAAAGTTCTCAAGCCAATTCTGCACCTTCGTCGAAACCTATGCTCTGGCCAGCCTGGGTGTATTGTACAAGATATTCGGACCGACCATCATCAGGTAAAGTCTAGTATTTTTCGTGCCTTAGTATTTAGTAAGAATATGAATACCATTAGACATTGGATCGCTTGAGCGCAATATAAACTGACTCAGTGAACTAAATACGTCGAAATATTAACCTGAAACCACATCCTGCAGGCACATAATACAAACATTTAAAGTATCCCTTTGTGTAGCCTATTTTCAATGCTTTGTCCTGAACTTTTGGGAAATGTATAAAATAATATTTGAAAAAAAAAAATGCTTGCCAAATAGTGAATAATATTCCGAATGTATCCATAACTACAGAAGACCTCGATTACCCTAGGATATATATTAGGCTACTACAAGTCAATGTTATTTTTACTGTTAGCCTATTATAAGTCTATTATCACCATACAAATATTTGGCTAGTAATGCAATTATTATCAAGCTGACAATTCCAGTTGAATTATAAAGAGAGAAAAAAAGAAAAGGAAGAAGATAAAATAGAAGTAAATACTTTTTGGATAAAAAAAGGTTCTAAGTATTAAAAATATCGAAGTAGTAAAGTTTGTAAGTAACTTTTAAAGCAGTATTGAAACGTTTACGCCATTGTTCCTCAGTAGTCTTTGGAAAAATGTATAATTAGCATTTTTGTTTACAATGGGGCGAGGCAAAAAGTGTATTTCGTCCACATGCAATATGAGATTCGTGCAATCAGACTTTTAGAGTGCAAAGTTTGGAGGAAAAAACTGGACAGATATTAGGAATAAAAACGTGTGTCGCTACTTTTTACTTCTCTCCTCTGATATATTTAGCCTGTAGTTTTCATAATATTCTCAAACTATTCTCATATTAGGATATTAGGTCTAGGCCTAGCATAAACGCTTACTGCTGCAGGTTGTGATTATTAATGTCAATCTTCCATTATGGCCTATAGCCAAATGTTTGTTTTATTTGTATTTTTTTCTTCATATAATGTCGAAGTAAATAGCCTACACTTCAGAAGTGTATCAAAGTAACAATTATAGAAGTTGGGCATTTTAATTTAATTTCTAGTTAACATCGTTTAAACTTAGTACATTGTTATATTGGACTATCCATTCAGCTTTAGAAGCACTAACATAAAGTTAATAGTGATAATATCCCATTGTCGTATAACATGTAGTCTATAGGCCCTATATTATGCATAATGGAATGAATACATTAACTTCTCCGAACAATTCAAAGATAGTAGCCTAACAAAATAAAGTTTCATTAGGCTACTAAACAAAAAACGTTCCCACTGTGTTTTATGTTGGTATTAATAGGCGTGCATGTCACGACATAAAAGGAATAAAAACCTTCATTCCAGAAAACCGATGGTATTTTGCAGTACGAAAAAAATATGATATGATGGGCCAATTGATTATAATAATATTCAAACGCTATATTGTGAAGCCAATAAACGTGTAGCTGCGAATTGATCTCTTATTTGATGTAGAACTAGCCTACTCAAAAACAGCTGAGTTTCAATAAATGTTTACGATATTCATTACACATTTATGAAAATGCAAGCTTATAAATTTAGTTCCTATGGTAACAGTGAGAAAGGGGCGCCTACACTGCCTCCCTCTAACTCCACCCCAATCAACACCATCATCGTCTACTATGCACACAAAACCCCGCACCCTTTTAGAATAGGCTACTCTAAATTCTAATACAATTCAGGCCTATAGCTTATTGTGACTATATTGGAACTTTGGCTAATATTAAAACCAACACAATACTTATTCTACTAGCCTGCTACTAAAGGCCCATAGGACCTACTAGGCCTACTGCTACCCTACTACTAGGCCCATTCTTGCATGTTACTAGGTTCTGATGATCATCATATTAATTAGTCTGGCATTAGTGAACAAGTTATTGAGGACGTTGAAGGTCTACTTTTTTTTTGTTTCAAAGTCTGATCATTGAATGTATTCTAATCTACAGGGCCAAGATCTCGAAAACCAAAGAAGTCGACCACCGCCACGACAACAACGACGATGACACCAAGCAAGGATGACAAGCGTCCGAGAACGGCCTTCACAGCAGAACAGCTCCAGAGACTAAAAACGGAGTTTCAGACTAATCGGTACCTGACCGAACAGAGAAGACAAAGTCTGGCACAAGAACTCGGCCTCAACGAATCTCAAATTAAAATCTGGTTTCAAAACAAGAGGGCCAAAATAAAGAAGGCTACCGGAAATAAAAACTCTTTAGCCTTGCACCTAATGGCACAGGGACTTTACAATCATGCCACATCATCTAAGGATGAAAAATCAGACAGCGATTGAAGAAAAATATACAATGCAATAAATAACTTTAAAGGGCCAGTGTACATAATACCAGCAAATATTTAAACATGAATGAGACAGGATTTTGCTATATTCAGCCTATATACAGTATATAGGGGCTAAACCATTTTGTGTTATAACACTTTGCCATTTACTCCCTGGAACTTTAGAATGCTTCATCATCATTAAAGTGTTTTTTTTGTTTAGTTTTTTTATTGGTAGGCCTACTTGACTTTGTGGACACATTTAACCGAAATAATGCTGAAGTCCAAAGATTTTTTTCTGCTGCATTTTGCAAACTGTGAATTTAAATAGCCTAAATTGTGTTCATCTATGATTTTACATTTTTTATCACACTGTTTCGTTGTATTTTTATGTTTATGTTGAAAATATGTTTTCTGAGGGTTCCTTTGTTTTGTTTAAAAATACAGCCTTTCTGAGTTGATATGGAGGGAACCATACGCATTGAATTATGCATTTTTATATTCGAATTAAAGTTCTGCCTTAACTAGGCTATAGTTATCTCGTGAGCATTACATATTAATTATTTCATCAAAATAATTCAGCTTTGGGTAGGCCTAGACTACATGTAGGCTATTGATATGAGACTGAGATTTGATCAAAATAACTAATATATTCAATAGGCCTATAAGTTATAGAAATGAGTTGAGGCATAAAAGTAATGTAGCCTAACTTAACTTTCACTAAAAGGACCTCTGTTGAAATAGATAGCATATGGTAAGAAAAACAAAACAGTATTTTATAAACCTAAATATTTGTCTGGTATGCAAGCGCATAACACCAACTTTCTTGCAAGTCTTCCATTGGTTAACAATTTTATGATGCACCCCTAAGTTCAAGTCATGTGCGCTTAGCTCCTATCCAAGGGGTTTTAAAATTGGGAGGAGTTGTGGATGTCAACAATTGGAAATGAACGGATATCCATTTGAAATGACCATGGAAATGAAACCGTTTTGGGTCAGTTCCACTACCAACAAAATCCAATTTAACCCCGGCTCAAATCAGGATTTCAGTGCCAAGTGAGGCCTACGGACTATATGTCTTCATTTCAATCATTATAATCTCATGAAAAACTTCAGGGATGAAGTAACGTCAATGGGCGGCATATATTAGGTTTACTTCACAAATAATGTAGGCTATAGGTGCGGTAAAGAGGTCAATCGAACTCGACCAAAACACTGGAATTGCCATGAAAATGCGTGGGGGGAAGGGCCGTGGGGGAAAGATCCCGAGTCTCCTCATTTCCCCCCAGCAAAATTAGCCCACATTTAGGCTATTGTTTATATGTGTATTTCACACTATGTTGAGGTAAAACTCGGGAGTATAATGCTTGTATGGATGTCAACCCCAACACATGTTCATGTCATCGTTACCAATCAATTACATTACAGTTAAAAACGAATTTGACTACCACCACCGATTTCTGTACGCTATCTATGCTAACCAGTTTATACGAACAGGAGTTAGCATTTAGAAGTCACTTCTTCTAAACATGAAACTTCTACATGTTATGCAGCGAAAACAGCCAAATATATCAAAATCGGACTTAAGTAACCACATTGTGGGCCTGTTACAATACATGATGGATTTAAAGAATATCCACTTTGTTAGATCAGATTTGTTGAATGTGCGCCAATCTGATCAATGGAGCGTCTGCGTTCCATTGAATCCTTTACCGCATCTAGCTATATCAAATAGTCCATGCGTTCCATAGTACGAAATACATTTTATTATTTGCAAATAACATAGCATTCATATTTATAAACAATACTCATAGTCTAAGTGGTCATGTTTCTCGAAAAGAGGTTCTGGAATGTTTACATAACTTATTTATCTTGCAATACCTTCTTTTTGTGAATGAAACGTTTAGAGGCCTTTGCATGAAAGCTGCAATCTGTCACCTGTATATCATGTGAGACAAAAGTTGCTGTATCCATACCAAATTGTGGTCTTATGATGTGAATGATCTTTCATTGTCAATCTTAAAAGTGTGTGTAAATTAAAATCCAAACATAAAACACACTTTGCCTTAAAAGTTCTGTAAATGAACTTTTCTATGAGTACTGTGCTACAAAGAAATAACACATTACATGTTTATCAGGAATGGGCTATTGCCATTACAGATGGTATACAACGTGAATTTACAACATAATGTTGAAACATGTCTAAAGAAGGACAAGGTTTTTTTTTTTCTCCAGTATTCTTTGATATGAGACAAATGGAAATAATTTGTATCATAACTGTAGTTAACCATAAGCAAATAAACCACAAGAATACTATCACAATTTTAAATCCTTTATTTTATATTGTGCTTATAAACAATAAACAACATCAATAATCAATAATCAGTGCTCTAAAAATACAGGCTGACTAATAACCTGTTAATTCAGAAACACCCACTCTGGGAATCATTGCTGAGGCATAACTGTGATATGGCCAAGCCACATGTGTGTTGAAACAAGGTAATAACAATTTGCATAACAATTACTGGCCTGTCTTGAAGGTTAATGAGACCACAAGGAGAATTTCATCCTGCTAAACAGTACAGAACAAAATGTGGGCAATAGTGCAACTTCAAAATATTGTCCTCTAATAGGCAGTTGGTGAGTTTATGGAATACACTATGATGCAAGTTCATTTCCTTGATACAAGGCCTGCCCCATGCCTCTTTCTGGATGGGCGAGCTCTCAATAGACATATGTGGACTTGTTTTCTCATACAGAGTAAACTACATTGTGTAATTGGCTATTTGCAGGTGGTCCTCAGCTAAATAAACCTAAAGAAGAATACATTATTTAATGCATTAAAATGGTGATACTTTATTTTAGTCTGCAATTAAAGTGGTGTTTACATAGACATTACATAGGGGGCCAATATGAAAAATGTATGCACTCACTAATTGGAAGTCGCTCTGGATAAGAGCATCTGCTAAATGACTAAAATGTAAAATGTAAAATGCAAATGCTAGTAATGGCCTACTGTAATAGGCCTACTTGCAGAGTTCAATTACTTTAAAAAAGTTTCATTGTTCAAAATGAACTATGACCAGAATTCAATCGAACATGGTATATAGAGAAAGTATCTTGTGCCAGGAAAAGCATTTTCCCCCAATGACAATAGAAAAGATGACTGTTGGTTTCACCAGGCAAACAGTCTAAAATGTATTTACTAAATGCAAACTACTACTGAAATGTTGACCACAAAAAAAGTTACATATGAACTTCCACCAACGTGCACCATGATGTTATACACAGTCTAAGTGATATGCAGCATAGTATACCTCATTTTAGTTTAACAATTGAGTAGTGGTCGGGTGACCACTCCACAAGCCATAGCGAAGTCAAAATACAGGTTTCCATTTCTCAAGTCAACAGTGCACTATGCTGAATGTAAGTCACCTATACTTAGTCATGAATAGAGTTTAGGAGCCTAACATGAAGACCCAGCATCTCAAAAGCAAAATGTAGTAAAGTTGTACACATTATTTCTGTATCCCAGAAATTGATTAAATGTGCAAGAACTCTAAGGATCTCAAAGTGTTGTAGGAATCCCATGACAGCAATTTCACTCAGTATTTCACTCAGTTGCTATAAATAACATTTACCTTGAAATAATTTGCTCTGTCAAACATATCCACAACAGATAAAAGTGGGAATTAAAAGCTTATGGAAACATTAAAACTAGTAGGTTCAATAGAATACATATCCTCATTAATGAACCTTTTGAGACTTTTCTGCATTGTTTGGAAACAGATAAGTTAATAACCCAGAATGTTGAGAGCTATCCCATCACCAGTTTCTGCCTGTAACGGAGTCTCTTATCAACAACATCAATTTCCTCTCACATACATCAACCAAGTAAGGTTGACCAAATCCAGATCACAATGACACCTCTTCAATATGATCATAATACAGTATACTCATGTTAATTTCAAAACTGCCATACATAACCAATCAATTCAAACGCAATCAAATATGGCTGAACTTCAGTCACCAATACAGGTTACAACATTCTGCGGTCTCAGTATTACCTGATGCTCTTAAACATGTATAGAAAGCCACAAAAAAAACTGAAAAGGATCCAAACACAAAAGGGAGAGTTATCTGTGCGGACCATTTGCAGCATTGACCTGCTCCTCAATGCCACAGAACCTCATCTGCATTTCTATTCTTGCCCAGCTTGTATGTGGAAGTAACGCCCAACGGTCACTGACTTGATGAGCTCTCTGGGTTGAGAAAAGCTGGTGCCTCTCAGACGCTGAGCTGAGCAACTCGGTTGGTTCCTCAATGGAGTCTGTGGCTGGGAGACACAGATGAAGGTCAAAGCCCTCGGTCACAGCTGCAGGTGGCTCATTTCCTTTAACCCATCCATCACTTCTTCTACACATCGGAATTCAAAATGTCCCTAAAAAGGAATCTCATAAAAGTATGTACATTTCACAAAAGAAAAAGTCCATCCTCAATAAGCTTGTACCTCAACTCTCGATAACAGTGATGCATATCTTTTGAGCACCCCAAAAATATGAGGGGGCACAAATTACGCTAGCCCCTCCCCACCCCGGTCCTCACCCCAGTCCATAAAAATTGGAGAATTTAGCAATAAAAAAAATACCTGAAACAGATTTTTCCTGCAATCTAGAGCCATAATCATTCTGCTTAATTCTACAGATGTAGATGTTTGATCACTCTTTTGGTTGCAGAGAATTTTCCTGCACAGCAGTAAATGCAAAATTGTAGTGTATTTGAAGTTTAAAAAGGCTTCTAAAGTTTGTAATTTCCACTTCAAAAATGTCAGAATTGATTATGAAAAATGCATTAACCCCTACAAAAAAATGTCCATTAATTATAATCCACATAATTCACATTTCCTGTTACTGCCGGATTATTTTCCTGCTGTAGCAAACTGGCTCAAATTAAGATATGTCAAAAAGGTGTATTTTTCTGTATCCTCCTGACTGGTGGTTCAATTTCTTTGTAGAATTAAATATGCTTCTCTGCAAAAATGTGGGTAAAATATTGAAAGGAATGTGAGTCTTATTCAGTACATTTAGATATTGCTTGCTTTTCTAAAGTCTACCAACCTTGCCAGCAGGTATGCCAGCTAAGATAGTTAGACAAGCTAGCTATTCTAACTTGATTGATAGCCTGAAATGGCTTCTTGGTAGCTAGTTATGAGTTTGGGAACCTAGATGTTTTAGCTAAAGCCAACTTCATAAAATTGCTAGGTGGCTAGTAGTATTACAGAGAATAATTTGATTGCATTTTTCTCCCCAACAGGACAAATCTGAGGGGGCACGTGCCCCTGTGCCCCCTATTGGCATGACGCCTCTGTTTTTGAGCATTAAGAACACAAGTGGTCAAATCATTTCTGAATGAGATGGTCTTCTTGGACTATTGAAATTACATTTGAGAAATTGTTTATCATATAGTCCTTATTACCTGTGTGAGGGTTGCATTTCCTCAGAGAAACCCCCTCCAGGAGTCCACTCAGCATATTGCAAAGGAACTAACGTGTAGGAAATTTGCATTTAGTGGTCAAGTTTGTCCTGCCACTTTGAGCCCCTTGCCAACAGCACCTTGGTAACCCTTGATCTGTCATGAGGTTAAGCTCAAGCGCTATACATCCAGAGACCGCTAAACACACACAAAGAAAAACGGACACTTTCTTAAACCAGAATAAACTCCCAAAACACAATTTCTAGGAAATTGCAACAAGTTGAAGACTTTTGTTTTGGGAGATTGGGAACCTATATGCGCTAGCTAAAGCCAACTTCATAAAAGTGCTAGGTGGCTAGTAGTCTTAGAGAGAATACTTTTTCGAATTATTTTTTTCCTTTAACAGGACAAATC
The DNA here is from genome assembly GCF_020615455.1 of Coregonus clupeaformis. NCBI lineage: Eukaryota > Metazoa > Chordata > Actinopteri > Salmoniformes > Salmonidae > Coregonus > Coregonus clupeaformis. The sequence continues at coordinate 36,780,785 of NC_059205.1, read as the reverse complement.
TGAGGGGGCACGTGCCCCTGTGCCTCCTATGGGCATGACGTTTCTGCTTTTGAGCATCAAGTACACAACAAGTAGTGTAGTCACGAGACTTTAAAAAAGGTCCACAGACAAAGAAATTAGTTATCATGAATTCACAAATCCCGTGCCATAAAATTTTGCCTCTTCCAATTGGCAGAGGCAAAGTGGTCTCAAAAAGAAAATACATATCAGAAAAGTATTAGATGCCTCGTGTGGCTCTCAAAACAAAACAAAAAGACCCATCCTGTCCCTTCCCCCACAGAGTTATTCATTCATAGTTTTTAAATGCTTCCTAGTCAAACTTGAATATGGAATGAAGAGCTAGGGCTTTGTGGCGGAAATATAATTAAGCTGGTGAAAGATGTATATGGTGAAGAATGGGGATGACATCAGGCCAATTTCACACTTGGCACTTGGATGGCCGGGCCCAAGCTAGGCTCTTGCCACGCAACACAGATCAAAGCACACTGCCACTCCCAAAAAGGCAAAAGAGGACTTAAGTATGCTAATCTCCAGGACAAATATATTTTAATCTTGTTAGAATACAAGTTAATGCCGCAGCTCAGTGACTGAACTTTATAGAGACGAAGGGAAATATTCACTTTCCCAACATTTCTGAATGAGATGGTCTTCCTGGACCATTAAAATTACATTTGAGAAATTGTACAAATAGTTTATCATATAGTCCTCATTACCTGGTGTGAGAGTTGCATTTCATCTGAGAAACCCCCTCAAGGAGCCCACTCAGAATACTGCAAAGGAACTAACATGCGTAAAAATGAGCATTTAGTGGTCCAGTTTGTCCTGCCACTTTGAGCCCCTTGCCAACAGCACCTTGGTAACCCTTGATCTGTCATGAAGTTAAGCTCAAGCCCTAGACATCCAGAGCCAGCTATACACACAAAGAAAAGCTGACACTTTCTTAAACCAGAATAAACTCCCAACACACCATTTCTAGTTGAAGACTTTTGTTTTGAAATAACTGGAAGTTCAGTATGGGGAAAATGCTGTAATTCCTGATGGTAATGAAAATGATATATTGTATCCTGTTTGTATTCAACTTGTCTGGTTCATAGGGTTTCATTTCAGTCACAGTGAAAATGTGTTGCATACAAAGCTTGACCCATGCATTGTTCTTTGTTCCTTAGCCAAAGGAGGTTTGAAATGTTTTTTTGAAAACTGACCCAAATATTTCCACAAAGTGTAGATACATTTTGTGTAAAACTGTCCAAAAACAATAAATAATTTCCCCCAAAATGAAAATATTTAGATCATAAACCCCCCAAAAAACTTGTGATTATTTGTCATTATTCGATGAAGTTGTGAGGGTCATTATATGAAAATGGAACAACATTGTCCATGAAGTTTTGCATTTTCCTGGCATATATAGCACAAAGAAATCTCATCTGGAGGAAGTGTTCAATCTGTAGGTGAATTTACAACCTGTGTGCTCTGAGATATGAGTGTTATCACAATTTGGATGATCATTTACTTGATTTAGGAACTTACAGACTCGTGTTATAGGGAGGTGGTCATATCAGGCCAATGTATAACTATCAAGGCTCTCATGTAGGTTTTTTCCCCCCACTGCAAACATTTTGTAACATTGCAAATTCACAGATAGAGGGAGATCCCTTTGGATACATGTTTCACATGTTCTGATCTAGAGCTGGGCAATATGGACAAAAATCCATCCATGAATTGCCTGAATTGATACAATAACAATAAATAGAATGATATGTTTATAACATTGTGCACCAGTTTATTTGTAACATTATTCTCTAAACTACTACTATTAGTTTGATTGTTGTAGGCATCAATTGTCCCACTAACAATCACCCATATTAGCAAACTTATTTCATTTCAAAACTTCACATTTCTCTAGTATAGGCTACTTATCGTAATGAATGATAAATCAGCAAAATGCCTGCGATAAGTGATTGTATGGTCGGTGTCGATAATTTTCGGTTTATCGTCCCAGGTCTATTCTGATCTATATCCTTAAAAATGGGTCATAACATCAAACGTATAGTTCAAACAAAGAAATACAAAAAAATACATCTAAAAATAAGATCAATCAACAGGGGTATTGTTGAAAAATAGTTGGATAAATTGTCATAACATTTGACATACTTCCCCATATTTCAGAGCACATAAAGGTTTAAAATGGAGATGACGGGACGTAAGGGGATTGCTCATTTCAAAATCAAGAATCAACTCCCTCCTCCAGGATACACGGTGCAATCAAATGCAACCTGCCATGCGGAAATCAACTATCTACAACGGTTGAATTCTGGACCAAGAACAGGTCTGTATAATCAACACATTTGGAATTCTATGACATTACAAACAACTCTTAAACTGATCAGCTGATGAAGGTGAAAGCAAAAAGAGGCAACATTGCTGATCCAGCTCATCTTGACATTGTCTGTAGGACGCCACGCCATCATTTTTGACATGGCTGCCTCCTCAGTCTCTCAAAGCTGAGTACAGCACATTCAAACTTTGCTTTTTATTTTTTACACCCATCTTATCATTATTTTAAGTGCCACTTCTTCCTCCTGCATGACACAGCATCAAGCTGGAAGTTAGGCCTACTAGGACTACCTAAAGAAACACACCTGACTTTCTATCTCATGATACAATTCCGTGTATCATTATTCCAGCATCTCAATTCAAAATAGAAAACTTTATTTAAAAGAATGCAACTTCATTGATACAATATCCTTTAAGCATTATATCTTCATTTGAAATATATCTCTAAACTGGTCCGATCACCCGCAGCAGAGACGCATGTAAAACTATAGTTCGTCACTCTGGAATTTGGTGCCTTTACAGTGATCTGAAAATGAAATATTGACAAAAATTAGTCCGCCATCTTCTCAGATGGCCTGCTGAAAATAACTATCAATATTTGCAGACATCCAGTAAGTGACACACAATTTACTACAATGACACTTGCAGAAAAACAAATTACATCATATTGACAAACATACGAGATAGGAGCGGTGGTTTCTATTCAGAAATTCTAAATAACTCATACTTCCATAGCACATTCAAACTATCGGCCTACGACCGATCTTGTTTAACAAAAATTACTATTTTGCTAATCTAATAGAGTATCAGTGTCATACAAGTCCACAACATCATCCTCCGAGACTCTATACCGGTTAAAAAACAAACTGTTAAAAATATCCTGTCTTCTGCTCAGAAATAGTACTTTGCCTGTTACGCTGCTCTGTTTCAGAACCCTCACTTAACAGGGTTGAAACAAAATGGCGGATCAAAGACGACAGTTACGTAAGGGGGAAATCATGACACTACAAATAGAGCTGTAATAAATGGTAGTTGTCTGGATGTATCCATTTTCATATTCTGTTTTAGGATGCATAATAAACAAAAGTGATCATGTTTGTATTCCCTGGTAGGTACACACGGTACTCATCTAAACATGTTTGTATTCCCTGGTAGGTACACACGGTACTCATCTAAACATGTTTGTATTCCCTGGTAGGTACACACGGTACTCATCTAAACATGTTTGTATTCCCTGGTAGGTACACACGGTACTCATCTAAACATGTTTGTATTCCCTGGTAGGTACACACGGTACTCATCTAAACATGTTTGGGGTAGCGCCATAAAAAAACTGCGATATTAAAATGTTACGATAACCAAATTGAGTATTTGCATGGCATCTGTACTCTATCCTTTACAAAGATACAGATACTATTTTATGAACAAATAATCACTGCAAGTCATTTAAATAAATTCATATAAAAAAGCTTATCAAAACCCAATGGTGTTATACATTTGGGTAATGATGTGAGTAATAACATAGTTCTAGTTAGTATCTATGCAGTAAGGGGAAAACAGGAGGCCTGGTGAGTGAGAAACAACAAAATGTCTGAAACCGTACCTGATACTTCATTGCATAACTTGTCAACCACATGGTCTGTCTCTTTGGCAAAAAGAGAGATGATATCATCTTCAAATTCCTCCACAATGCTTTCACACTGTAACAGAAGACAGGGGATAGGTTACCACACAACAGACCGCACCACCAGGTCCTCCGCACATGAGAGGTTCACAAGCATGTAGTTTCACACAATAATGGGCACGGAAGTGAGTGAGACTGCCATTTGTCCTCTCGCCATGCTGTTCAGCCATCTTGGATGACTCATGTAACATAGATAGGCAACACGATTCCAAGGTGGCGATTCCACACACGCATCTTTGCGCATCATAAGATTTCTTGCATGTGGTGCCTAACTTGATCTTAAATATGTGCAAATTTACATGCAAGACCTTAAGATAATTGTAAAGGAACAAAGGAAAATACGTTATCGTCTGCATTTTGGGTTAAAATAATGTACAGCCCTGGCACGTATCCAGACTGAAAAACTTCAACACTGAATGTTACACTGTAATAACTGTAAAAATATATATAATTATAATAATGACAATTAAAAATGCAAGCTCTAATACACATATTTCCAGATTTCTTGTTCTCATTTCAATTGTGTCTTTCTATATTACAGACTATGGTGCATGCAATATACCTTAACAAAAAAGGTCATAAGTAAAGTGGAAAAACTATATCAATGTACGGTTTAAAGTTACGGCCACAATTATCAAGAATGTAACTGGATTTTCAGATAATAATAGCTGTGATATCAACAACCAAGGCATTACATTGAATTCTGTGCTTTCAAAATTAAATTGGGTTAACCGAGGTGAAGCTTCAACATAAGAAGCAGTTTCCCTCTGCAACCAATATCTCTATTCACTTTTGAAAGACTTTAAGTATATGGACATGCAGAACATAGGAAATAACTTAGCTACTTCACATACTAATCTGAATGTTGAAGTATGAAAGCATGACCTATAGCATAACTGAAAAAATATATATATACATTAATATGTGAGTAAATTAATCAATTATTGCCAAACTAACCGCAAATTTTAGGGCATTGGATCCCTCTGGGCCATCAAACTTGAAATTATTAAAATCAGGAAAATCCCCGGCATCAGAACTTCTTGGAGCAAATCTTTTGTATTGCTTTTTCTTGGTGTCTGGGTCCACATGAAGAGCATAGTCACTCATGCTACCACAAACTCCATCCAGAAGCTCACTCAAGTTGGTCTCAGATCTAGCAAGAGGGACCTGGTGGATAAAAAGACACAAAAGTAGAAGGAAAAAATAAATAAATCAGGTTTTATATAAATTAAACTTAATTGAGTCCAGTTCTATGACGTTGCTTAGGATCCGTCTGGGTCATGTTGGTGACCCCTAACTACTATTCCTATCACACAAACAACCCTTACTTCCCCTATGATGGAACTATGACTTTTAACCTGTAGAAGTATACCCCTTCCCCTTGGAAACAGGACAAAACATGCAATAGTGTCTAGACAGGTCAAGGTGCACTATGCTCCCGCCCCCATGGCCTCCCCGGAAGGAGAGAGGGGAAAGGGTGACTGGGAGCAGTGAAAGGGCCGGGGAGGGGGGCTGAGTTAAGGAGCAGGGGGAGGCCTAAACAGCAGCCAAGTGCAGGGTAAACAGTTCAGTCTCATCCTTTGGTCTCTTTTGGTGGTTCATCTCCTCCACCCTCCAATGATCAAAGCAGGAAGTTCTCCTTGTCAATCCTGGTCAAAAGATGCTGGGCAAGGGGAAGGGGGGCATATTGCCGATGAACTGGATTTTGTGCAATGTAGATATATCCCTGACCCTATTGTCCCCTTTCAGCCTCAGTATGGACCCTTCCGGACCCACTGATTACATTACAGAAGCATTTCCCCCTCCTCCTTTATATTTATATCTGACTCTTAGTGACACAAAGGGGCTTCCGTGGCTCACCGCCATCTGCTCACAAAAAAGATAAAAAGGTCTCAGGGAACTGCCTGAACCCTGCCACATATTTCTCTCCTTTTTCAATGTAAGGGGCAGGAAGCTAATTGAATGTACAGAGAGATAAATAGTTAACATTGAGGATGGTCTATCAAAGAAAACAAAGGTTTGACGACTTCAACATTAACGTTGAACTGTTAACTAATAAGTTATTGCAAAACAAAAAACAAACAAAGTGGAATATCAAATGTGCACTGCATTCAACCATTACAGCAATTATTTGTCCAAAAATGCAAACATGCAATTTTGCTATTCTTAATTTCTATATATATATATATATATATATATATATATATATATATATATATTTTTTTACACCATTGGTCTATTTTATGAACATGTATGACGAGATCTTGACTTAGTTGGTAAGAAACATCTACCTTAAATGTAAAAAAATATATATAAAAAAATTAAAATAGAACAAAACGTCCAGCATTAAAAAGCCCAACCTCAAGCAGAATCCTTATCAAGCAATCCTGAAAATGTTGTGGAATTAAATTCCTTCCTTACCAGTCTGAGGGGTTTGAAAGGGACCCGTCAATCACATATTTCCTGAAGAATGAGGAGGGGACTAGGCAGGCCTGGCAGAGAAAAGGCTTCTCAGGGATGCTATTCTCCATTGAATTCCCATTGGAAAAACATCCATTATCGTAACACTGAGGAAAGGGGCTTTCAATTTCTTGTGAGAATAATAGGGACCAATGAAAACACAAATAAATAAAAACTAGAACCTATTAAATGCCACTATTTACAACAATGTGTAATGTTACTATAGTCTTCAGAAAAGCGATTGCCACAGTATGTACACTACCGTTCAAAAGTTTGGGGTCACTTAGAAATGTCCTTGTTTTCGAAAGAAAAGCAATTTTTTTGTCCATTAAAATAACATCCAATTGATCAGAAATACAGTGTAGACATTGTTAAATGTTGTAAATGGCTATTGTAGCTGGAAACGGCTGATTTTTTTATGGAATATCTACATAGGTGTACAGAGGCCCATTATCAGCAACCATCAGTCCTGTGTTCCAATGGCACATTGTGTTTGCTAATCCAAGTTTATCATTTTAAAAGGCTAATTGATCATTAGAAAACCCTTTTGCAATTATGTTAGCACAGCTGAAAACTGTTGTGCTGATTAAAGAAGCAATAAAACTGGCCTTCTTTAGACTAGTTGAGTATCTGGAGCATCAGCAATTGTGGGTTCAATTACAGGATCAAAATGTCCAGAAACAAATAACTTTCTTCTGAAACTCATCAGTCTATTCTTGTTCTGAGAAATGAAGGCTATTCCATGCGAGAAATTGCCAAGAAACTGAAGATCTCGTACAACGCTGTGTACTACTCCCTGTGTAAGGACATGAGGGATACAATTGTAGACCTGCACAAGGCTGGGATGGGCTACAGGTCAATAGGCAAGCAGCTTGGTGAGAAGGCAACAACTGTTGGCGCAATTATTAGAAAATGGAAGAAGTTCAAGATGACGGTCAATCACCCTCGGTCTGGGGCTCCATGCAAGATCTCACCTCGTGGGGCATCAATGATCATGAGGAAGGTGAGGGATCAGCCCAGAACTACACGGCAGGACCTGGTCAATGACCTGAAGAGAGCTGGGACCACAGTCTCAAAGAAAACCATTAGTAACACACTACGCCGTCATGGATTAAAATCCTGCAGCGCACACAAGGTCCCCCTGCTCAAGCCAGCGCATGTCCAGGCCTGTCTGAAGTTTGCCAATGACCATCTGGATGATCCAGAGGAGGAATGGGAGGTCATGTGGTCTAATGAGACAAAAATAGAGCTTTTTGGTCTAAACTCCACTCGGCGTGTTTGGAGGAAGAAGGATGCGTACAACCCCAAGAACAACATCCCAACCGTGAAGCATGGAGGTGGAAACATCATTCTTTGGGGATGCTTTTCTGCAAAGGGGACAGGACGACTGCACCATATTGAGGGGAGGTGTACCTATGATAAAAATTACAGACCTCTACATGCTTTGTAAGTAGGAAAACCTGCAAAATCAGCAGTGTATCAAATACTTGTTCTCCCCACTGTAGATATTCCTTTTTTTTTTTTTTTAATCAGCCATTTCCAGCTACAATAGCCATTTACAACATTAACAATGTCTACACTGTATTTCTGATCAATTTGATGTTATTTTAATGAACAAAAAAATTGCTTTTCTTTCGAAAACAAGGACATTTCTAAGTGATCCCAAACTTTTGAACGGTAGCATACCTTTATCATGACAATCTAGAAATGTAATTTAATTAAGAGTGACAGCAATGTTTTTCCATGGTCCAACCAGAATCATTAAAAGCTATTCATTGAGAATGAATACATTTAATAAAAACTCTATATATTTACAGAAAAAGGTAAGACAATAACTTCCATCAACTTATTAAGTTCAATGTCTTTGGCTTAATGATTCATTGTTGTAGTTTTAACATTGTGGTGTGAACCTTGCCTTCAGGGAGCCCCACTGGTTGCTGGAGAGCAAAGGAGATTTAAGACCAGCTAATCTCCTATGATGGAATCTAAGCTTGGACACCCCTCCCTCCTTGATTCAGACAGGGTCAAATGCCGGTGGGGTGGGGGAGGGTTTCTTGGATTTATGCTCAGAAGTCAAAACAAGCCATTGATTAGTGCAACAGGTAGGCCTACACTTCCATAGGGTAGTTGGTACAGAAGTTGATCAGCCATCACTGTCTGTTGGCCGTTTCACTTAAACGGCCAATCAGCAATTGAAACAATAACAAAGTGTTTTCCCCGCCTCTGTTTAAGTAAAAAGCTGAGGGATGGGGCTGGAGAAATGTAATCACTCAAATTCATAGACAAAGCTATGGATGCACGACCTGACCATCCATGATATCAAAATTATAGTTAACCATGTTGAGGATAAAGTGTTTGTTTAAATTTACTTTGTTTCTAAACATTGGAGTAAAACAAGCTTTTATTTGGGGTTCTGATAAGTTACGCCAGTTCAACTAAGCTCATGAGGCATTTTTATGTTATATTTTTCAAGAATCAAAATGGGTACATATCATTAATTTATAAGTCCAAAAATGGATGTAGCAACTGCTGATTGCCCCTTAAAGGTCAGTGTGCTTACTGTTCAGAGCACAGTAATACCAAACGACTTAAGTCAATACTTAACTCTTCTCTTGCGAAAATTCATTTTGATTCAGTAATTATCGTTGAGCTATATCATTGCATTCATACGCTCTCTGTGGTCCTCTGTAGCTCAGCTGGTAGAGCACGGCGCTTGTAACGCCAAGGTAGTGGGTTCGATCCCCGGGACCACCCATACACAAAAAAAAAATTATGCACGCATGACTGTAAGTCGCTTTGGATAAAAGCGTCTGCTAAATGGCATATTATATTATTATTATTACTCTCTCTCTACTAACAACAACAGGGGTAATGCTGAGGCACACCCCCACAACTTGAGGGCAAAAGGAATGGAATATGAACAAGACTCACAGGGGTATAGGAACTGTAATTAGCATTTATTTTCAAACTAATCCTCTTTTAGAAAACACTTAATGAGAGTCTGTGAATATGACATACACAGCTGATCCATAGATTGAGCATAATGAACAGGAAGGAATGAGACAATCTGATGTCCAAAATTATTCTCATGTGTCAAGAGAAGATCAAGACAACTCAAATGTTTAATACCTTGCCTATGGAATGTTTGATTACATTCAAACCAATATGGAATGAGAGAACTGGAGTTGTCATATTAGAAAATATCATAATCCCTTTTACTTGAAAGTTAACTTGAAATGGCTACGGGGGAGATGAAAACATAAATCAGCCTAGCTAAATAAACACCACGTTATTAGATATCAATTACCACCAAAAGGGGATTAACCCCTGAGATCAATAGGTGAGCTGACCAGCTAATGACAGTCCCTGGACACTAGGGATATGTCACGAACACTACAAGGCCTGACCTCTTCACATTACAACAATGCTTGGTTAGGAAAAGAGGAAAATACAGTTGTTTGAATTTCCCCTACGTTCCAGAGAATTAACCAATAAGCAAGCTTCTGATTTAGGAAATGTAGGTGAAACACTGTAATAAAGCAGTTACCAATGCTTACAACGACACAAACTGAAATTATATTACATCCTGATCTTACTTTTCTTATTTTCTTCAGCCGGGATATTTCACAATACACTCAATTCCATTTCTCAAGGTACGAGATCCAGGAAATCGAGCCTCGTACTTACCAGACTGATTACCGATGCGCAGCGAACATTCATGTAAGCTCACGAGATCAGGTTGCTTGCGAGGCTACAGGAAACCAGGAACTACTTTAAAACCACTAGGCCTAGCCTATGTTTTGTCAAGTATTTTAAGTATAAATATGCATCTATCCAATCTCTAAATTCAGAAAATATTATATTTCCAGGAAGTTCAATCAATAGCCGTATGTGTACCATGAGATGTTTCACTTCAGTGGAGTGCACTTTGGAAACAAGCTTTTACTGAGGTAGCTACCTTTCTATCAGTCAGGCTCCCATCAGGGTTGAGTTTGAACGCTCCCACATGGATGGTCTTCTTTGGATCAATCTGACTGATTGAATAATTGAGCTCATCAACAATAGCCCTGCATGCTAAAAGAAACAGATATTAGGTTAGTACAATATAGGTTAGGGATATATAGATCCATAGTATGCCCATAGGTAAAGAAAAGTAAAACTGCAATAAAATTAGTTAAAATGAAATAAGCTTGACAGACTGATGATTAACAGAATGACAGCAATATTGAGATACTACAGGGTGTACACTATAAAACACAATAAAATAAGGAATTATGTTTACAGAACTGTTGATAAGAAAACAGTATATAGATCAAAATATGATAACATGAAAACATTTTTTTACTAAAATGTTACTTTTACATTTAACAAAAGTCTTAATACTCACATAAGCATCAAAGGAAATGCAAAAACATGACTAGAGCCATGCAATACTATTTTGTATACTGAAATCACCTCATATGTCCACATTCCACACTCTCGATTCAGCTATCCATTACATTTTTTCAAGACCATTACAATTATTAAGTGTTACGATCAAGCAAAGCTCAATTCAATGAGTATATATGAAAACTGCCATACAAAAAGTGTAAAGCCTCATCTTTTTACAAGGTCCAAATAAAATGTATATAAATTATATCAACACCAAAGTAAATTAACCTATTAACCCTGAGAATTATACGTTAGATAGCATCCAGCCACTCTTTAATTCCAAATGGAGTCTTTGGTCGTTGTGTTTTTTTTTAAATCAGACCTACAAAATGGGGGTAATGCTTCACTGAAAATTGTACAGTATTCTCATGCCAGATGTCAGACTGTATGCCTGGAGGGCTTCTAACAGCTCATAAAATGTCATTGATGCTATGATGCACAGTAGGCTACACTAATGGCGTACTGTGCTGAGAGTTTGCATTGGTAGCTTGACAAGTGTTACATGGTCATGCAAGGATGACTCCAAGGTTTGGTAAGACTGTAGTGTTGGTGTCGCTGTAGAGTTCAAAGAAAGAAAATGGCAATATGATGAGCTGCCTTTCACCAAGTTTAATTTGGCTTTGTAAAACAAAATTATTAAAACTATGTAATAGCTGAAAAAGTTCAATTATGAAAGTTTTCCATAGTGCTCCTTTTTTATTTTTAGATAAAGAACATTGTAATTTGTCTCTGTCCTTCGTACCCTTTTGAAATTCAACATAAATATTTTCAAACTGCACAAAAAACACTTCAAAATAGTTTTACAAATAAAATGATTGTCCAGAATTGTACGGGAAAATTGTGTTTAGCAAAGGTAAAAAACTAAACGGTTGATAATCAAGAAAACCATCAAATCTAGAATAGGAAAATGCTGCCTTGGCAGGTCAAATGATATGAAACGAGATTACAAGACATTCGTTTGATTGAGGCAACTTTCACAAAAGTTTATATTTTATGACAATACTTGTTCACTATGCAAATCTATACTCTGCATTGGCTATAAACAAGTACTGCATTTCATGTACATCCTGAAAACCCCATATCTAATAGGTAGAAAAGGACTAAGTGGACAGATAAACATCCCAATTTACCTGAACAATACAGCACCTTGTCTTTTTTCCCTTCAGTCGTTTCGATTAAGATACTCATTGCCATCAAGGCAACTTTTATAATCCATGCTGCCATATTCGTAGCCTGAGGGAAAGAGACATGTGTCAAGCAGGCAAGCAAAGCCAATTCATTATACGAATACAAAAAAGGTATTTGCCATTCATCGCCTCCCACTATATAACAAGTAATATTCGGAAAATCAGGTTGGGAGGCAAATTACTGTAAATGTTGGATTACTAATTTATTTTTATTTATTTTTTAACAAATGTGTCTAGACATTTTTAAAAAAAGAATGTGTTGCGCTCCAAGAAGTTACACTCCATCTGTGAAGGGGTATAATGGTACAGAGATAGAGTGTAACTGGGTTTAACTTGGGCCACAAAACTGACTGCCTCTCCACAAGTGTGTCAGGGGTTGGCCACAAGTTGTGTCATGTTTAGACAAAATATTCAAAACAGAACTTAGTCTACAACTTCAAGCTGGTAAAAAGTAGGCTATTGAAAAACAGTGGCACCTGCAGAGAGTTGCCATGGATGTAAACAAACACTGAATATCAAATCAAATGTTATTTGTCACATGCGCCGAATACAACAGGTGTAGACATTACCGTGAAATGCTTACTTACAAGCCCTTAACCAAAAATGCAGTTAAGAAAATAGAGTTAAGAAAATATTTCAAATAAATAAATAAATAACACAATAAAATAACAATAATGAGGCTATACACAGGGGGTACCAGCAGTGTAAAAACAAATGGAGGATGTTGTCCTGGCACCACACTGCCAGGTCTCTGACCTCCTCCCTATAGGCGGTCTCATCGTTGTCGGTGATCAGGCCTACCACCGTTGTGTCGTCAGCAAACTTAATGATGGTGTTGGAGTCGTGCTTGGCCACTCAGTCGTGGGTGAACAGGGTGTACAGGAGGGGACTAAGCATGCACCCCTGAGGGGCCCCCATGTTGAGGATCAGGGTGGCAGATGTGTTGTTGCCTACCCTTACCACCTGGGGGCGGCCCGTCAGGAAGTCCAGGATCCAGTTGCAGAGGAATGGTGTTGAAGACTGAGCTGTAGTCAATGAACAGCATTATCACATAGGTGTTCCTTTTGTCCAGGTGGGAAAGGGCAGTGTGGAGTGCGATTGGGATTGCGTCATCTGTGGATCTGTTGGGGTGGTATGCGAATTGGAGTGGGTCTAGGGTTTCCGGGATGATGGTGTTGATGTGAGCCATGACCAGCCTTTCAAAGCACTTCATGGCTACCGACGTGAGTGCTACGGGGCGGTAGTCGTCATTTATGCAGGTTACCTTAGCTTTCTTGGGCACAGGGACTATGGTGGTCTGCTTGAAACATGTAGGTATTACAGACTCGGTCAGGGACAGGTTGAAAATGTCAGTTTAGACACTTGCCAGTTGGTCCGCGCATGCTCTGTGTACACGTCCTGGTAATCCATCTGGCCCCCGCGGCCTTGTGAATGTTGACCTGTTTAAAAGGTCTTGCTCACATCGGCTACGGACACATCTGCTGCAATAGCCCATCCGTTACAAAGACCAACGAGTTGTGCGTTCCCAGATACCGTTCTGCCCACAACTGTTGTACTGCGCCGTTATTTGCCTGAATGTGGCCCACCTGTTAGCTTGCACGATTCTTGACATTCTCCTTTGACCTCTCATCAACAAGCTGTTTTCGCCCACAGGATTGCCGCTGACTGCATGTGTTTTGTATGTCGCACCATTCTCGGTAAACCTTAGACACTGTCAAGCATGAAAAGCCCTGGAGGCCAGCCGTTTCTGAGATACTGGAACCAGCGCACCTGGCACAGACGATCATACCAAGCTCAAAGTCGCTTAGGTCCTTCGTTTTGCCCATTCTAACATTTATTCAAACAGTAACTGAATGCCCCGATGCCTGTCTGCCTGCTTTATACAGTGGGGAGAACAAGTATTTGATACACTGCCGATTTTGCATGTTTTCCTACTTACAAAGCATGTAGAGGTCTGTAAGTTTTATCATAGGTACACTTCAACTGTGAGAGACGGAATCTAAAACAAAAATCCAGAAAATCACATTGTATGATTTTTAAGTAATTAATTTGCATTTTATTGCATGACATAAGTATTTGATACATCAGAAAAGCAGAACTTAATATTTCGTACAGAAACCTTTGTTTGCAATTACAGAGATCATACGTTTCCTGTAGGTCTTGACCAGGTTTGCACACACTGCAGCAGGGATTTTGGCCCACTCCTCCATACAGACCTTCTCCAGATCCTTCAGGTTTCGGGGCTGTCGCTGGGCAATACAGACTTTCAGCTCCCTCCAAAGATTTTCTATTGGGTTCAGGTCTGGAGACTGGCTAGGCCACTCCAGGACCTTGAGATGCTTCTTACGGAGCCACTCCTTAGTTGCCCTGGCTGTGTGTTTCGGGTCGTTGTCATGCTGGAAGACCCAGCCACGACCCATCTTCAATGATCTTACTGAGGGAAGGAGGTTGTTGCCCAAGATCTTGCGATACATGGCCCCATCCTTCCTCCCCTCAATACGGTGCAGTCATCCTGTCCCCTTTGCAGAAAAGCATCCCCAAAGAATGATGTTTCCACCTCCATGCGTCACAGTTGGGATGGTGTTCTTGGGGTTGTACTCATCCTTCTTCTTCCTCCAAGCACGGCGAGTGGAGTTTAGACCAAAAAGCTATATTTCTGTCTCATCAGACCACATGACCTTTTCCCATTCCTCCTCTGGATCATCCAGATGGTCATTGTCAAACTTCAGACGGGCCTGGACATGCGCTGGCTTGAGCAGGGGGACCTTGCGTGCGCTGCAGGATTTTAATCCATGACGACGTAGTGGTTTTCTTTGAGACTGTGGTCCCAGCTCTCTTCAGGTCATTGACCAGGTCCTGCCGTGTAGTTCTGGGCTGATCCCTCACCTTCCTCATGATCATTGATGCCCCACGAGATGAGATCTTGCATGGAGCCCCAGACAGAGGGTGATTGACCGTCATCTTGAACTTCTTCAATTTTCTAATAATTGCGCCAACAGTTGTTGCCTTCTCACCAAGCTGCTTGCCTATTATCCTGTAGCCCATCCCAGCCTTGTGCAGGTCTACAATTTTATCCCTGATGTCCTTACACAGCTCTCTGGTCTTGGCCATTGTGGAGAGGTTGGAGTCTGTTTGATTGAGTGTGTGGACAGGTGTCTTTTATACAGGTAACGAGTTCAAACAGGTGCAGTTAATACAGGTAATGAGTGGAGAACAGGAGGGCTTCTTAAAGAAAAACTAACAGATCTGTGAGAGCCGGAATTCTTACTGGTTGGTAGGTGATCAAATACTTATGTCATGAAATAAAATGCAAATTAATTACTTAAAAATCATACAATGTGATTTTCTGGATTTTTGTTTTAGATTCCGTCTCTCACAGTTGAAGTGTACCTATGATAAAAATTACAGACCTCTACATGCTTTGTAAGTAGGAAAACCTGCAAAATCGGCAGTGTATCAAATACTTGTTCTCCCCACTGTATAGCAAGCCACAGCCATGTGACTCACTGTCTGTAGGAGCGAACCATTTCCGTGAACGGTGTGGTGTACCTAATAAAGTGTATATTCAGCCTGACATTCATGTGAGCATTACAATATGATTACAACCCAAAAGTAATATGAAATGCACTCATAACTTAGCTATGACAACAATATACTTAGACTACTTTGCGTTTGCGTTTGTCTGGGCTTGCCAGCCAGCAGACCTGCACAAAACATTGCACCCTGGGAGTTGAAATGCACTCTGGGAATTGTAGTATGCTGTGTAAATTCCACTGTATTTCTATGCCGATGTGTAGACTATTGCAATATAGAACCTTCAGAAATTAGCTTAAGTGTTTTTTGTTTGTTTTGTGACTAAACTATTCATTTAATATATTAAATTATTTAGCTGTATTGAATAATGAATCATAGGTCTAATGAATGTTATTTGACCCAATATTATGGCCATAGGTTAGCAAATTAAACCTGATATGTATCAAATTACATTTTGAAACAGTTTAGATGTAATTGTAAAATGATTTTGACTGCTCTGAGTCTCAGATATGGTTTTGCATAGGGGAAATCGAAGATATTCTTTAGTGTATATATATATATATTTTTTTAATAAATTGAATATTACATATTCTATTTGTTATTTTAGTTCTACCAGTTATCAACATGTTGTTCAATGTAATAAATAAAAAAATGAAGCCCAGTGGTTATTCTGTGACTTTAGGTAATCCGCTTTCTTTTTCTTTGCAGTGGTATCGTTTTGGTATTGAGTATCGTTTTGGCGAGTATCCTTTCGGTATCGAGTATCGTGATACTAAACCTGGTATCAGTATTGAAGTAAAAATTCTGGTATTGTGACAACACTACTCTCCGCCACATGGCAAAATGTGTAGAATTGTAGCAAACTTGCTTTAAACCTGCAACAATTTTTTGCCCGCACTACAAATGGCTATATCGGTCTGCTAAAACAGGACTAGTAAAGGCCCAGTGCACTAATGTAGTGGGAAAAAAATATTAGCACTTTTTAAACCCCTAAGGTCGATGTCCACACCCCAGCGGAAATCAAATTAGCATAATTTTAAAAATCCCCATAAAAATCTGTCAGTTTAAGCAATTTTTTTATTGGATCCGTCTCAATCCACCACATCCGCCTACGTAACACTTCTGCATCTGCGGTGAAAGGTGACAGAGCTAAAGTGGTGTTTGTCAGACCAAAAATCGGTCTTCTCCCAAAATCGTCTGTAGTGTCCGAACGGTTTGGCCTACAAACTACTATGACCAATGTTCCCTCAAATTTTTTTCACCACTAAGCAAATTTCAGGTCTGCTGAGCGCAAACTTGAACGTTGTGAAAATTCTGTGCATCTTCCAGCGCGCGTTTACTGTGAACACTGAGACTGTACCCGTTTTAAGTTACAGTTTTAACAGTGGCCAAGTAGGCTATTTTATCATAATGTAGGCCTACCAGAGTGGCCTACCATCATAAACAGCCAATGTGTGGTGTTCAATGTAGACCTACATTCCATGGGACTTTTGAAAAAATAACATGCAGGGCTTGACATTAACCTGTCTATCCACTTGTCCTTAAGACAAGGAGGTGACTGAAAAGGTTGTTGTGTTGTTTGATGCAAGAAACCACTTAACAAAATAAAATGCATTATTATTCACATACCATTATTACAGAGAATCAGACAAATTATGCTACCCTCTGGCTATTGGCTACTTGGCTTATTCAAGCCTGTCTCAAAATACAACACTGCCCCTTTAAGAAAAGAAAAAAAGCACTTTAACTGACTTGATTTAACTGACTTGATGCCACACCGGTCTGTGTAAAGTACGGACTGAGTAGTGCATCTCAATGCAATAGAATCATACTCTGTGTTCTGCCTACAACAAAATCTCTTGCATAGTTCGTTTTGTTTCGGTATGTTGCATTTAAAGTGGCTAATATTGCGTTGATTCGATCACAATTGCCACAGTAAAGGGAGACGTTGATAGTGTTAACAGGGAAAACTCTATAACAGTTGTCATCAACCTTTTCTGAGTTAAGATCACTTCGAGTCAAAATGCAAGCCGAGATCCACTGCTCAGATTTTTTTTTTTTTACATTACTTAAAAAACGTAAGACTATGCAACATTAACCACTTAAAAACAGTACTGTAGCAATGAGGTTTGTGCAGTAAGCTATAGGCCCAATACATTATCACCACATTTTGACTTTGCTTGAATTGCCCTGCTAATGCATTGTTGTTCTGCCATTTTTTTAAATTATATTTCAAAACTTGAGGTAGGCTGTATGATCACACCAGTAATAGATCTGTTGTTGTATTACTTGTGAAGCACAGCTGAGTGAGCATACATTTCAATAATTTGCTTTTTATTTTACTGGGTTGATGGTGCCTGCATCTGATGGTCAGTCTCAGTGGAGGGAGAGAGCAGCAGACTGAGGGTCCGCCTCTCAACATCCCTCCACTCTCCCTTTCCTCCACTGACACTGACCAAAAAGGGACACAGTCTTCCAGCTGATGGTGAAACTCGAGTCGCACTGCATTATTTCTGCCTCATGCACAAATTAATGTTGTTACTCCTATGAACAGAGAAAGTGAAATATTCCTCGATATTAAAAAAGACCCAAGCCGCTAATAATAATAAGAACGCAAGCCTATAAATACACTTTCATTACTGCTGTAGCGCTGAGTGGAAATAGGAAGAACGCGCATTTTATGGCTTATAATAGTGTTGAATACAAAGTATTGACAGAACTGAGTCAGAACTTAAACATGAACTCACTCATAAAAACAGCAGCTCTTCGCTGTATTCATTGACAGTCTCTCTCTAGCTATGGTTTTAAACGTTTTGAAATCTCAAAGTATCAACTTTGCCGTAGCTTTCTTTTATGCCTGCTACGTTACTGCAGACAAGGTAATCTGAGCCATCCGATTGGCCAGCGGAAGGCCTACAGTGCACTTGATTTGCTCTCCGGGCCCGCTTGGAAGGCAGAGTTTGTACCTTCAGACAAATGAAATGGTTGAAAATGGCAACAGTTGCCTACCCGGCTGCATCGCCAACAGCCCGAGACGAATAAAAAAAAATAGGAACACAAGGCTTTATAGTTGGGTTTTTTACAGAAATGTTTGGCAATCGACTAGGAAGGCCTTGGAGATCGACCAGTTGGTGACCACTGCTCTAGAAAGTTGAGTGAAGTTCAATCTCGTGCTTCTCTCTGTGGGCTAATATTTATTCTGCGCGGCAGTCTTGGGGCTACTGCACGCCCGCACAAGTGCGCAGCTTAGAGGGAACATTGATTATGACCCCTCTATGGAAAGATGAGACCCTCACGAACATAACAGTCTTCTCTTTTTGCGGTACAGCCGATCTGCCAACTTCTGTCTGTAGCGTCCGAACAGTTTGGGCTACACACTAATATGATCCATCTGTGTAAAGGTGATTCTCATGAACACGTATGTCAAAACATGGGTTTCTATGGGCTAACAGCAGTAAGGCCAAATAACATTTTTCATCAAATAAATTTTTTATATACACTACCGTTCAAAAGTTTGGGGTCACTTAGAAAATGTCCTTGTTTTTGAAAGAAAAGCAATTTCTTTGTCCATTAAAATAACATCAAATTGATCAGAAATACAGTGTAGACATTAATGTTGTAAATGGCTATTGTAGCTGGAAACGGCCGATTTTTTATGGAATATCTACATAGGTGTACAGAGGCCCATTATCAGCAACCATCAGTCCTATGTTCCAATGGCACGTTGTGTTTGCTAATCCAAGTTTATCATTTTAAAAGGCTAATTGATTATTAGAAAACCCTTTTGCAATTATGTTAGCACAGCTGCAAACTGTTGTGCTGATTAAAGAAGCAATAAAACTGGCCTTCTTTAGACTAGTTGAGTATCTGGAGCATCAGCAATTGTGGGTTTGATTACAGGATCAAAATCGCCAGGAACAAATAACTTTCTTATGAAACTCGTCAGTCTATTCTTGTTCTGAGAAATGAAGGCTTTTCCATGCAAGAAATGACCAAGAAACTGAAGATCTCGTACAACGCTGTGTACTACTCCCTTCACAGAACAGCGCAAACGGGCTCTAACCAGAATAGAAAGAGGAGTGGGAGGCCCCGTTGCACAACTGAGCAAGAGGACGAATACATTAGTGTCTAGTTTGAGAAACAGACGCCTCACAGGTCCTCAACTGGCAGCTTCATTAAATAGTACCCGCAAAACACCAGTCTCAACGTCAACAATGAAGAGGCGACTCTTATATCTCTCAGATATAGGACACACGCTTCAGAACAAACTTCGTTTTGATTTTTTTTTGGGGGGGGGACTATCTGTTGCTCCATGTAGTGAATCTGTTATTCAATGCATTTGTATGGGCTAATAGCAGTAAAGGCAAAAATATTTTTCATCAAATATTTTTTGGGGGATACTTCAAGGGGTCTTCAAATTCCAAATCAAATAGCAAAATGATCCTTGGTATGACCTTCTTAAAACAATTCCATATAGCTTAGTAGTAACCCCCTGGCTTAGACAGGGTTTAGACACTTATGGGTTCCAAGTTGAATGCACCAATTTGTAAGTCACTCTGGATAAGAGCGTCTGCTAAATGACTAAAATGTGCTGCAGCACCCTCAGCACCCCTACTTCCCGCGGCTGTGTATAACTGCAGGAAAGAAACATTTTTCAATTCAGCTGTCAAGAAGGGTGCCACTAAATAGTTTTGCTCATGGAGAAAGCAAGGTAGCGGTCGAAAGAGGCGATTGTGGCAGGAGAAACGCTATAGTCGCCTACTTGTTTGTATTGGTTGACTAGGCCCATTAGTTAAATCTATAGCCTCTTGTTAAAATGCATTGCAAAAAAAAAGGTTTAACAGATAAGATACAAAGCACTGTAAATTGGATGTATCACTGTATTCGTTTTTTTGTTAAATTAGGATCTCCATTAGCCAATGCCATGGCGACAGTTTGTCTTACTGGGGTCCAGTCAGCGCTTTGAAAGCGTCAAAATACGAAGCCTGCGTTGAATGCAGCATAGAGAGCCAACAAAGTTGTCGGGCAGCCTTTTTTCATGTAGCCTACGCAGGGTAAAAACATTATGAAGACAGAGCAAATGCTACCCTGACATTTTCTAACAATTCCATCAGTCAAGTAGCATAATAGGCTACTGGCTTGAAATAGATATTTGGCTAGACGTGAACTTACCTGTTTAAGTGAGAATGAAGAACAACTTTTCAGCAAGGTAGGCTATAGCGGTGAAGTCGGACTTCAGACGCGTGGGACAACGTTGTGGATTCTGATTGAACATAAAACAAACGGATAAAGTGAAGTTCGTGTTTTAATTTTCACCTGTTTTGAATGAAACATGATCATCTACATTAGCCTACTGTCAGTGGACAGTGTCAATTTACATGCTTGTTCCAGGCGTTGCCACGTTCAACCAGGAAACAACAATGACAGCTGAGTGAGCCAATGGTATTGTGTTAACTCAGCACATTATAGCCAATGATGAACGCTGCCTCGAGAATGAACACGCTGAGAACACCGGCGTGGAGTTGCTCTGAGGTGCGTTCCAGATCGACAAACAATCACATGCTTTTGAGCTAACTTTAAATTAATGCTTGTTCATGAGTGAGTCGTATGCTAGTGATGCGCGGGTTGACTCATAAACTGCAGTCCCCGCGGCTATCTGGCGTTAGTCATGAACCTAAACTTTAGGGCCTAACTGTATGCGCGCCAAATAGCCTAAACGACATGCCAATGGCAAAATAACGGGCAGAAAAAGTTAATGTCAATCCAAGGAGGCAAAAAGGACAATCTGAGTTTAATTCAATAAGAAAAAAGCTGCGAAAGGAGATTTGAAAATAAAGAGAAGGTAGGGCCAGAAAAGTAATGTTTAGGAAAGATTTGGTGAATTTGTAAAGGAGGATGATAGCAGTGATTGCTATGTAATGTGTGATGATTGTGAGAAGCTATACACATTCGACAGTCATAAGATGGGGACTTCATATAGGCCTAAGGCATGTCAAGGGAACTGTAGCCTACTGTCCAGATGGGTTAAATGGAAACTGAAATCTGGACACTGACTGTCATGTCTAACACCTCTCACATAGCCTTAAATAACTCCTGCAGAATTAAACATTTCTTTCAGTAAAATTATACACCAAATGTAGGCACAATTTTGACTCGGGAACAGGAGTGGAGAAATATGATTTATTTATTTCAGCATCTTGAGAGAATGGGAATGCATAGTTAGATTCCATCTGTAGTGGTGCTATCTTTATCAGCATCATAAAAGCTGATAGCTTTTCAACCACATAAAATATGCATCCAAGCTGAACTGAAATCTTATCAGAAACATGTTGGGTAGTTTTCACAGCATTCTATTTCCTTACAACAGGTCAAACTGATGTCATTTGGAAATGTTGCACATAAAATCTTTCCCGTTTTTTTGTTGTTGAGTTTTTGCATTTTCTCCCCGGTCCCTAAACGTCTTTGCTTCACAAAAGATGACAGAGAACTTTACCTATGTGAACTAGATTGAAGCATTCATTCTATACATTTATGACATTATTCTGGTAAGCAAGGGTTTATTTAGTCTTCCAGGGCAACATATAATGACATAAGAGAAGCTGCATGTAGGTCTACCTAATTATAGACAAGTTGACTAACAAATAGCCTACCAAAATGTTGGAAATTATAAGCAGAAACATATCTAAATCAGGCAAAAAAGAATCCTACACCCCCTGTCAATAAACATTTCTGCTGTCTTTGACTGTAGCCTATAGCGCATTTTCAATATTTGCGGGTTAGGGTCGGGTGCAGGCCTCAGATTTTCACTTCATCACATAGCCTATTAGGGCGGTTACAGGTGGGTTATTAGCAATTGCGGGCAGGTGCAGGTGAACAAACCTATAAGCGTCAAAAACTGCTTGTATCAGTATCATGGGTGACCTGCCTGACAATTTTTTTTGAGGAAACAGCTAACTTCCTACAATTCTACACATTTTGCCATGGGGCAAATATAAAAATGTTCAATTTTATATCTAATTTCATGCTATTCTACACATTTTGCAATGAGGCTGAGAGAACATTGCATTTTTAAAGCTAATTTCATGCAATTCTACACATATTGCCATGGGGCAGCCAGAAAAATGTGCAGTTCTATAGCTAATCTCATGCTATTCTACACATTTTGCAATGAGGCTTAGAGAATTTAGCATTTTTAAAGGTAATTTCATGCAATTATACATATTTTGCAATGGGGCAGAGTGAAAAATGTGCAGTTTTATAGCTAATCTCATGCTATTCTACACAGTTTGCAATGAGGCTGAGAGAATTTTGCAGTTTTAAAGCTAATTTCCTGCAATTCTACACATATTGCCATGGGGCAGAGAGAAAAATGTGCAGTTTTATAGCTAATCTTATGCTATTCTACACATTCTGCGGGCTGCGGGGGCCAAGCACCACAATAACAATAACACAATTTCAACAATGTGCTATAACTGTTTATTACATATCCTTATAAACTAATAATGAACAGTTTATAAACATATTATGAACCCTTTATCATTCATCCTACAGGAAATGGTCAATACCGTAACCCTACTTTATTGTATAATGACCATTAGGGTGCTGGTATGGAAAGGATTACCCTTTCACCCTAGTCCATTCTATTAGAAATTAACAATTAGTTATGTTAGCTTAATTGTGGTCCAGTGCTAAAGCAGATTTCACTGTGTTGATTTGGACATCATTGTTTTGCATTAATGGACAAAGTGATGATATCATGGTGCTCCTTTTCTATACATAAAAATGTTTTGTCTCTTAATTTTGGTGGTGACGTTGTGCCTCCAGCTAGTGACAGGTGGTCCCTTCACAGGGGAATTTGACCTGGTTTTCTCACCAGTAACTGCATATTATCCACAGATCACCTTCTCTTATAAAAGGGGAGTGTGTGTACATTGAGAAGTCTCAATAGAGATGAAACAACATGATAGAAATGGTAGAGCTGGTTCTTTATTCTGAAAGAGAATGGTATTATTACTCAATTATTAGTCGAAATAGACACTTTTGATATATTTATATCCATCAATGTGAAGCTTTCTAGAGAGCCCCCATAGAATGGATCTTGAATTGCAATCGGCATGTACTGTATATCATTTGTAAAAATGGCTGATAGTGATGCAATTCCGATAGTAAATTATTGTCTACTTGGTCTTCAGTAATGACTGATAGTGATATACTTATAGTAGGTCTTGCTCCCCAGAACTGTGCTGGTATGTCATATGAAGAGCTGAATGATGACCTTTATCACAATGGGCAGGAGGCCCAAACTAAGAGGTTGGATGAACTTTTCCCCCATCTGCAGCCGTCAGTGGTAAAGGTAAGCAGTTAGTTGAAAGGTTGCTTTTTGATGTCCCAGAGAGCTTCTGGATGAGAACAAGGTCAGAGTAAACACACAACACGATGTGTTATCTACTCCTGACAAATCAGCAAACAGGGATTACGTGACTGCGTTGACCAACAGCCATTGGGAAAACGTGCAACCAGCTTGGCAACACAGGAGAATGCCTGAACAGTTTTCATATGGATTTATAGTATTTTGGGGGGAAGTTCAAATCAAATCAAATCAAATCAAATCAAATTGTATTGGTCACATGCGCCGAATACAACAGGTGCAGACATTACAGTGAAATGCTTACTTACAGCCCCTAACCAACAGTGCATTTATTTTAAACAAAAAAGTAAGAATAAAACAACAACAAAAAAGTGTTGAGAAAAAAAGAGCAGAAGTAAAATAAAGTGACAGTAGGGAGGCTATATATACAGTAAAATAAAGTGACAGTAGGGAGGCTATATATACAGGGGGGTACCGTTGCATAGTCAATGTGCGGGGGGCACCGGCTAGTTGAGGTAGTTGAGGTAATATGTACATGTGGGTAGAGTTAAAGTGACTATGCATAAATACTTAACAGAGTAGCAGCAGCGTAAAAAGGATGGGGTGGGGGGGCAGTGCAAATAGTCCGGGTAGCCATGATTAGCTGTTCAGGAGTCTTATGGCTTGGGGGTAGAAGCTGTTGAGAAGTCTTTTGGACCTAGACTTGGCACTCCGGTACCGCTTGCCGTGCGGTAGCAGAGAGAACAGTCTATGACTAGGGGTGGCTGGAGTCTTTGACAATTTTGAGGGCCTTCCTCTGACACCGCCTGGTATAGAGGTCCTGGATGGCAGGGAGCTTTGCCCCAGTGATGTACTGGGCCGTACGCACTACCCTCTGTAGTGCCTTGCGGTCAGAGGCCAAGCAGTTGCCATACCAGGCGGTGATGCAACCAGTCAGGATGCTCTCGATGGTGCAGCTGTAGAATTTTTTGAGGATCTGAGGACCCATGCCAAATCTTTTTAGTCTCCTGAGGGGGAATAGGCTTTGTCGTGCCCTCTTCACGACTGTCTTGGTGTGTTTGGACCATGATAGTTCGTTGGTGATGTGGACACCAAGGAACTTGAAGCTCTCAACCTGTTCCACTACAGCCCCGTCGATGAGAATGGGGGCGTGCTCAGTCCTCTTTTTTTTCCTGTAGTCCACAATCATCTCCTTTGTCTTGGTCACGTTGAGGGAGAGGTTGTTGTCCTGGCACCACACGGCCAGATCTCTGACCTCCTCCCTATAGGCTGTCTCATCGTTGTCGGTGATCAGGCCTACCACTGTTGTGTCGTCGGCAAACTTAATGATGGTGTTGGAGTCGTGCCTGGCCATGCAGTCATGGGTGAACAGAGAGTACAGGAGGGGGACTGAGCACGCATCCCTGAGGGGCCCCCGTGTTGAGGATCAGTGTGGCAGATGTGTTGTTACCTACCCTTACCACCTGGGGGCGGCCCGTCAGGAAGTCCAGGATCCAGTTGCAGAGGGAGGTGTTTAGTCCCAGGATCCTTAGCTTAGTGATGAGCTTAGAGGGCACTATGGTGTTGAATGCTGAGCTGTAGTCAATGAATAGCATTCTCACGTAGGTGTTCCTCTTGTCCAGGTGGGAAAGGGCAGTGTGGAGTGCGATAGAGATTGCATCATCTGTGGATCTGTTGGGGCGGTATGCAAATTGGAGTGGGTCTAGGGTTTCTGGGATTATGCTGTTGATGTGAGCCATGACCAGTCTTTCAAAGCACTTCATGGCTACAGACGTCAGTGCTACGGGTCGGTAGTCATTTAGGCAGGTTATCTTAGAGTTCTTGGGCACGGGGACTATGGTGGTCTGCTTGAAACATGTTGGTATTACAGACTCAGTCAGGGACATGTTGAAAATGTCAGTGAAGACACTTGCCTGTTGGTCAGCACATGCTCGGAGTACACGTCCTGGTAATCCGTCTGGCCCTGCGGCCTTGTGAATGTTGACCTGCTTAAAAGTCTTACTCACATCGGCTACGGAGAGCGTGATCACATAGTCGTCCGGAACAGCTGGTGCTCTCATGCATGCTTCAGTGTTGCTTGCTTTGAAGCGAGCATAGAAGTGGTTTAGTTAGTGTACATCACTGGAGTTGAATTACAGCATAATGAACAGGGGTCAGTGGTGTTCCCCCTCTTCTAGCCATGGCCTAACTCCCGGCATATAGCCCACCTTCGGTCTTCATAGGACCCGAATAGGAACCCTTGGGGACACAAATTACTAGATGTCTACGTGAACTGGGGACTAAAGATGGGAAGATTCCGGAAAATGCTGAAGAATATTGAGATGCGAGGAGACCAAACTACACACACTGAAGGACAAAACGTCCAGGCCAGGGTGAAACCCATCATATATGTATTAACCCTAGATGACTGAAAAGGCGCGCTGTTTTGAAGCCACCGCACAGTTTTTTCTTATAGGCTAAAACAATAAAATTCTGAACACATTTCCGTTTGTTGGCAATCTCAATTCGTGCACATTTTTCTGAAAACTAAACTAAAATGTAAAAAGTTGATGAGGCAAACGATACGGAGTACTAAACCGCAAACCAATCAAAATTTGTTTAATCTTCATGTGACCTGGAGTTTGCCAATCATATTAGTCAAAACAGGATGTAAACAAACTAAGCGAAGAAGGAATGGACACTTTAAGTACTTTCAGGTAAGGCGTTTTAGGATCATATTGCATCATTTTAATATTGAAATATAATAGAAAAGTGATGTGTGTACAGTCTATGTAAGCAAGCCGTTAAATGCAATGTATTCAAGAGTGTGACCGAGGAGATACAGGAGGTCAGGGAAAGATGAGTGCCTCCCACACATGTCAAATGCCGACTTCCAGCTGCTGAGGAATTTGTCAGGGTTAGAGCACAATTTATTACATAATGTTACTGAATGTTATAAGTAGGTAACGTTATGTTTGTTTGCTATTAGTAATAGTTAGTTAATGGTAGGCAGTGGCACCCATATTGTGTAATGTAACCTTATATTCTATGTCAGAATGCTATTTTCTCTGTAGGCCTACATGTTAAATACATTGTCACATAACTTTTTATTCTTCAAGGTTCTCTGTATGTATGTGTGTCTGTGTCTGGATATTCCTGGAAGGTACGGCTTGTTGTTTCAAGGGCGAACCTGTAAGGTCCCAGGTCCCAGTTCCATGTGAAGGCTGGGGCTTTGGAGAACATGATCAGATAGTAGAGACAAAATCCACAATTTTGTAAGTAGTGTAAAATGTATAAACCTTCAC
Source organism: Coregonus clupeaformis (assembly GCF_020615455.1). Taxonomy (NCBI): domain Eukaryota; kingdom Metazoa; phylum Chordata; class Actinopteri; order Salmoniformes; family Salmonidae; genus Coregonus; species Coregonus clupeaformis. Next base: position 36,753,503 of record NC_059205.1, on the reverse strand, counting down.
TTGCCTTACCTATGGTTGACCAGACCAGACAGAAATTGAACAAGTAACATATCATTGAACAGAAGTTTGTGAACATAATTTTCCTATTTAAGAGCAGATCAACTTAGTCACTGTCATGTGATCAAGGCTACACTGAGATGTGAAGTTTGCACAGTTCACACAAAGACACATATCTGTACATGGTAGCTTGTTCGATTTGCAGGTACATCTCCCTTTTACACATTGAGTTTTCTTGCAGGAGCAGTGCACAAGCTCCAAGATGCCAACTGGGGCTGGAGGGAGTGTTATCCAGTCGATCACAAAGAAGTCTCCCTCAATCTTCCAGCCATGGGCCATTGGTGGGGGGATGTCTGGCTGGCTCTGCAGGCTTCTCCTGTGTATGGCTGCTTGGTAGTTTGTCCGTTGGATGTGTTTATGCAAGGAGTCTTTGTTTGGTTGTAGACTTCTGTCTGAGCGCTTTCTGTTCCTGAACATCTGACAACTTTCTTGATTTACATCCCTGCATTATTTTTGATCATACAGGTCACACGTGAAAGCTTCTATGGCTTCATACAGCTCTGGTGGCTGTTCCAAACTCTATGAAGATAGAGCAATGTTCATGGCTAGAGAGTAGTGTCTTTGCTGCCTTCACTTTGCCAATGCCATGCAGAGCGCTCACTGTGTCACAGCCGGAGAAGCAGTGGAGGCCGATCAGAGCATTACAGACTTCTTCACCCAGGTGGTCGTGTATCCTTTGGACATGTGTAGTGTGTGAGTTTGCCCCTTTCCCTGTGTGGAGTACAGGTTTTCTCCATCCTTACAGAAAGTGACTGCCAGTACAAACACATCAGTGTCGAGACTCTTGATCACTACATGTGTGCTATACTGTGAGGCATGCGCACAATGCAGTAATAGCCAGGTCACAGCCTCCTCTTGTATTGTGAACAGCGCTGGCAGTGGTAAGACCTCAGGATCCGTGCCGCTGCTGTTCATTCTGAGCGCATGGCACTCAGATCCATGTCCAACTATTAGGGTAATGTCCTCAATCAGATCTTTCCTGGACTTGGACCATCTCTCAAAGAGAAACTGTTACAGACGTTCTCTGTCAACGCCACACGACAAGAACTTGGAACATTGTTTGGGGGTTTTCTGGTCGTCCTAATATATTTTAGTCACCTGACACACGTCCTTCAGCATTGTCGATGCTCATTGTTTTGTATGTGTCTGGGACAAAATGCCCCACTTTAGATTTGCTGGCTTTGTCTGCAGTTATCAGGAACTTTAGTGCACTGTTGGCAAACATCCCAAATATATCTTGCTGTTTCGTAACTTGAACAAGTGCCATTGCATCCCACACCCAGGTTGAGCCATCAGGGATGCTTTCAACTGTGGCTGGTGGGTTTACTGATCCCTCTAGAAAGTACATTAATTTTGCTTTATCGGTTTTCACAAGGGAGCCATCCATGTTGGCAATTGCTGCAGGCAAGGGCCCCAGACTATTAGATGAGCATTTCACTGTTGATCTTTCTCACTGTGCCTACCACAATGAGCCTTGCAAAAAGATCTCGAGGAGCAGTGCCCGGGAGGAACAGTGCCCAAGACCATTCAATAAACCTATCAGCTGAGCTGATCCTGTCATGTGTCGAACAGCCATGGCTAATGAGGAATGCTTGGGCATGAGCCATCTCCCTTTCATTGTGAGGTTCATAACATCCTGGCAAGTTGATACAACCTTCTGACTCTCCTCCTCTAACATTCACACGTACATTGTAGTAGAGGGGTCTGTTGTCATGCCTGTCGTCCAGGCAATGAAATTGAAAAGCTTGTTTGGGACCAGATTTGAGGCAGAGAGATAGAGAGATGAGGACTGTCCATTCTAGTAGTAATGCTGCCACAGTTGTATAATGCTAGTTTAGTCATCCAGCTCCTAATCTGCAATGGTTTTTAACTTAGAAACTAGTCAAAGTAAGGGATATAACAGCTATTCAATATCTTTATTCTTTCTTTATTCATAATAAAATAAGTTTAGCAATTTACACTGCAGGATGAAGACATTACCCAACATATTTTTAAAAAGTGCAACTGTAAAACAAAATCAGGCTCCGGTACAACGCAACAGTAACACATGCAAATGTTTTAAAAAATTGTTTTTCCTGGTTAGGGGATACGCTATTAGTTGCTTTTTCCATGATGTAATGTACTAGAGTTCTGATTGGAACATCGAATAGCGGTGGCATTTAGCAGTACCGGGATTTTGCCTGACCAGACAGATAATTATAAGATATGTTTTTAGATAAATGTGCACAAACTAGAGGTGCCAACGAATTTTACAGGTCTTGTAGAAATGATTTACTGTCATATACAAAAAATCTGCTTTTTTGGCCTCGGCCCAACACCTAACAGAAATGCATTTATTAATGCCTACATTCATTTTTTTGACAAGTATATTTTATTACAGACACCTTAATGCACACTTTTACATTATATTAAGTGAACTGAACATGAAAATAAACATGATCCTTAAAGTAATTTTTTTGAAAGTCTATAACAAATAAATACTTAAATACATTTATTTGAAATACTGTAGAATTCCATTCATTCCTATGGAGGACTGCTCCTTCTGTGGAGTACCAATATGGCCTCCGGTGGCTTCAAAGCCTCGCATTGACCAGTACATAGCATCAGCAATCCAGGGTTTATACACATCATTGGGTGAAATCCACATAGATTACATCAAAATCAATGACTCTCAAGGTAATGAATTTCAAGTGAATCTTCTTTTCTTTTGTATCTCCAAAGATAACATTGCATTGGATTTTTATAGAAGGGAAGATTTCAGATCTATTCTAGTCCCGGGGGAGGGAGGGAGGGATGGAGGGGGGAAGGGGTTGGGGAGGGGGACGATCACATCTATTATTACTATCTAGCAGTTTATTTGTCAATCTGTGCACTGACTAACAAAGTTTGTCCTTCTTTGTTTGTCCTGACAGCTTGTTTGGCAGGAGCCGACGTTCCTCTGTCGTCCTTCTTGCTGCATTCTGCACTGACCTTGGGAGCTGTGGCCCTTTGGAGAGAGTGCTGCAAAGATTCACTGCCAATTACCAGTGACAGGTAATACAATGGCCTCTATCTACACTAAGACTAGATCTGATAAAGATCTTCACTGGATAAAAGAGTATCGACCTCTTTAGATGGATGTAATGAGGATAATTGTTGCTCCTCTCGCTTTGTTTTTACATTCTCATGAGACACTAGATTACCCCGCTGGTGTTGGAGTGATACCTCTCCAGTGTGGTCGATTTTCTGTTACTCGCATAGGATGTGGTGCAAGGACACTGTAGAAATCCCTCTCTCAAACCCTCTCTTGTTATCTACACCATGGATAAAGATGTGTCGCTTCCTATAACACCAAGATAAGATGTCCCTTTTTCATTCGCAGGACACTGCTGCAAAGTGTTGTAATGGTTTTTGAATCCTTGCATGCAACCAGATAATAAGTTATGACTTATATTATCACTTTATATTTAGCTAACAGTCCTGACCGTAGACTGTATCTTGACATACTGTAGAATTGAATCATATACAGTGTCTATGATATTACCCCTAGTTTGAGTGATACGTTTTTTTTATGAAACTGCCAACTCATGGTCACCAGTCCATCTTTAAAAATGATATTTTGTTACTCAAAGACGGACCTCTTTTAGTGACAGACACTAGAGTCCTGATAAACATGTACAGATCGCTTCTGCAGTGAGATCTACAGTATGGTCATGCTGCAGGCTCTATGCTAAGCTAATTTGCAATCATCTGTAGCAGGGAGCCACGTTGTTTGTGTCTGGAGTGGGGAACAAAAGGGCAGGGAGAGGGGGATTTTGGGGTGGGTGAGGGGGGTTGATCGTTCATCGAGGGAGGGGGTAGTAGGGAGATTGGTCGCTTTACAAATGTGACAGGCACATTGCTGTTGTTGATGCACTCTGTGATCTTTACTTTTAGGAATGCCATCCATTTTTACACTTCTGTTCATAAGTATTTCAAAAAGTGGGCTGACTGTTTTATCATTCACGTATCTGTTTAAATGAAACCCAGATGTGCCATTTTTTGTCTGAAAAACAGGGGCACCTCTCTGGATGTAGGCAGCTGAAATATAGTGTTAACTCATGATACAACCCCTCTTAAGAGGAGCCAAATGAAAATTGTATTTCTATTTTGTCATCACTTTTGACTTTATTTGACAGGTTTTTTTTATCAGTTGGAAGCACTTCAAGCCTACTGATTGAAGATGTCATCTGAAATCATCTTATTATATAGGGTGGTGGAATTAATCTTGACATTTAGTATCAGATAAATAATTGATGATTCGCAGTATTAAAGGAGATTGCCTGTCAGTTTTAATAATATGGTATGTTTTCGCTATGTATTCAAGCTACAATTCCGGACCTATTCCCATTGAACCAGGTTATTTCACAAATTGTGTTATTGATTTGAACCGTATTACCAGTAATTCTAGAGAATATTTTCTCCTCAGAAGCTGATTTCTGAAATTCTATGAGCATATAATTATTTGTCCATGTTTTTCTTACAGTATTTTAAGAATGGCTATTGGTGTGTGAAGCTGCAGGAACCCCTATGGCAGGGTTCCGCAGTAGGCTGGATCAAATTCAGCCCGCGGGAGATTTTATTTGGCCCCCCAAGTTTTCTGATCCCCAAATTGTTTAACTTTTTTAGTAAAACATTTTTTTGATGTTGGACATAAAAGACGGTAATATCACTAGGAAATCATCTAAAGTGATTTTAATTTAGGAAATCTATTCCCAAGTATTCCCACACGTAAATAGAGAGGCATAGTATGTAATTATGAAATATTATGTGATTGTATCCCTGTGATGAGTGATAGAAGGAGTCAGGCGCAGGAGGGTATTCACCGAATGCAGAGTTTATTCCGTCGTACATACATAGCGCTGGATAGCGACAAACGAAACAGGCACAGGGGAAATATCTACCCTGGCAATACAAGGTAACGGTAGCTCCAACATTAACAGGCACAGGGGAAATATCTACCCTGGCAATACAAGGTAACGGTAGCTCCAACATTAACAGGCACAGGGGAAATATCTACCCTGGCAATACAAGGTAACGGTAGCTCCAACAATAACAGGCACAGGGGAAATATCTACCCCGGCAATAACAAGGTACGAGTAGCTCCACCGAGCTACACTACTCTCACAAATATACAATCACCCACAAGGACAAGGGGGGCAGAGGGAACACTTATACACGGACTAATGAGGGGATACGAACCAGGTGTGTGTGACTGACAAGACAAGACAAATGGAATGATGAATAATGGGCAGCAGTGGCTATTAAGCCGGTGACGACGAACGCCGAAGCCTGGCCGAACAAGGAGGGGAGGCAGCCTCGGCGGAAGTCGTGACAATCCCAATATAATCAAGGTTTGAAATGACGCTGTTTTTGTCAAATACTTTCTCAGTTTGGGCTTCTTGCGATCATTTTGTACAAATTATTTATAACTATGTTCCGGTCCCCGACCATCCGCTCAAGAAATAATCAGGTTGCGGATTAATGTAATTGCCCTATGGGATGCCCTTACATTTTTATTTCAACCATGTTTATACAGTGGCAATGTTTGCCATCCTCTCTGAAGTTTTTTTTCTTCCAGGTAGCTTCTACCCAATTGACATGTCCTTGTGGGTGTAGTATGAGTTTGCTTTAGAAAAAGACAATTAAACCAAGTAATTTCCTTCTCTTATCCATGTTGATACATGGATTATATTAGATGACTTGGCAGTCGTCCATTGTGTGAGCACATGACATGAAATGAAATGTAATGTATGCTTTGCCTGTGATTTAGCATATTGTTCCTTGTTTTTAGGATTTTAATTAAATATCTGTTAGAGCTAGGAATATGCCCATTTGAAAACGTTCATGGGACTTAATTTAATAATACAGTTGTCTACCATAACCTTCTTAAACATGTGTACGGATATGATACGTTTCATTTCCATTCCATAGCCCCTTTAGTCATACTTTGAGTTTTCAGATGGTGTGTAAAAGAGGTAGTCTTGCAAAAGCAGAGTCAAGCAGAGGAGTAGCAGCATGGATGAACAGTCAACATCTTTATTCACTGTTGAATAATACTGTACACTCATCTACTGTGGCATATCTCCGTCTGTTGATGGCTACGTGTATGTCAAGTATTGAGATACATGTACAATATATGAGCATGTCAGGGTTGTTGGCTTTCTTCAGTGCTCCAGGTGATGTTCACTAAAAGGATGTCAGAATATTCAACTGTAGGCCTACAGTAATTGATCTTTACACCACTGCTGTACAAGGTATAGCTTCCACAGACAGTGACATGTTCATTATAATGTTTGCCAAAAACAAGCAAAATACAGTATACAGTTTCACAAAGAATGAATATGTTGCTCCACTCCGAAATGAAGCTTTGCGATGTATTTCGCTAGTTGCCCATTCTAAACAGCTGTGGTAGATGTATAATATCTGTCCCTCTGTCTACAGTTTGTGTCTACACTGATGGTCCACTGATGAGTCCTTATGATGAGTATTGTCCTGCTCCTGGGTTCAGTTCAGGGCTCGAATCCAATCACAGCTTTAATATACACACACAGCCGAGGGGCTTGTTCCGCGCGTCAGGCCAAAATATACCCCCGCTCCCTCAACCCTCGACGGGCTCAATTTAAGCATGGGCCTGTGTTCTCCTCCTACCTGCCCCGGGGTATTTTACATATCTGATGTCCTATGTGTTCCTCGACTTAATATGTATGATCTGAGTGTGATCGTAACGATGAGGAATAACGTTTATGCTGTTATTTCACCAGCCAACACAGCACACAGGCATAAACTATCTATTTGAAACGTGTTTTGGGAAGAGATTGTGTGGGATAGAGTTTAAAAGTGAACAAAGAATATGAAACCCCTAAAAATGGACGGAAAGGGACAACATTGAAAATATATTGGATTGTAATGTTGAGATATTTATTAAATATAATAAAAAAACAAAGCGCTTTCTCCCCAACACCTAGTTGGCACAGCTCTGTTACTAAACAGTGTTACATTCACAAACCTGTAATGTATAAAGACCATTTATACAATCAACATTTTAATCCCATGCCTCAGAGGACTGCAGGTCCTCGGCTTACCTCTGTCTCTCAGGTGAAATGGAAGATGTGTATGTAGGTCTATAGCTACTACAGCCCTTATGCTTTCCAGAGAGAGCGAGTGTTCTGTTCATTGTATCTATAAGGATCTCTTCCTCTCATTGGTGTGCCCTTGATGTCCTCACAAAGCAAACACAGGCCTGCTGTGGGTCCCCAGAGACACCCAGAGAGTAGCAGCTGCTCAATCTTTCTCCACACCAACATGGGCAGCATACACATGGGGTGGGGGGCGACGGATGAGGGGGTACTATTTAACGCTCCGCCATGGCTAAACACTGGTGGAGAATCGGTAAACATTGATAGGCATCCTTGCACAACTGGAAATGTTTGATATGAGCATCAGGGATTTTATTCTTTATTTCATTTAGAGGGCAAGGGGTTAGTTTTGCTGTGAAGGATGAAGGATGCACAGTCATGGGTTTAGCATTTCAAGGCGTACCCCAATGACGGAAACTAAAACGAGGTTCTAAAGAAAGTAGTTTTCCATGTATGTCTAAAAAGTGGTATGATCAAAGTTAGACAAATATGTAAATATATATTATTGAGCTATCCCTGGTTCAGTAAAGTTATTAATTACAACCTTATAAAGAGTCTAAACGGGCTGTGGGGCTCTAACGTCTAGCCCCCTCCAGCGTGCAGTAGGCTAGGCCGCATTTCTCTGGTATCAGGTGCCTCTGATTGACACATTGTTGGGCAAGCTTATTAATGCCAAAGGGGATGGAGAAAATTAGGTTCCAGTCTGTGTCACAGCCAGGATATGTATGCCAAGCCATGTCCAGGCATGTATATTTACACATATCAGGGATGAGGGGATACTTCCTCATTTTGAGTGTTTTATTCCCCCCATGAATGTGAGCGAAGCTGGTAATACATTGACTGTATGTTGATTCCAGAGTAGTGAAAGGAAGGCAAGACAGGCATTTATTGCTGTCTAATCAGATTGTGAAATTAATTATGCAGACAGCATCACGCTCAATTGCAGTTAATTTCTCTCTAAATCAATTAATTGTAATGCAAGCCAATTTCAAGATGTGAAAGATTTGAGAGCACTGCTCTAATAGAAACGGTGTTTCCACTCTGCCCATCCCACACCTCATCCCATAGAGTCCCATTGAACATTGTAAATGGATGATTAGCCATCAGGAGGGCATGCTTAGTTATCACATTTTCACAAGCAGCTCCTTCCTGCGTTGTTGTGGTTCTTTTAATGAAATCCTACTGTGGGTTGGAGCTGACCTTTTTAGAGGGGATGATTAAGACCATAATGGTGAGGTGCTCCTCCTGTCTGTCTGATGCATAGAGTGGATGATTAACTGAGTCTCTGTTAATGGGGACAAGGCTGGACACTGAAGGCTAGATTTGTTCAATCAGTGGAGGTGTATTATTCAATCACCATCGCAGATTACCTCCCTCACCTGTCTGCTGGAGGTACATTAAGATGAATAAGGGCCGTTCTGTTTGGTATTTTTTTGCATGTCAGATGATCAACTTTGCCTTTGTTCAAACAAACTGGTGGTCAATCAGAAATAATATATTTTATCAGTCAATTAATGCTCCTTTCTGATAAAGAAACACTGTAGTGATACATCTGAATCAGACTGTGTGTGAGCATTTGAGGGCAGTCTGCAAATATTACAGTATAGAAATAGCATGAGAATAATTGCAGTGGAGTCAACTGGTCACTGGATCACTGTATTCTAGTGTTGTCTCCCTTTGTGGAGCCTTACATACATTGATATCCTGCTGAGTGTGGTCCTGCACCCAAGGTGGAACAGAAGTAGAGATGTCACATCAGATCAGCAGAAGTGTTGCAATACGGCGCCTCATGTTCACTTCCCCTCTTTTTATATTTTCTGGCATTCAGAGTGCGAAGGTTCCCAGGACAGCATATGTTTGATCAGCAGATCCCAGCTCCACTCATGAATAGTAATGTCCCCCTCCCTGGCCAGGGTCCCATAGATTTTAGCCAGCCTGGGACTGGGGTTTTACCCACAGGGCCAGCCCCCATGCTCCGTGGGGACACTGGGGGGCCCCAGTTTCCTGCCGTGGAGACCCGTCAACGTCAAGCCCTGATGCATGGAGCCCCAGTCTGAGTGGGACTGGGTTGGCCAACCCCAGGCATTGTCTCCCCCTAGACACAGTAGCATGCACCCCCAGCCAGGCCTTGCCTTCTGTCCCACAGCACAGGATCATGGCAGAGGTACTGAATGACCAATAACTCTGTGTTATTCTCCTGTACTTTATGTTGTCAATACTTTATGTTGCTTACGTATTGATGTAGTAGTCATTGACACAAAGAAATGACACAACTGTGACAGATATGTAGGGCTCAGGGATCACCATATTGAGGTTATCAGTGGAGGTTCAAACTATTTAAAATTGCTACCTTCTGGATATTGTGCGTTAAGATAAATGTTTTCCGTCTTTACACTTGTTTTCGGTTTATTTCTCTGTTCAGATAAACCATTATTGAATCAAATGTAACAGTCTGTTTAAAATGTCATGGTGTCTTTGTATCACAGCTATAATAAATGCCTCATAGCTGGGTAAGAGCTATACTGCCCTCTAGTGCTGCCTTGAAACAAATGTGTTGTCTATGCTATTGTACTGAGAGAAATGTATTACAGTAGTAACATTTTAAAAGATCTGTAGATAAAGTACAACTTTTCATCTTGCCCACCACTGAAAGTTTAGCTATCTCCTTTACTAAATCTTGCTATCTCTGAATAAATGTTAGTATTGTACCCTGAAGGGTTGAGCTCACCACAACAACAGCAGCAGCATTTGTTTGCCTTGGCTTGAGGTGAAGGTGAGAGCCAGTTATGCTTAGGCTCCACCATGCAGACTCCCTCCTACCCTCCTGCCTGACAGGCTAGGCCCGTTGCCAGGCCAGACCATGGTCCTTGCCAGGGGAATGTCCATTACTGGGCAGCAGCCCTCCACCCACGCCATAGCCCTCTGCCAAGGCGCTAGCTGTCAGTGCCCAAAGTGCCAGAGTGGAATTGGGTTCAAAAAGTCAAGGAGGAGGAGTGCCTTTCCTCTTACCAACCTCAAGCGAGACTACCCATCTGTGCCAACCTCTGTGTCCCTTGAGAATAACATCTTTATATTTGTTTCTGTTCAGCGTGAAACTATGAATTGTAATGCAGTGATAGGTCACTCATAATAACCTTTATTTTTCATTATCTTACCAAATAACTGGATAAAGTAACAGATATTTAGGCCATAAGAAACCACATTTGTTTTTCTCAAGATATCTTTGTCAGCTAATAGCAAGGTAGACCCTGTACCTCTCATTCAAAGGTGTGAAGAAGAGGGCTTCTTCCTACAACGCAAACCGATGAGATATACAAGTATTCTCAGCACATAGACCCTACAGCTCAAGGTCAAGAGGATTCAATGAGAGCTTATCATTAGAGCCAATTATTAGGTTTGACAATGTGTTTGAAACAAATCAATAGCCCTGGTCAAAGCTCTTTCGGAGGGCTGGTCTTCCAATCAATCTCACTCAGTGCCAGACACATCTTTTCTTCTATTTTTGATGATGGATATTGATGCAACCCTTCTAGCCCATAGTAATCTGTTTAAATACATGTCTGTTTTCAGTCTGTGAAGGAAATGCATTCAGCACTATAACAGAATTATTCGCATTTTAGCTGGCATACTAGACTGTGTTTTTAGAGAGAAGGTTTTAGAAGAAGAGTTATTGAAGAGGATCACCTATATCAGCATCAAAGCCAGCACCACAGAGGGTGGAGGAGTTGGCACCTGAGAAGGGCTCTGGCACGGCAGTATGTCCCAGGCCAGCATGGCAGTGCCCTCTGGCATCATCATGGATATTATACAGGGCTCAATCCAACCCTGAGGCTTGCTGAGGGGGCCCCTCTCCCCAACCGTAGAGCACCTTAATTAATGCATTTAAAATGGTCCAAGCTAGATTAGATTAAATGAGGTATAGATGCTTCTACGGTAGTGTATCAGAGTAGGAGAAAGAGGAAAGGGATGGGCATTATGTTTAATGCAAACATTTTAGGTATGTAATCTGGGGATTTGCTCTTCCCAATCCTAACGATTGGAACAATTATCTCTCATAGGTGGGATAATTTTTTTCAGTTATCATATGCATGTTGAATTCATTCTTCGGTTCAATGCAATCATTCTCAAATGAGCCGCCACTCTTGTCAAATAGCCTGGAGAATAAAGGCTGCATGCTTTTTACTGGCAATGAAGAAAACACAGTGCCAGTCTTCAGATTGGTAGAGGTGGATGTCTGTGCACAGGGAAATATCTGTAGACAGCCAAATCAATGGGGTTTCCTTTGACATGAAGGTGTAGGCTTGCTGAAAGGCAGATCTGTGAGATGCTGCTACCTTGGGACATTGTTCTCCTGTCAGTCTTGGCAGCCTAACAATGTAATCTCTCTCTCCTCTCCTCTCTTCTTCTCCTCTCTCCTGAGGAGCAAATATCCTTCAGGTAAACAGCAATACATGTCACCCCCTGAAGATGTGCAATTAATATTTTGTGTGAGTGTGTATGTGTGTGCCATTATGGAGGCTTTGGATTGAGAGGCTTAGCTGCAGATAAGGGAAATACATTTTTCATCAGGAATAATATGATGCTTACAGAAAGCACAAAGCGTAGGTGAAAGAGGATGGGGAATTTGTCAAGTGTTGTCACTTCAGGATAATACTGCTTAGCGTTTGATCTGAGTAATCAAGGGGTGTGATGTCTAAGGATGGGGGATTAAACCAGTATTCACTGGGCTGATGGGAGCCGGTTGAATGCTGCCGTTTTACTGGGCTCAATGGAATTCGCAGGAATTTTGATCAGTCTGATTTTTGTTATGTCTCTGGATCTGTATGAGTGTTTCCAACAGATGGAATTATCAGTTTATCTTGAAGGTATGGACTGTAATGTTGAACACAACACATTAATCTAATCCTTTTTCATTGTATGATTCAAGATGATAACCTGTATAGAGGTTGAAAAGGATGTCCTCTGGGGTAGTCTACTATGAAAGGAAATGATCAATCTATTCCAATTACTTTCTATTCCAGCTTTTTTTGTTAAGATGCCTGTTGCTGTAGTTTGCTGTAAGCCTACTGCCCCTGCAGTGCCAACGATGAGTCTCACCTTTGCTCTTTCTCAAATTCATTATCTTAATATCTCTCTTGATGTTTTCAAATGGAGTCACTAACTTGTTGTATGGGTTCAGTGGTACAGTGTGACACGACGTGGTGTGGTGGGTGGATGCTTACATGGAGTCCTTTCTAATTTGTTTCTGCTCCAAGGGTTCTCATTAAGGATATGTGGTGGGAGGGCTCACAGTGAGAGGAAGAGAGGCCATGCAGCTTGAGAAGGTCACAAAGACAACAGCATGTTGGGATTACTGGTTGTACGGATGAGTCCCAAATGGCACCCGATTCCCTATTTACTGTAGTCCACTACTTTTAACCAGAGCACCTATAGGCCCTGGTTAGAAGTAGTGCACTATAAAGGGACTAAGCAAATGATAATGATGATAAAAAATGTAATGATAATGTGTTGCATTGCTCTTGTTAATACAATGTATGGTTGTCCTATTATGTGCATGTTTTGAATCTCCGTGCTTTCTGTACCTGCCTACTGTGACCACCTGATGGCAGAAAACACCACAACCACAGAGGGCCCTCTCCATGAGGTGAGGTGATAGTGGATTATTCACTGGTGTGAAAACATGGGATATTAATGTCCAGGGGATTTTGTACTAGCCTACTATAGCCTATCAGAACTTACAGGAGCAAGTGTAATTTGAATTGTTCATTTCACCTCTCTCAATGAGTGTCTCAACAAGTAATTAGAAAATGACCTACAAGAATGTGGATATTTTTTGGCCCTTCTCTTATCTCCCATGTATTGAAACATCACGAGACGCCAGAAGGGCAAACAAAATTGGTTGGCTCAGCACACTCGTAGCAGGTCATTGTTCAGGGGCGCGGCAGTGCCGGAGCTGGCCAGATGGGCCGCGGCCGCCCGGTGCCAAACAAACAGACGAGACTGAGGGAGGGAGTAAAGTAGTGATGAGCATTCCGAGTCTTTTCGGTGAGCGGGCTCATTTGGCTCCGTTTACTTAAAAGAGACGGCTCATTTGGCTCCCAAACGGCTTTTCATTCAAAATGCTTGAAAATTGACCTAGAACCATGAAAAAATTGCTAAGCTCAAATGTAAAGCTCAAAAGGTAGGCTACCATTATGTCAGATAGTGAAATGCGGCTTCAAATACATTTTTACCTGGCCAAATTATTAGATGGCTTGCAACAACAACAAAGAACATGCACTGAAAAAAATCTGCGTGGTCTAGATTGACGCGCTCTCCCCACTATTTATTGTTTCTGCAGTGAGGATTCACCCTCTTTAGATCATTATGTTGTAACTTATCTGCAGAACAACTTTGGTTTGAGCTCAAAAAGCAGTAGTAGCAGTATGCAAATCAGGGAGCCAAATGAACGTCTCTTTCACAGATGTGATTCGTTTTCCGACGTTCGCCAAAAAGAGCCGTTCGTTTGCCAACAAGCCATCACTAGAGCAAAGGGAGGGAGCAGCGGACATTCGCCCATCCGCTGTGTCAATTGAAGGGCTTTCTTTGTCAGCTGCTGATGTCCGACTGAAAAACGTGCTGATGTCAGTTGGACTCATTGAGGTAGGTCAAACCTGCTCTGCGCATCATGCTGTCAGCCTGTCTTTTCAATCGAGAAGGTTGATACGATCAGTGCAATTTACTGTGAAACAGGTTAACCCCTCTGATGAAAGATCTCTTTTTTGGGAAATAGATTCCCCTGACACCTTAAACACAGTCTATCTACAGACTCCATGAAAGCTGTGTGTGTGTGTTTGGTTTTACTATACTTGTCGCTGGTCACCACAAGGAAAAAGGCTATTTTAGGTTTAAGGGTTATGTTTAAGGTTAGGGTTACAGTTAGGGTTAGTGTTAGGTTAGGGTAAGGTTTAGGGTCAGGGAAAATACAATTTTGAATGGGAATCAATTGTTTGGTCCCCACAAGTGTGTGTGTAGGAGCAATTTTGTAATGTGTTGTGGAAATGTAATCTGTCTAGGGATGTTTTAACTTGTTTTGTACACTAGGGGCACTCTCGCATGGGGTTATAGGTCACTGGTCACATGTATATAGGTACAAAGCCCACTCGGCACACCACAGTCATTTCAATGTGGACAATTGGGTAATATTTGGTTGAGATGTTGATCAATGAGATTACAGCCTATATTCACACACTCAAAAAGACAGCCAAAAGTTTGTTGAATTCCCGATGTGTGATCATTATGCTTTCAACCATCTAAAAGCACATCCAATTTTCAATGGAAAACAATGTCTGGTTTTTGGTTTAGTTGTCACCTAAATGTGTTATCACTGCACTTTCAAGAATTTAAAAGCACTTCAAAATTCAAATCTGAATACAATGTCAGATATTTTGTTTATTTATGCAACAACTTAATGTGTTGTCACTGTGCGTCATCTAATAGCAGAACTAGGGCGGCAGGTAGCTTAGTGGTTAAGAGCGTTGTGCCAGTAACCGAGAGGTCGCTGGTTCTAATCCCCAAGCCGACTAGGTGAAAAATCTGTCGATGTGCCCTTGAGCAAGGCACTTAACCCTAATTGCTCCTGTAAGTCGCTCTGGATAAGAGCGTCTGCTAAATAACCAATTATTATTATTATTATTATTATAACTAAATGACCTGGATTGCAGTTGAGATTACATTAATAGCACATGGTGCAAGTGATCAATGCTTGAGATTCTGTGCAGATTATTACAGAAATTGTGAAGATTTCCACAGACCTGCGACTTTGATATCTTGAACATGCACTCTTTCTATGATTACAAGAAGTCAATTATAGTTACGTGACCTCAATGTGTCTATGCGATGTTTTACTAATTTTAAGGTTGAATAAATAATGTTACATTAGTTTGTAAGAGCCTTAACTTTAGGCTATTTACTGTATAAAAAAAAGTAATATTGAATTGTGTTTGGTTGACAACACAACCAAATAGCCTACATCTCCTTTAAATGTTATCCAGAGCGACTTACAAATTGGTGCATTCTACTGCTTGGATAGTTCCATTTTAGCTAATGGTTTAATCCTATTCTTTAACTTTTATTTTTGTTTGAGTTGGAGACTTACCGTATCCAACATACCGTATCATTTGTTAACTTGTTGACAAGTTAATAGGCTATTTACTGTATTGCAAAAGTGATATTGAATTGTGTTTAGTTATAAATGAAACCAAAAACCAACATTTGAAGGAGATGTAGCTTCTGCTTGGATAGTTCCATCTGTGCCACTGACTTAGTCAGATTTTAATCTCAGTTTGTCTACAAATTAATAATTGTTATGTTGGATTCACGTCTCCATTTCAACCAAAAATCACTTTAAATAAAGTTTGATTTGATTTAGTCCTATTCTTTTAAAACCAAAAGAGTCTAAACCTTGTCTATGCCTGGGCAGGGGGTTCTACTAAGCTATATGGAATTGTTTTAAGAAGGTCATACCAAGGATAATTTTGCTATTTGATTTAGAATTTCAAGACTGAAACAATTATTTGATGAACATTTATTTTTGGCCTTACTGCTATTAGCCAAACAAACACATTGATTAACAGATGCACTAGATGGAACAACAGACAGTCCCAAAAAATAAATCAAAAGGAAGTTTGTTCTGAAGTGTCTTTCCTATATCTGAGAGATATAAGAAAGATCAGGATTATTTTTTTTTTTTTTACTTTTTTTACATTACTTTTGGCACTAAACAGTCTCCATCACTGGAGGCTGCTGAGGGGAGGACGGCTCATAATAAGGGCTGGAATGGAGTCAATGGAATGGTATCAAACACATCAAACACGTGGTTTCTATGTGGTTGATACCATTCCATTGACTCCATTCCAGCCATTATTATGAGCCGTCCTCCCCACAGCAGCCTCCACTGGTCTCCATATATACTTCTGTAAATTTTTTCAACTGGTACCAGGGACCTTCAGACTAGTTTTATGAGGCATGTGGGCGTCCTAGAGCAAAACACCAACATGTATGTGTTTGTTGGGAGTCTCACCTTTCAACAGAGGGGTCATATTAGTGTAGCCCAAACTGTTTGGACGCTACAGAAGATTTTGTGAGAAGATCGATTTTTAGCGGGATGTCTCATGGTCTGACAAACATTGCTCTAGCTCTGTCACCTTTCACCGCAGATGCGGAAGTGCGACCATAGACAGATGCAGTGCATTGAGATGCATCCAATGCAAAAAGACATATCTCTAGTTTAAATTGACAGATATTTATAGGGATTATTTTATATCATGCTAATTAGATTTCAGCAGGGGCACGGACATCGACCTTAGGGGGTTAAATTAACTTAGATTTTTGTTTGAGATGGAGACGTACTGTACATCTAACATATAGATAACTTGTAGATATAATTTGGAATCAACCAAAGCTTTAAACCGTAGACCTACAGAGCATTCGGAAAGTATTCAGACCCCTTGACTTTTTCCACATTTTGTAACGTTACAGCCTTATTCTAAAATTGATAAAATAAAACATTTTCCTCATCAATCTACACACAATACCCCATAATGACAAAGCGAAACAGGTTTTTAGAAATGTTTGCAAATTTAAAATAAAAAACAAAAAGACCCTTTGCTATGAGACTCGAAAATTGAGCTCAGGTGCATTCTGTTTCCATTGATCATCCTTGAGATATTTCTACAACTTGATTGGAGTCCACCTGTGGTAAATTCAATTGATTGGACATGATTTGGAAAGGCACACACCTGTCTATATAAGGTCCCACAGTTGATAGTGCATGTCTGAGCAAAAACCAAGCCATGAGGTCGAAGGAATTGTCCATAGAGCTCCGAGACAGGATTGTGTCGAGGCACAGATCTGGCGAAGGGTACCAAAACATTTCTGCAGCATTGAAGGTCCCCTAGAACACAGTGGCTTCCATCTTTCTTAAATGGAAGAAGTTTTGGAACCACCAAGACTCTTCCTAGAGCTGTCCGCCCGGCCAAACTGAGCAATCGGGGGAGAAGGGCCTTGGTCAGGGACCAAGAACCCGATGGTCACTCTGACAGAGCTCCAGAGTTTCTCTGTGGAGATGGGAGAACCTTCCAGAAGGACAACCATTTCTGCAGCACTCCACCAATCAGGCCTTTATGGTAGAGTGGCCAGACGGAAGCTACTCCTCAGTAAAAGGCACATGACAGCTACTTGGAGTTTGCCAAAAGTCACCTAAAGGACTCTCAGACCATGAGAAACAAGATTCTCTGGTCTGATGAAACCAAGATTTAACTCTTTGGCCTAAATGCCAAGCGTCACGTCTGGAGGAAACCTGGCACCATCCCTACGGTGAAGCATGGTGGTGGCAGCATCATGATGTGGGGATGTTATTCAGCGGCAGGGACTGGGAGACTAGTCAGGATTGAGGGAAAGATGAACGGATCAAAGTACAGAGAGATCCTTGATGAAAACCTGCTCCAGAGCGCTCAGGACCTCACACTGGTGCGACGGTTCACCTTCCAACAGGACAACGACCCTAAGCACTCAGCCAAAACAACGCAGGAGTGGCTTCGGGACTAGTCTCTGAATGTCCTTGAGCGGCCCAGCCAGAGCCTGGACTTGAACCCGATCTAACATCTCTGGAGAGACATGAAAATAGCTGATGATATATGATTGATACAGTGTGGTGTTTACATTTAATTTGCTCGGTCCCGTGTGGCTCAGTTAGTAGAGCATGACACTTGCAACGCCAGGGTTGAGGGTTTGAGTTCCACAGGGTACCAGTACGAATGAAAATGTATGCACTCACTACTGTAAGTCTCTCTGGATAAGAGCGTCTGCTAAATGTAACAAATGTTAAACCTAACCTTTTGGAATTACTTTGACAGCAACAGTGAATCTTTTTAGTTTTTAAGTGGAGGATTCTCAACAATTAGTCTCATGATAGCACATTGGTAATAGTCATTGACAAATATTGTAGCTAAGCAGGGCTAGGCTTGGTTAAAACCCTGGACGGGAGACCAAAGGGACAGCTCCAAATACATACATTCTCCAGTAGGGGGTGCTGCCCAGCCAATTTTTTTTTTTTCTTATAGTAGATATAACATTGGAGATCTGATGCTATTTCAAAGGTATAAATTCAACCTATTTTATACAAGGTTTGTCTATGTTGAAAATTGGTTACCACGATGACATAATCCTGTTTTTGACATTTCACCCTCATAAAAACTGCCTAGACAGTTTTTGTACATTGATTACTTTTTGCAAATCCAATGTACAGTTGAAGTCGGAAGTTTACATACACTTAGGTTGGAGTCATTAAAACTTGTTTTTCAACCACTCCACAAATTTCTTGTTAACAAACTATAGTTTTGGCAAGTCGGTTAGGACATCTACTTTGTGCATGACACAAGTACTTTTTCAAACAACTGTTTACAGACAGATTATTTCATTTATAATTCACTGTATCACAATTCCAGTGGTTTACATACACTAAATTGACTGTGCCTTTAAACAGCTTGGAAAATTCCAGAAAATTATGTCATGGCTTTAGAAGCTTCTGATAGGCTAATTGACGTAATTTGAGTCAATTGGAGGTGTACATGTGGATGTATTTCAAGGCCTACCTTCAAACTCAGTGCCTCTTTGCTTGACATCAAGGGAAAATCAAAAGAAATCAGCCAAGACCTCAGAATTTTTTTTGTAGACCTCCACAAGTCTGGTTCATCCTTGTGAGCAATTTCCAAACGGCTGAAGGTACCACGTTCAACTATACAAAAAATAGTACGCAAGTATAAACACCATGGGACCACGCAGCCGTCATACCGCTCACGAAGGAGACGTGTTCTGTCTCCTAGAGATGAACGTACTTTGGTGTGAAAAGTGCAAATCAATCCCAGAACAACAGCAAAGGACCTTGTGAAGACGCTGGAGGAAACAGGTACAAAAGTATCTATATCCACAGTAAAACGAGTCCTATATCGACATAACCTGAAAGGCTGCACAGGAAGGAAGAAAACACTACTCCAAAACCTCCATAAAAAAGCCAGACTACGGTTTGCAACTGCACATGGGGACAAAGATCGTACTACTTGGAGGAATGTCCTCTGGTCTGATGAAACAAAAATAGAACTGTTCGGCCATAATGACCATTGTTATGTTTGGAGGAAAAAGAGGGTTGCTTGCAAGCCGAAGAACACCATCCCAACCGTGAAGTACGGGGGTGGCAGCATCATGCTGTGGGGGTGCTTTGCTGCAGCAGGGACTGGTGCACTTCACAAAATAGATGGCATCATGAGGAAGGAAAATTATGTGGATATATTGAAGCAACATCTCAAGACATCAGTCAGGAAGTTAAAGCTTGGTCACAATGACCCCAAGCATACTTCCAAAGTTGTGGCAAAATGGCTTAAGGACAACAAAGTCAAGGTATTGGAGTGGCCATCACAAAGCCTTGACCTCAAAACTATAGAAAATGTGTGGGCAGAACTGAAAAAGCGTGTGCGAGCAAGGAGGCCTACAAACCTGACTCAGTTACACGAGCTCTGTCAGGAGGAATGGTCCAAAATACCCAAAACGTTTGACCCAAGTTAAACAATTTAAAGGCAATGCTACCAAATACTAATTGAGTGTATGTAAACTTCTGACCCACTGGGAATGTGATGAAAGAAATAAAAGCTGAAATATATCATTCTCTCTACTATTACTCTGACATTTCACATTCTTAAAATAAAGTGGTGATCCTAACTGACCTAAGACAGGGAATTTTTGCTAGGATTAAATGTCAGGAATTGTGAAAAACTGAGTTTAAATGTATTTGGCTAAGGTGTATGTAAACTTCCGACTTCAACTGTATATACACTGCTCAAAAAAATTAAGGGAACACTTAAACAACACAATGTAACTCCAAGTCAATCAAACTTCTGTGAAATCAAACTGTCCACTTAGGAAGCAACACTGATTGACAATAAATTTCACATGCTGTTGTGCAAATGGAATAGACAACAGGTGGAAATGATAGGCAATTAGCAAGACACCCCCAATAAAGGACTGGTTTTGCAGGTGGTGACCACAGACCACTTCTCAGTTCCTATGCTTCCTGGCTGATGTTTTGGTCACTTTTGAATGCTGGCGGTGCTTTCACTCTAGTGGTAGCATGAGACGGAGTCTACAACCCACAGGTTTGCTGTGTCTGTCAGCGTAGTGTCCAGAGCATGGAGGCGCTACCAGGAGACAGGCCAGTACATCAGGAGACGTGGAGGAAGCTGTAGGAGGGCAACAACCCAGCAGCAGGACTGCTACCTCCGCCTTTGTGCAAGGAGGAGCAGGAGGAGCACTGCCAGAGCCCTGCAAAATAACTTCCAGCAGGCCACAAATGTGCATGTGTCTGCTCAAACGGTCAGAAACAGACTCCATGAGGGTGGTATGAGGGCCCAACGTCCACAGGTGGGGGTTGTGCTTACAGCCCAACACCGTGCAGAACGTTTGACATTTGCCAGAGAACACCAAGATTGGCAAATTCGCCACTGGCACCCTGTGCTCTTCACAGATGAAAGCAGGTTCACACTGAGCACATGTGACAGACGTGACAGAGTCTGGAGACGCCGTGGAGAACGTTCTGCTGCCTGCAACATCCTCCAGCATGACCGGTTTGGCTTGCATGACCACTACTGAGCCTCATTTTGACTTGTTTTAGGGACATTACATCAAAGTTGGAACAGCCTGTAGTGTGGTTTTCCACTTTAATTTTGAGGGTGACTCCAAATCCAGACCTCCATTGGTTGATTAAATTTGATTTCCATTGATAATTTTTGTGATTTTGTTGTCAGCACATTCAACTATGTAAAGAAAAAAGTATTTAATAAGATTATTTCATTCATTCAGATCTAGGATGTGTTATTTTAGTGTTCACTTAATTTTTTTGAGCAGTGTGTGTATGTATATACAGTGGGGAGAACAAGTATTTGATACACTGCCGATTTTGCAGGTTTTCCTACTTACAAAGCATGTAGAGGTCTGTAATTTTTATCATATGTACACTTCAACTGTGAGAGACGGAGAGTGTTTGATTGAGTGTGTGGACAATGTGTCTTTTATACAGGTAACGAGTTCAAACAGGTGTAGTTAATACAAGTAATGAGTGGAGAACAGGAGGGCTTCTTAAAGAAAAACAAACAGGTCTGTGAGAGCCGGAATTCTTACTGGTTGGTAGGTGATCAAATACTTATGTCATGCAATAAAATCCAAATGAATTACTTAAAAATCATACAATGTGATTTTCTGGATTTTTGTCTCTCACAGTTGATGTGTACCTATGATAAAAATGACAGACCTCTACATGCTTTGTAAGTAGGAAAACTGCAAAATCGGCAGTGTATCAAATACTTGTTCTCCCCACTGTGTGTATATATATATATATATATACAGTGGGGAAAAAAAGTATTTAGTCAGCCACCAATTGTGCATGTTCTCCCACTTAAAAAGATGAGAGAGGCCTGTAATTTTCATCATAGGTACACGTCAACTATGACAGACAAAATGAGAAAAAATTTTCCAGAAAATGACATTGTAGGATTTTTAATTAATTTATTTGCAAATTATGGTGGAAAATAAGTATTTGGTCAATAACAAAAGTTTCTCAATACTTTGTTATATACCCTTTGTTGGCAATGACACAGGTCAAACATTTTCTGTAAGTCTTCACAAGGTTTTCACACACTGTTGCTGGTATTTTGGCCCATTCCTCCATGCTGATCTCCTCTAGAGCAGTGATGTTTTGGGGGTGTCGCTGGGCAACACAGACTTTCAACTCCCTCCAAAGATTTTCTATGGGGTTGAGATCTGGAGACTGGCTAGGCCACTGCAGGACCTTGAAATGCTTCTTACGAAGCCACTCCTTCGTTGCCCGGGCGTTGTGTTTGGGATCATTGTCATGCTGAAAGACCCAGCCACGTTTCATCTTCAATGCCCTTGCTGATGGAAGGAGGTATTCACTCAAAATCTCACGATACATGGCCCCATTCATTCTTTCCTTTACACGGATCAGTCGTCCTGGTCCCTTTGCAGAAAAACAGCCCCAAAGCATGATGTTTCCACCCCCATGCTTCACAGTAGGTATGGTGTTCTTTGGATGCAACTCAGCATTCTTTGTCCTTTAAACACGACGAGTTGAGTTTTTACCAAAAAGTAATATTTTGGTTTCATCTGACCATATGACATTCTCCCAATCCTCTTCTGGATCATCCAAATGCACTCTAGCAAACTTCAGACGGGCCTGGACATGTACTGGCTTAAGCAGGGGGCACGTCTGGCACTGCAGGATTTGAGTCCCTGGCGGCGTAGTGTGTTACTGATGGTAGGCTTTGTTACTTTGGTCCCAGCTCTCTGCAGGTCATTCACTAGGTGCCCCCGTGTGGTTCTGGGATTTTTGCTCACCGTTCTTGTGATCATTTTGACCCCACGGGGTGAGATCTTGCGTGGAGCACCAGATCGAGGGAGATTATCAGTGGTCTTGTATGTCTTCCATTTCCTAATAATTGCTCCCACAGTTGATTTCTTCAAACCAAGCTGCTTACCTATTGCAGATTCAGTCTTCCCAGCCTGGTGCAGGTCTACAATTTTGTTTCTGGTGTCCTTTGAAAGCTCTTTCGTGTTGGCCATAGTGGAGTTTGGAGTGTGACTGTTTGAGGTTGTGGACAGGTGTCTTTTATACTGATAACAAGTTCAACCAGGTGCCATTAATACAGGTAACGAGTGGAGGACAGAGGATCCTCTTAAAGAAGAAGTTACAGGTCTGTGAGAGCCAGAAATCTTGCTTTTTTGTAGGTGACCAAATACTTATTTTCCACCATAATTTGCAAATAAATTCATAAAAAATCCTACAATGTGATTTTCTGGATATTTTTTCCTCAATTTGTCTTTCATAGTTGACGTGTACCTATGATGAAAATTACAGGCCTCTCTCATCTTTTTAAATGGGAGAACTTGCACAATTGGTGGCTGACTAAATACTTTTTTTCCCCACTGTATATATATATATATATGTGTGTGTGTGTGGTGTGTGTGTGTGTGTGTGTGTGTGTGTGTGTGTATATATATATATATATATATATATATATATATATATATATATATATATATATATTTATATTTGTGAGAAAAAATAAACATGTGGGGATTGGAAGTGATGCAGACAATTACATTGATGGAAGTTACAATCTATCTGCAATATTAAAGCTGATCTACCCCAAAAAATGTTTTACCTTTAAACAGGTCAACATTTACAAGACCGCAGGGCCAGACGGATTACCAGGACGTGTACTCCGAGCATGCACTGACCAACTGGCAAGTGTCTTCACTGACATTTTCAACCTGTCCCTGACCGAGTTTGTAATACCTACATGTTTCAAGCAGGCCACCATAGTCCCTGTGCCCAAGAACACCAAGGTAACCTGCCTAAATAACTACCGACCCGTAGCACTCACGTCTGTAGCCATGAAGTGTTTTGAAAGGCTGGTCATGGCTCACATCAACACCATCATCCCAGAAACCCTAGACCCACTCCAATTTGCATACCGCCCCAACAGATCCACAGATGACGCAATCTCTATTGCGCTCCACACTGCCCTTTCCCACCTGGACAAAAGGAACACCTACGTGAGAATGCTGTTCATTGACTACAGCTCAGCGTTCAACACCAAAGTGCCCTCAAAGCTCATCACTAAGCGAAGGACCCTGGGACTAAACACCTCCCTCTGTAACTGGATCCTGGACTTCCTGACGGGCCGCCCCCAGGTAGTAAGGGTAGGTAACAACACATCTGCCACGCTGATCCTCAACACGGGGGCCCCTCAGGGGTGCGTGCTCAGTCCCCTCCTGCACTCCCTGTTCACCCATGACTGCATGGCCAGGCACGACTCTAACACCATCATTAAGTTTGCCGACGACACAACAGTGGTAGGCCTGATCACCGACAACGATGAGACAGCCTATAGGGAGGAGGTCAGAGACCTGGCCGTGTGGTACCAGGATAACAACCTCTCCCTCAATGTGATCAAGACAAAAGAGATGATTGTGGACTACAGGAAAAAGAGGACTGAGCACGCCCGATTCTCATTGACAGGGCTGTAGTGGAACAGGTTGAGAGCTTCAAGTTCCTTGGTGTCCACATCACCAACAAACTATCATGGTCCAAACACACCAAGACAGTCGTGAAGAGGGCATGACAAAGCCTACTCCCCCTCAGGAGACTGAAAATATTTGGCATGGGTCCTCAGATCCTCAAAAAGTTCTACAGCTGCACCATCGAGAGCATCCTGACTGATTGCATCACCGCCTGGTATGGCAACTGCTCGGCCTCTGACCGCAAGGCACTACAGAGGGTAGTGCATACGGCCCAGTACATCACTGGGGCCAACCTTCCTGCCATCCAGGACCTCTATTCCAGGTGGTGTCAGAAGAAGGCCCTAAAAATTGTCAAAGACTCCATCCACCCTAGTCATAGACTGTTCTCTCTGCTACCGCATGTCAAGCTGTACCGGAGTGCCAAGTCTAGGTCCAAAAGGCTTCTTAACAGCTTATACCCCCAAGCCAGAAGACTCCTGAACAGCTAATCATGGCTACCCGGACTATTTGCATTGCAATTTGCATAACATATCCATCCAAGTGTGTGCAAAGCTGTCATCAATGCAAAGGGTGGCTACTTTGAAGAATCAAAAATCTGCCATGCTGATCCTCAACACGGGGGCCCCTCAGGGATGCGTGCTTAGTCCCCTCCTGTACTCCCTGTTCAGCATGACTCCAACACCATCACTAAGTTTGCCAACAACACAACGGTGGTAGGCCTGATCACCGACAACGATGTGACATTCTATAGGGAGGAGGTCAGAGACCTGGAAGTGTGGTGCCCAGACAACTACCTCTCCCTCAATGTGATCAAGACAAAGGAGATTATCGTGGACTACAGAAAAAGGAGGGCAGAGCACTCCCCCATTCTCATCGACGGGACTGTAGTGGAGCAGGTTGGGAGCTTCAAGTTCCTTGGTGTCCACATCACCAACAAACTATCATGGTCCAAACACACCAAGACAGTCGTGAAGAGGGCACGACAACGACTATATCCCCTCTGGAGACTGAAAGGATTTGGCATCGGTCCTCAGATCCTCAAACCGTTATACAGCTGCACCATCGAGAGGATCCTGACTGGTTGCATCACCGCCTGGTATGGCAACTGCTCGGCCTCTGACCGCAAGGCGCTACAGAGGGTAGTGCGTACGGCCCAGTACATCACTGGGGCCAAGCTTCCTGCCATCCAGGGCCTCTATACCAAGCGGTGTGAGAGAAGGCCCTAAAAATTGCCAAAGACTCCAGCCACCCTAGTCATAGACTGTTCTCTCTGCTACCGCACGACAAGCGGTACTGGAGCGCCAAGTCTAGGTCCAAAATGCTTCTTAACAGCTTCTACCCCCAAGCCATAAGACTGCAACAGCTAATCAAATGGCTACCTGGACTATTTGCATTGACCCAACCCCCTTTTTTTACGCTGCTGCTACTCGCTGTTTATTATCTATTATCTATGCATAGTCACTTTACCCCTACCTACATGTACATATTACCTCAATTACTTCGACTAACCTGTACCCCCGCACATTGACTCGGTACCGGTACCCTCTGTATATAGCCTTGCTATTTTTATTTTATTGTTGCTCTTTTCTTTTTTACTTTAGTTTATTTCGTAAATATTTTTCTTAACTCTTATTTTTCTTAAAACTGCATTGTTGGTTAAGGGCTTGTAAGTAAGCATTTCACGGTAAGTTGTATTCGGCGCATGTGACAAATACAATTTAATTTAATTAGTTATATGCAAAGTTGCTTTATGTTACTTGTCTTCTATATCTTCAATTCAGATCTACGTCTGGAAAGACAATTCTATGTGGACGCGTTATGAATTGTTCTCATCCTGTGCTAGTGGAGTTTCATAGGGAATTACCTCTACAGGAGCCAACGGGGCCTTCTTTCATGCCACAATGGACTTTACATTACTACTGGTAGGCCATAAACTTCTCAAGATAAAATGGCTCCTGAATAGAGCAGGTGGACAGGTGGTGAAAACATGTAGCTACTGGGGGTATTTTTATATAGTGTTTGCTTTTTATGAGATAATAGGCCTATTTATTTTTCAGTGACAATGCGCTCATGTAAGTTGGCCCAACACCTCCATAACACTCACAACAGAAATGCTCCCTGGATGATTTTATGTTTAGTGCATAGCACCACCTTGTGGGCAATGCTGCATGGTACTGAATGAAACAGAAAATACTGCTGGTTCACATTCTGAACAGAAAAAAAGTTTTATATGAAAAATGACACAGTTCTGCAAGAGAGAGGATTCAGTTGACACTTGTTTTCTCAGTTCTGGGAATACCAACGTTTTACTCTGTCTAAAGCCATACTCTGCTCAAACATCTAATATAATGCTGTACTCTATAAATGGAGAAATATAGTGACTTTAAAAGTTGTTTCTGTCGGTTAAAGAGGCAGACAGTGCAGTTAAAAACGTGATTTTCCTGTAAAAAAAAGAAGAAGATATTTCCACACTATGAGGTCAAAATAACACTGAATTTGTGAAAATTATGATAATGCTTTTTTGTGTAAGAGCTGTTTGAAAAAAAAAATCTGGAATTTCAACCTGTTCAGGTTGGATGGGGTTTTTGGCCCAGATCACGGCATCACCATCTGATCTGATTATTCTGACCAATGACCATTCATCTTTTATTTGCATATGTATCCTCTTACTTTGAAGAAAAATATATTTGGAGTTATTTTCATGAAATAAACACACACAGTGATTTATTAGACATATAGTGATGATTTACAAATACAATTAAAAAGATGGCATGGGAGCTTTAAGGAAATGTCTGCCCCTATTTTTGCAAAGCATGTTGGAGGTCGGGGTTGATGAGAATAGACTGAGCAATTATTGATTAAGTTGTGTGATTCAGTTCTTAACATGACATCTGTTTGACCAACTGCCAAGTGTTTCAAAAGGGAGCAGTATTATTGTGAGTATCCTAATTACCATGACTGGTTAGGGAATGTAGCCAAGGCTAGCACTCTATGCCAGCGTTTTTTCTTCACTTCGTGACCTGACCAATTTAAGAAAATAGAGTCAACCTGTTACCTGATGCATTCTCTCATTCATTCATGAATTGCCTTTATTCATTCAGAATATCTGAGCCATTTTGAAGCACCAATGAAATAACTGAGAATATGATAATATCAGTAGATCAGATGATAGGTGGTTCATGTCCACCAGAGGCTCCAGTTGCTCCATGGTTTGATTTAGAACCAGCAGGCACAGAAATCTTTCTGATAGTGCCAAATAATTCTGAGGGGACAGAAGTTGAGCTATGCATTTAGAAATACAGATTTTTAAACAATGCTTCATCTGAAAGGTATTTGTCCAAATTAGCCTACTGTACATTTACATTTTAGTCATTTAGCAGACGCTCTTATCCAGAGCGACTTACATTATCTTTTTATTTATTTTTCATACTGGCCCCCCATGGGAATTGAACCCACAACCCTGGCGTTGCAAACGCCATGCTCTACATCCCTGCCGGCCATTCCCTCCCCTACCCTGGACGACGCTGGGCCAATTGTGCGCCGCCCCATGGGTCTCCCGGTCGTGGCCGACTACGACAGAGCCTGGAGTCAAACCAGGATCTCTAGTGGCACAGCTAGCACTGCGATGCAGTGCCTTAGACCACTGCGCCACTCGGGAGACCATTATACCAAAGATTTACAAAGTTGTATTGCACTTTTTGAATTAGACTAATCGTTTTCAGTAGGCTTTGCATTTATGCATTTACAGAGATAAAGGCACTTATTTCATAGGATAACTAATTTCACTGTTGCTGAACCATGTATCGTCGATTTTGGAAAACGAAATGTGAGAATGTATTTGTTCAGGTTGACATACAGGCTACATGTACACAAATATAATTTATTGAGGCAATACTATATGTTCATCCAATAAAATATAAGTCAGTTCACATTTGCACATAACATTAAACAATCATCAACAGTTTTTTTCTGTTTATAAATAAAGTCTTCACAGATTGTTCACACTATTCTAGACGAATAAATTCGAATGGTTCATCATAGGAGGAATACATAAGAGAATAAATACGAATATAAATATATGGCTCCAGTGCCCAAAAGTATTTCCATCTTTAAGCGCATTCATATGAGTCTTTGAAATGGTCTCAACTTTGTGACATTCCAAGAGGATGAAAGGAGTTTCTGTCCAGCAGCAATGTCCCTATGTGGTATAGAATGTCTGAGTACCAGTGTATTCCATCTCTCTGAGGGATTTCCTCGCGCTCTTTGACTAGACCTGTCAAAGACATCAACGCGTGACCCAACCGGACTGGGGCAAAGGCCCAGTGCGCCCATTTGTGGTCCTCGATTACCGCGTAACAGCTCGCCAAAACATGGTCAACTATGATGGTTCCTTGTGAAGTCACTGGGGCATAAGATCCCTCGTATTCTTCCACGTAAATCCTTTCCACAGTGACTGCCTTTAGGTGGTCTAGTGCCTCGTCCACGACAAACACCTGTTGCCCAGGTTTTACATTACTGGCAAACACTGCAGTCATATCGCCATCCGTAACGTTATTGTTGACGAAGACAAGGTGCGCCGGCGTCAGTCTTAACTTTCTGTTGGGCTTCTCCGTTTCAAAAACATAAAATTCTCGACTTGTTATTGGATCTCGGTCGATGAACATGAGGAAATCGCTAGACACAATATGTCCTTCTTTGTCTGCTGCTAACACTTTGTCGCCCACCTCCAGTTCTTTTACCAGCTTGCTCCGACCATCCTCGAGAAGAACTGAAGCGGATCCTGGGAAGCAGCCACCCGATTTTGCAGCAACTGAATTTTCTAGAGAAGAGCAGAAAATAAATAGAATTATATAATACAGATTTTGGACCAAGTCACTATTGCCATATACAATTCTAAATGTAAACTGAATGACCTGGGCAAATATAGGACCTACTGCTCTAACAAATGGTGTATAGCATTTGATAGGCTATATTGCAACATGAGTCACAGGCATTGTCTTATAACTTTGTAATAACAAGGCAAATACATAGGCCTAACGAACACAAACACCAATGAATAAATGGTTTGCTTGACATAGCTACGTACGTAATAAACAGTTCATGAACGGTTTTGGAAATAATGTTGACATTTTTTGGACAACATTTGAAATGTACATAAAACGTATTATTATTGTTTGTTTCTTCGTTGTTTACCTGCTTTCACAGAACAATGAATATGGCCTTTGGATTCATAATTGACCCAGTCGAATCCCGCCTCCACCGCGAGCCTGGATAACATTCCATATTTGTTTTTATCTCTGTCAGAGGTGGTGATATCCACAGCCCTTCCTTCATAGTGTAAAGATTCTTCGAAATGGTGTCCATCCTCGTCCCAGCCTTCTGTCACGCGCAGCTTCACTCCCGGCCACTGATTCATGACTGAAATAGCCAAAGAGTTCAGTTTGTCCTTACATCTCTGAAAATGAGACAAAGATAATTGAGATATCAGGAGACACGAGGGGTTAATAGAAATGTTTCTCTCACACACACACACACACACTCAATATCGGTCTATAGCATGTACAAGACAGGGGGCAAGACAGAGCCTTATTTGTCGTATGTAGAACCGTCTGTTGATTTAATGTACATTTTTCGATTTGAAAGCCTCGGCCTTTGAGGTCAG
Source organism: Coregonus clupeaformis (assembly GCF_020615455.1). Taxonomy (NCBI): domain Eukaryota; kingdom Metazoa; phylum Chordata; class Actinopteri; order Salmoniformes; family Salmonidae; genus Coregonus; species Coregonus clupeaformis. Next base: position 36,723,497 of record NC_059205.1, on the reverse strand, counting down.
AAAAACATGTCACAACTTTTTGTGCTTCTTATCATATGTGTGTAGCTCAGTTGGTAGAGTATGGCGCTTGCAACGCCAGGGTTGTGGGTTCGTTTCCCACGGGGGGCCAGTATGAAAATATATGCACTCACTAACTGTAAGTTGCTCTGGATAAAAGCGTCTGCTAAATGACTAAAAATGTTTGTTTTTTTTAAATATATGTAGAGGTTGCAAAACTTTCATTGCACGCTTGAACGTGCATCAAATGCAACTGACCTCCCCAGAGACCCTGCGGCTGTCACTGGTCAAATTAAAACACACAAATCCCAAGCCACTTTCAATCGATATCTGAGTGGTAGTAAAAAGTAGGCTATTGTTCAGTTAGACTTTACCAAGTCATAATTAGAGTAACAAGTTGTGTCTATATAGGGCTTGGGCTCCTGCCTCCGAACTATGCAAATTAAGCATAGATCCATAGGCAATACATTTCGTAACGGTTTAGGATAATTACAAACGACATCTAAAATCAGTTGACCCATCTATACATCAGAGTGAAGTTTAAATATCAGAGTCGAATTCTTCTCTCTCTCTCTCTCTTTCTGCGTCTCTCTCTCTCTGTGTGTGTGTGTGTGTGTGTGTGTGTGTGTGTGTGTGTGTGTGTGTGTGTGTGTGTGTGTGTGTGTGTGTGTGAGTGAGAGAGAGCGAGAGAGAAAGAAAGAGACAGAGATGGACAGACCGATAGACAGAGGCAGAGATGTAGGCTATTGTTAATGCCTATTGTTATGGGTCCAACCGAAAGGATCACTTGTTAGTGATAGCTCAGAGACTTACTGAACGACTGAGAGGGGGGGTAGTCTATAGTACAAGTGTATCATAGCCTAACAACCCATTTAATGAGTTGTAGCAGTCCTGCGCAGGGCATCCATAACGACGTCTTCATTTTCATGCTCGGATAAGCCCAACTGGAGACATAAAGTGCAGAACTGTCCATAGACAAAAATAGTCCGATATGGTGCATAGATAGTGTTTGAAATTGCTTAAAATATATTAGAGCCTACATAGGTTTGCATAGTAACCATAAATGTCATTCATAGATGTTTAACAACTGTCACTTCAAATTGAGCTGTCATTCATTATTCTCGTGCCAAATGATCACTCAGGACTCACAAGATGCATCTTCATGCGCTTCCTCACTATTTCACTATATGTCTTACTATCCCTACCTGTGTCATAAGTCTGTCAGCATTAGTGTTTTCCTCATCTTTGAAAATAATGTCAGGATTGTAGTTTGGTGTCAGGTCTTTAAATCTTTCAGAGTTCCTTGTGATCTTCCCTTCGTATTTGCCACTGGCCCCAAGGGTCTTCTCTGCCACGTTGGGAATGAACTGCTTGTAAGCCAAAGGTTTCAGTTTTTTCGGTTGTCTTCGTTTTCCATATCCCCTGCCAGGACCACAGGCGAAGCCAGCGGATACTAGAAACAGGCAGATGAAGCCCACAAGCGCAATTCTTATAGACATCAGCATCACGTCCATTGGATTAATTGTCTTTAGGTTCCTGTAGTGTAGTCTGGCAATATCCCCTCGCTTATCTCGGAGTATCTCACTCTACCCTGTATCCGTGTCCTCGTTTCTCTCTCTCTACTCTAGAAAGAGGATATCAAACGACCCTCTACTAAAGCAGGTGTCGTAATGACAGTTATATTGTATGTCGCTGCCCTCAGAGCACATTGGAGCTATGCTGCTGCTTCAGAAATCGGTGTTCGACGGTGGATAGCGGTAGCCTAGACTCCGGTCCAGACGCGTGAATGAATTGGCTTTATTCTGTCCTAGTGCTCTAAATTAAGATAGCTCATCAATGTATGTGAAGTAAAGAACCTGATTGGCTCCACCTGATAAACCGTTTTTGATCCATGCTATTCAAATAGCAGGTTTGACCGTGTCAATAGGCCACTTAACATTCATTCCTGATTTAATGACACTTTTTTGTATTATTATGAGATACACTTGGATTATATGAATATTGAAAGAAATGATTGGGGGGTGGGAGGCTCGAACAGAGCATGGGGGGGGGGGGCTCAAGCCCATAAATTATTTAAAACAAAATATTACTAGTATTATTTTTTTAAATTATGCCCAGCTCACGAATCCCCTTGATGATGTGATGCCTGAGGAAATTATCTCTTCTGCCTAATGGTAAGTCTGCCACTGTGGTCTGGATAGTCATTTCGATGCAGGTTAGTTGCACAGAGAACTAAGGAGGATGTGAAGTGAGGGAGACAGTCGTCAAATGTAGTGCATTATATAGGGACTAGGGTGCCATTTGGGACACAAACGGGATGTCCCTCAATGGGGATTAACATATAGGAGAGTTTATTGCAATCTCAGAGTTTCTCTCTCTGCTGCTGGATTTCTGTGCCTATCACCACCAGTCTTCCAATGGAAGCATCTGTAGGGCCAGCTGAACTTTAATGGTCAGCAACTGCCCTTCCACCAACAATAGCTACTAATTCCAGTGTGACAGTAGAACAAGTGAATGGGATTTCTGTGATCAGATGTATGTGGTTGACATTTCAGAAGGTTTCTTGCTACCAAGTTGAATTGTGTAAATGTTTTTGCCCCTTGTCCCATTGCTGACGTTTGCTTGGTCCTGGTTTGCACTGGTCCAATGAAATTACATTGAACCAACGTAAAATAGACGTTGAATTGACGTCTGTGCCCAGTGGGATGTGTTCATGACTTTAGTACAAAATGTGGTTTAGCAAGGTGAATACATATTAATACCAGAGTAGTAGTGGGGGGAGCGGTGTGTGGGGGGGAGGGCCTTCCAAATGAGACCCCCCTTTTGAAGGCCCTCGGATCAATACCCCCCCACCCCACCCCACCCAAAAAAGTATGTTGTTTTTAAATTAGTATTATATTTAGGAACTCAGTCGTGGTCTCAACTTACTGTTGTGAGTTAGAATAGTAGACTACACAAGGTGCAATTTCGAAATTTGGTTGTGCATCAGCAGTTTTACTCTTGTTATGTCAGTCACTGATAGTCAGTCAATTAGCCAATGCATGTCTGCTAACATTTTTTACATTGCTAAATTAGTTTAGCGGCCAGCTATCTAAACTTGTTATCATGGTCGAATTACAGGCCCCATTGATTTTGTAAGTCAGTCTCACTCAGATATCATATTAAAAACTGAAAACATTTCTCTCCGCCCCATGGCAAAATGAGTAGAATTGCATGAAATTTGTTATAAAATTGCTCAATCTTCTCTCCACTAGTGTTGCATGGTATACCGAAACTTCGGTACTTTTTCGATACTAGAACATGAAAAACGGTTTGGTACTAGAATTTGTTACTTTCTGTACTTCTGTCAAATGTGTCTCACGTCATATATGGATTGAGAGGATCAAGTCTATTAAATTGCCCATCCCTGGTATAGCTATTAGCGGTGCACGCTAGTAGCGTTTCAATCGGTGACGTCACTAGCTCTGAGACCTTGAATTAGTTGTTTCCCTGGCTTTGCAAGAGCCGCGGCTTTTCTGGAGCGATAGTGATGCTTCGAGGGTGACTGTTGTCGATGTGTTCACAGGGTCCCTAGGTCGAGCTCAGGATGGGGCGAGGAGAGGGATGGAAACAACACTGTTACAATAGGAAAATGTTTACAATTACAGTTATAAACTGTTTTAACAGTAGAAAACTGCTTTAAAACTGCAAAACTTTATCTCAGCCTCATTGCAAAATGTGTAGAATAGCATGAGATTAGCATAAAAATAAAATTATTTAAGCTAGGGTTAAGGAAGAGGGGTGAGACTTGACTAGGTGAGGGTTGAGGTCTGAGGAGGAATGACAAAATTACTAAAAGCTAAATAACCTTTAGAACGGTGTTGTACCTGGACAGATTATCCAAAGTATGTTTGTAGAAATACATTATATTGCCAAAAGTATGTGGACATCTGCTCATCGAACATCTCATTGCAAAATCATGGGCATTAATATGAAGTTGGCCCCGCCTTTGCTGCTATAACAGCCTCCACTCTTCTGGGAAGGCTTTCCAACAGATGTTGGAACATTGCTGCGGGACTTGCTTCCATTCAGCCACAAGAGCATTAGTGAGGTTGGGCATTGATGTTGGGTGATTAGGCCTGGCTCGCAGTCGGCGTTCCAATTAATTCCAAAGGTGTTCGATTGGGTTTGAGGTCAGGGCTCTGTGTAGGCCAGTCAAGTTCTTCCACACTGATCTCGGCAAACCATTTCTGTATGGACCTCTCTTTGTGCACGGGGGCATTGTCATGCTGAAACAGGAAAGGGCCTTCCCCAAACTGTTGCCACAAAGTTGGAAGTACAGAATCGTCTAGAATGTAATTGTATGCTGTAGCGTTAAGATTTCCCTTCACTGGATCTAAGGGGCCTAGCCCGAACCATGAAAATCAGCTCCAGACCATTATTCCTTCTCCACCAATCCTCCACCAAACTTTACAGTTGGCACTATGCATTCAGGCAGGTAGCGTTCTACTGGCTTCCACCAAACCCAGATTTGTCAGTCGGATTCATCACTCCAGACAATGCGTTTCCACTGCTCCAGAGTCCAATGGTGGCGAACTTTACACCACTCCAGCCGACGCTTGGCATTGCGCATGGTGATTTTCGGCTTGTGTGCAGCAGCTCGGCCATGGAAACCCATTTCATGAAGCTCCCGACGAACAGTTATTGTGCTGGCGTTGCTTCCAAAGGCAGTTTGGAACTTGGTAGTGAGTGTTGTAACCGAGGACAGACGATTGTTACGCGCTACACGCTTCAGCACACCGGGGCATCTCTAGCAAGGCAGAAATTTGACGAACTGACTTGTTGCAAAGGTGGCATCCTATGACTGTGTGACGTTGAAAGTCACTGAGCTCTTCAGTATGAGCCATTCTACTGTCAATGTTTGTCTATGGAGATTGCATGGCTGTGTGCACCTGCCAGCAACGGGTGTGACTGAAATAGCCATATCCACTAATTGGAAGGGGAGTCCACCGTATGTGGACGCAATTATTTTTTTGTGGCGCAGCACCACAGCTAAATGAATGTAGTAGAAACACTGACAGGTAGGCCTACATATGTTAATTAATAGGAAAAAATTATCCAATAGCAGAAAAGCTTTGCATTACCGAAACACGCTGTATATAACAAGCTGTAATATCTCAGTAGGCCACCTCTCAATTATATGGTGTTTATGTTTTATTAATTTGGGAAGGACATCATTTGAGGCATTAAGAGGCAGAACTCAGGAATGAATTGTTAAAATGTTCAGATTAAAATCAACATTAATCCTAATCCTGATCCTCAAACTATGTTAAGAGTCTTAGAAGGACTCGAATTCTCAATCCGTAATATTTTCAAATGAGGACACTCTCTTTAGTATACTGGTGGTGGTACATAAAAACACATGGGACAAAGGTCAAAGAAAATAAAATAAATGTAAGAATTTAGTGTAAGGATCTCAAGTATTCTAGGTTGGATTCTGCCTATGAAATCAATAGAATGGTTTGTAACCTTTCCCTTATACCATGACATCAGACTTACACAGACAGCTTTCTTGGTCATTCGAGCTCAAAAACCTACCATGTCTACCTTGAATTAGTATTTTAGCATGAGGTAAGCCATACTGCATTCTCTTTGCCACTGTTGGCACTCTTAAAAAACAGATGACATCACCCCCCAATGCTCAGACAGAATACTACTCTCGATTAAAGATGGATAAATAAATAAAAGAGAGGCCAATTTGCAGATTGAACATTTCTTGAGTAAGTGTGTGATTTAAAGACTGTTTGCTGCAGAGCCAGACTTCAACTCAAGTCCCAGGGTACCTCAGGACACAGTATTCTGTCAACCCACCAATTAAGTTTAGCTTCATATAACAAAACAGAATATTACAAACACAAGAAAATATATAATCCCTATTTGCATATTGCTCTAAAGACTGGATTACATTTTCAATGTGACCACGGGCCAGTAGAAAAATGTTTAATATGAATAACTGTGATAGTAGTCCCCTGTAGCTCAGTTGGTAGAGCATGGCGCTTGCAACGCCAGGGTTGTGGGTTCGTTTCCCACGGGGGGCCAGTATGAAAATGTATGCACTCACTAACTGTAAGTCGCTCTGGATAAGAGCGTCTGCTAAATGACTAAAATGTAATTGTCATACTGTAGGTCTACTACAGTAGGTTTGTCTGTACTGTAGTTGGTTTGTTGGCAGAAGAGACATACAAATACCCACTTAGATGTGGGCTCTCCATAGCTGGCCTTGTACAAAGCTGCTCCAACTGGGTGAAAATACCATTCAGGAACAGACTACAACCCAAATGGAACTACTATATAATCGTCCAGTCCTGTAAACAGTGCACTGCTTATCCAACAAACCCTGTTGTGGATTTACAAATGTGACATACCTGTGTATGCAGTGCTCCTTTCCATTGCTGCTGGTCACATGTATCCATCATGGACCAGGATGAAAATGAACACCTCCAGTTTAACAGAATGAATGCCCACCATGTAGCAACACACAGAACAATGATGTTCAACAGCCACAACAAACCGTGAAATTAAAAAAGTAGGCCTATCCTTGAAATTCCATGGTAATTTATCAGCGATCAACCAACCACATTTTGAAACTACTCCATGCTTTCTTTTAGTTAAGGGTAGAATTCCACAGTGTCCGTAACCCTTATTAGCAGGTCAAAAATGTTAAGCTGTTTCCATGTTGTTTTTTTCCTTCCTTCACTTACCATAATCCTGTATCCAAATGAAAGTGCAAGTGCACAATAACCTAAATACATTCTTCTTCATTAGTAGATTGACACCAGCATCTCCAGCCTCAAACATCTAATCAACCATTTCTCCATATCTAGTTGACTATTGTCTCTAATTTGCACATAAGTGCTAAATTACCCACAGGGAGACAGAAAGGTTAAGCTGTTGCAAACATGTCAAGTCTTTTTCCTAGGCAATAAAGAGGATTAGAGTCATTTGTGTCAACTGGAAATCCCAGACGTTCTTTTCAATTAGCGGAACAACATGTGAGCGAATGGTCTTCCGGAGGTCAGTCTACATCTGTTCTAAATGGCACCTTATTCCATAGTAGAGCACTATAAAATGGGTGCCATTTGGGATCCAACCTGTGTCTGATGTGATGTCTGGGGTGGCCCATGGTGTCCATTATTTCACAATCTCATTACTTAGCAGGATAACAATATTAATCCAAATTAATGGTAACCTCTGAGTGACACACCATTGTGCTTGTTTTTTAGGCGTTATTCACTTACAGGTAGGGTAATTTTGGACATTGCTTTGTACGGTGTTATTTGTAAAGAGATCCTTACCACTCATGTCTCAATAGTCCTTAGTTGTTCCGGATGCAGATCAACTGCTTCCATACCCTCTATTCCTTTCTCATTTCATCCTCATGTTGTCCTTTTACGAGCAAGTGAATCTTCAGAACCATTCGTCCAAGCCAACTGCAGTTAAGGAGACACTGGGGTACTATTTTCATAAATCAAAACTTGGGTCTGTGGTTAGATCGAACAGTCTATTGCTATAGCAACCACTCTTTGCCGGGGATAAAAGTGGCTGGCAATTCCACAAGGTGAAGGAAAATACCATTGTGAGGTGGGAAGGATAGACAGAATCAATAAAGCCAAGAATAATGAAGATTAACTGTGAAGATGAACCTTCCTCTGAAAGATGTCTCCCACCTGAACCACAGACACGGCAAAGAGAAAAGTGTATGTTCAGTTGGCCTATACGAATGTATGAAACGTGTTCAGTGTTCAAGATTTTTTTGTTGCAGTGTATTGCTTATCACTGTCAATATCAAAATATTAATCGTTCAGATTTAGCACCACTTAGACCTACTTCCGCCCCCATCCAAAAGTATACAAAATCATTGAAAAGGCCCTACTAAGATTGACAAGAACCATAATGATGAGCAACCTATTAAAATGGGCCCATGTTGACACAAGTTCCTCACACTCACACACCCAAAACACACAACCACAGGATTTTTGCTCAGCTATAGTATAGCAAGTATTCCACACCTCATTCCTCTGTTGAGTCTTGTCTCATGTTCTAGAGCAGGAGCCAGCACAGTGTGAAGAAATATAACACTTCCACCAAAGTAAAACAATTTAGACCAGAAAAACCCTTCAGCAAACCATTTCTCCTTTCTGACTGACACCTGTGGTCATGGCCCTTCCATGACGTAATGGTAGATGTATTGTATGAGAAACGTATTGTGCTAGCCGCATGTTGCGGTTCTCTTTAACAAGTGATGTATTATGCTCGGTTCCTTGTCTTTTAGGAAGAATAGAAATAGGAGGAAAGTGAAGATTGTTATAATAAATCCTCCACACAAAGCTCATTCACGGGGACATTTTCCTTTCGCTTTACAGTAGATAACTAGTTAAGTCGGTCACATTCTCTAGTGCTGAAGGGGAGAAAAGGTCACCATAGGTTCCAGATTGTTCTTGATAAGCCTTTTGCAACAGTTACAAGCTAATTAAGGCAATCATTTTGCAAATCCACAACACGGTTTGTTGGATAAGCAATGTACTTGCATTTGGAAAAATATTTAACAACTTACTGGTAAATGTGATAACCACATAGGTTGATTACTTATTTAGTGTAGATGCTAACGTTAAGGAAACATCTGAGTTAACTGTTGGAAATTGAATATCACTAGAAATGTGGTCGAAATTGTGTTTGTGTAGAGTTTTCTAACATGGAGCTAGAGTATAAAATGACTCTAATCCTCTTTTACAATGCAAGCAACTACTAGGCAATGTCATTACGAGAAAAAAAACAACGCCATTTTACAAACATTCAGATTACAAATGTTATCCTGTTTCGGTCAAAACCCTTTTCTCATCAGCGGGACTTTAGGGTCCTTGACTTTAGGGTCCTTTAAATGGCCCATTAGAGAGAACAACATGCAATGAACGACTAACAAAATAGGATTTTATGGGCAATGTGTACAGGAATTAGTGGTAATTCTTGCCACAAATGAGATTAATTTCTATTTCATAATATTTTTCCCAGCCACCATTCAATGGATCAGCATATGAACCTCACAACCTTTCACGTTGACATCACCACAAACATTCAGCAACCGGTGTTAAAATCGATAAGTTCTACGAACAAAGCGTCAATTGAATCATATTTGTATAGAAAAAAAAAGATGTGGTGTGAGGTGCCTTTGCTACACTTCAGCAGCAAACATGCCTCACTAGATATGTGCATAATGATTGTTTGGTTTGAAGGTAGTATTGGGCATCTTTCAGGCCTGAGTGCCATAAGGCTCTGTGAAATATAAAACAAAATGGCAAATCTATAACTCCTCAGGCTGTAATAGGTGCTGCCACATCTTGTGATATGTGGAGCTTTCTTTCATCTTAACCACATACAGATTTATTGAAAATCCATCTTTAAGACGAGTTTGACAATTTTTGCCTGTCTTTTTTTGGTATTTTTTGGTGCGGTCCGGACTGGCCTTGATTTCATCGTCCGGACCGGACCAAATCTGAACCAATCATAGACGTCTATGTTTCGTTCAGATCTGGTCCGGTCCGGACCGGCCTTGATTTCAACGTCCACAGACGTCCGGTCCGGACCGGCCTATATTTGACCCAATCATAGACTACTATAATTGGTTCAGATTTGGTCCGGTCCAGACCTGCCTTGATTTGGACCAAACATAGACGTCTATGATTGGTTCAGATTTGATCCGGTCCAGACTGGATCAAATCTGAACCAATCATAGACAAACCCTACTCATTCAAGGGTTTTTCTTTATTTTTTACATTGTAGAATAATAGTGAAGACATCAACACTATGAAATAACACACATGGAATCATGTAGTAACCAAAAAAGTGTTAAACAAATCAAAATATATTTGAGATTCTTCAAATAGCCAATCTTTGCCTTGATGACAGCTTTGCACACTCTTGGCATTCTCTCAACCAGCTTCATGAGGTAGTCACCTGGAATGCATTTCAATTAACAGGTGTGCCTTTTTAAAAGTTAATTTGTGGAATTTCTTTCCTTCTATGATAAACAATGTATTTTCTAGATAAAGACGGTGATACAACATTGAAAAAGACCCACCACTGACCAAATGTCTCTTTGTTTTCCAGTCTAACAGGAGTGCATCCCTCAGACCATTATGTGCATCGACATCCTGTGCCAGTGTGATCCGGTTGTGGAGACTACAGCAGATCGAGTCTTTGGATGAACAGGTCAGTAACCCAAATATGATACAATAGTGTAAAGCACTGAATTTGTAGATGCATCGACATTTTGACTTTATGTCCCGTTTTCCCCATGTTTTAGACATGAGGCATGACATGCAGAACATCAGGCTCACCCCACGAGAAGCAGTGTATGATCAATGCCACCCTCAGCAAGGAGATCTGCTGAAAGTGATGTCTCTCCCATCCGTAGATGCTCTCTCTCTCTCTCGCTCTCGCTCTCGCTCTCGCTCTCGCTCTCGCTCTCGCTCTCGCTCTCGCTCTCTCGCTCTCTCTCTCGTTAAGCAGTCCAGATGATTTTTGTAGGGTGTGACCTATCCAACTCTACTTTCTTCTTATTTAGAGTTCAATGATAACATTGAAGTTCCAGGCACAAGGGATGATGCCGGCATAGCAGGCAGCCTTTTGCTTAGATTTTGCTTTGTTGTTGGCAGTTAAGTTGAAATATTGTCAGTTAAATTTTAATAATGTCAGTTAATCATTCCACTTAAACTGGCTGGTTAGTTGGCTAACAAACATACTGTGCAGATATATCTACAAATTCATCTGGCTAATTGATAGTTTGAGGAGGAGCAACATAATGCTGTGCTGTTACATGTGTAAATGACCTGGTATAACAGCAAAATGAGCTAAAAGCTACTTTAATCATTGCAGTATTGCAAATGCTCAGGCAGCTGCCATTTTCCGTTGGGAAAAAAAAAAATCCCAACACAACGAACAGGGTAAGAAATAATTTAAACATCACATACTGTATATCAATTCCCACTGTGCCCATGATAAAATGCAATGTGAATTGTGTTGTACTACTGAATGAAACTGTGAGGAAATGCACTCAGGCCAGCCTTTGTGATTGAACTTACGTTAACTATATTACTTTAGTTGGCTTCTTTGAGCAAAACTTGTATGTAAAATAACCTATTCTGGGAGCCGTGTGTGTGAACTATGTGGAATATTTTTGGACCATTGGCTTCCCTGAAAATAGGTACTGACAGGATGAGAACGCTGATTCAGTGCCCTCCAAAATAAACTGAATGGAATAAAACCTCAAGGTAAGAAAAGAAACTGATTTGTGTGCATAAACTATTTACAAGATATTTACAGATGTTCACTCTTGCAGTGCCAACTTTGGGAGCATGCGGTCCTTGAAAAACTCCTCTAGTCCAGCAATATGAGTCTGCCAGAGGTCATCACGCTGGATGGGGATGGTGATGGAGGCTTTGGTAGTCAACACAACCAAGAAGCAAGTGTCCCTTCCAGTGATGTGGAGCTGCCTTGGACCTGGTTCCAGTAAAGATGGTCTTCACGGAGGCGGTAAGACCCTCCCTCCTCCTGGATATAGAAATCATTCGACTTCACTGCCTCCTCAATGGTAAGGTCCCTTGCACCATAGGGACACTTAACCTCAACCAGTAGTGCTCACCAGACAATCCGGTGAGGCAACCAGGATCCCAGATCCTGTGACCCAAAGCCCTGACTCCTGCACATCCATCCCTGTAGCCATTTTGAATGCCTTGATACCCTCCTCTTCGTTATCTGTGCCCCACTTACAGACAACACCCCATTCAACAACTGTGATCTGAGGACCCTTTTTAGCAGTGATGGAGTAATGCACTTGGCCCTAACCACTGCTCCAAAATTGCTGGCCGTCAACATCCCTCTCCTCATGGTGTGCCAGTTGGGGTTGGTACGCTGTCCAACTGTTGCCTGCCGTATAGCTTCCTGCTGCTACACCGACAGCACCATGCCAGCCAGGATGCCTGCATGCCCCAGGTGCCCTTGTTTTTTTAACAATGTCCGGTTCAGACAGGGATGAAAGTGAGGGTAGCGGTTGTTCTGGCTCAGGTTCAAGGAGCCATGCCATTCTACTGAACCTGCCCCGGATATGGTTTCTTAGCCACTGAAGATCCTCCTTTGTGGGCTCTCGGGACAGGGTTGTAGTCTTCGGCTGGGTACATGTCCTCCACTGACTGCACCTGGTTGGGCACGGCTGTCTTCCTTCACTCGCATTCCACATCCGTACAGCCGATATAGTGAACCGCAAAAATAGCCAATGCAGCCACATGGCTACACTTATGAACTCCACGGGGGTATTTGCATGTGGTAGCAAGAATCCCCTGGTCACCTATAGAGACCTGCCAAGAGGAAGGATGTGAAGTGCCACATGCCTTTCAACGCATGACTTTGAAATGCATTTGTTGTAAGAAATGTGCTATATACTGTAAATAAAGTTAGATTTGATTGATGACATTATAGCTATAGAATATTTAATCAACTGTAATTTTCACATGAGGACAAGTGAAGTTTTTCCATTATCACTTGACATATCAATCATATCGTGGGAAGGATCATATAAATCAAGACTGTGTGAATGAATGTACCACCCCGAATGAATAACTACTGTGCCTTTGAAGATGTGTCTCTGGTCATGAAACTACAATACAGGCTGGATGTCTAAACAAAGTCAATTCTGAAGATTTTTTGATTCATTCTCCTCATTGACAACATTCTAGAACTGAGTTATTACTCATCTAAGTCTGGTATCCGGGGTAATCTGGTTAATGATTATATAATTGATTAACTGTCTCTTTCCTTGTAGAATGTTGACAGCAGTATAGAACACATTATATTGCTAAGATGCTCAAACTTAACTTAATAGCTACACTCACCCACACAGGATAAACGTTATCCCTCATGCTGGCCCTGACCAAACCGGTAAATTGCCCCGCACTATAGCTGCACTTCTCCACATGGCTAGACTTCTAGTGGTCTTCTCCCCTTTTAATGCTCTTATGCTCATCCTTGAAAAAGGCCTTAAGGTCTGAAATAGATACCAAAGTTGACATACTGTACAAACAATTATCCAGGCGAAGTAAAATAAAATGATTTTTTAATCTACTGCTCTGCTAACTAGATAACTAAAGTGGAGTCAGTGGCTAGCTAAAACAGGGAAAAGCGACGGAGGAATTTCATGGATTGGACAAGGGTCTCTGATCGCGCTGGTGAACGGTAGCTGATGCCGCTTTCAAAACAACTAGGAACTGGGAACTCGGAAATCTCAGTCTTCCGACTTCAGTGCATTCAAAACAACTGGGAATTCCCAAAAAAACGAGCTCTGACTGGGAAAAATTGATTTGAACGGTCATCCAACTCGGAATTCCACCTTGGGATCTCGGGCCTCTTTCTAGAGCTCCGACTTTCTGACCTACAGATCACTGACGTCATGATTTGACCTCGTATTTTTCCGAGTTCCCAGTTGTTTTGAACACGGCATGACAGTGTTGGCTAGAGATGACATGCAGGAGCTTCCTGCAGGAATTTGTAGTCTTGCTGAGGACTTCCTGTTGCTAATTAGCATTTTTGAGAGAAAATTGAGGCAAATATATTGATCAAAACGTCACACCAGGGTAAGCCAACACGAAACACAGACCTTATATGAAGTATTTCTAAAATCCCAGACGCAAAAATTAATGGGGAAAAAACGATTGGAACGATTACCGGGTTTTACCGCTAGGTTTTATGGGTCAATTTTCACGACAAAGAGTGTTGAAGCATGAGGCTCAATTTCTCCGCAGTTTTGGTCCCGTGGCTACAGCGTAAACGAACCCGTGCACATGCACAGATACTGTGTGTGACTGTGTGAGAGCAGTCTTCCATCTCGCTCATCTCTATATCTACGGTGCTGCTCGTGGCAACGTCATTTCGCTGAGTCTAGCTACCTTCAAGATCGAGATCTAATCAACAGTATTGCTGGTACTGATTCACTCAATACCTTTGGCTTGTTTGTTTACTTTGAAGGTAGACTGCATGTGGCACTATGGGAATCAGAGCACAATAATCTTGAAAAAGTATGAACAAATGTTTTCTTATTACTGGTAAAACAAAAAGCAAAGGATAATGCCATCATTTTCTATCCATTATAGAAACCAAGACTCCATCAGATGGAGTGAGAAACCTACATGTACAAACCATATATTGTGTTCCCTACAGGTTATAGAAAAGAGCAGAACTCTCTCTCTATAGGTTATGGAAGATTTGCTCTTTTAGTATTTCTCTAATAGGTTTCACACAAAATAGTCCAAATTGGTGAAGTGAAATGAAAAAAATAACTTGTTTCAAAAAATTAAAAAAAATTAATAACGGAAAAGTGGTGCGTGCATATGTATTCACCACCCTTTGCTATGAAGCCCCTAAAAAAGATCTGGTGCAACCAATTACCTTCAGAAGTCACATAATTAGTTAAATAAAGTCCACCTGTGTGCAATCTAAGTGTCACATGATCTGTCACTTGATCTCAGTGTATATATACACCTGTTCTGAAGGCCCCAGAGTCTGCAACACCACTAAACAAGGGGCACCACCAAGCAAGCGGCACCATGAAGACCAAGGAGCTCTCCAAACAGGTCAGTGACAAAGTTGTGGAGAAGTACAGATCAGGGTTGGGTTATAAAAAAAGATCAGAAACTTTGAACATCCCACGGAGCACCATTAAATCCATTATTAAAAAATGGAAAGAATATGGCACCACAACAAACCTGCCAAGAGAGGGCAGCCCACCAAAACTCACAGACCAGGCAAGGAGGGCATTAATCAGAGATGCAACAAAGAGACCAAAGATAACCCTAAAGAAGCTGCAAAGCTCCACAGCGGAGATTGGAGTATCTGTCCATAGGACCACTTTAAGCCGTACACTCCACAGAGCTGGGCTTTACGGAAGAGTGGCAAGAAAAAAGCCATTGCTTAAATAAAAAAATAAGCAAACACGTTTGGTCTTCACCAAAAGCCATGTGGGAGACTCCCCAAACATATGGAAGAAGGTACTCTGGTCAGATGAGACTAAAATTGAGGTTTTTGGCAATCAAGGAAAACACTATGTCTGGTGCAAACCAACACCTCTCATCACCGCGAGAACACCATCCGTGAAGCATGGTGTTGGCAGCATCATGCTGTGGGGATGTTTTTCATCGGCAGGGACTGGGAAACTGGTCAGAATTGAAGGAATGATGGATGGCACTAAATACCGGGACATTCTTGAGGGAAACCTGTTTCAGTCTTCCAGAGATTTGAGACTGGGACGAAGGTTCACCTTCCAGCAGGACAATGACCCTAAGCATACTGCTAAAGCAACACTTGAGTGGTTTAAGGGGAAACATTTAAAGGTCTTGGAATGGCCTAGTCAAAGCCCAGACCTCAATCCAATTGAGAATCTATGGTAAGACTTAAAGATTGCTGTACACCAGCGGAACCCATCCATCTTGAAGGAGTTGGAGTGTTGAAAGTGAAAGTGTTGTGGTCAGATGAGACCAAAATCGAGCTCTTTGGCATCAACTCAACTCGCCGTGTTTGGAGGAGAAGGAATGCTGCCTATGACCCCAAGAACACCATCCCCACCGTCAAACATGGAGGTGGAAACATTATGCTAAGGGGGCAGGACAACTTCACCGCATCAAAGGGACGATGGACGGGGCCATGTACCGTCAAATCTTGGGTGATAACCTCCTTCCCTCAGCCAGGGCATTGAAAATGGGTCGTGGATGGGTATTCCAGCATGACAATGACCCAAAACACACGGCCAAGGCAACAAAGGAGTGGCTCAAGAAGAAGCACATTAAGGTCCTGGAGTGGCCTAGCCAGTCTCCAGACCTTAATCCCATAGAAGATCTGTGGAGGGAGCTGAAGGTTCGAGTTGCCAAACGTCAGCCTCGAAACCTTAATGACTTGGAGAAAATCTGCAAAGAGGAGTGGAACAAAATCCCTCCTGAGATGTGTGCAAACCTGGTGGCCAACTACAAGAAACGTCTGACCTCTGTGATTGCCAACAAGGGTTTTGCCACCAAGTACTAAGTCATGTTCTGCAGAGGGGTCAAATATTTATTTCCCTCATTAAAATGCAAATCAATTTATAACATTTTTGTCATGCGTTTTTCTGGATTTTTTTGTTGTTATTCTGTCTCTCACTGTTCAAATAAACCTACCATTAGAATTATAGACTGATTATGTCTTTGTCAGTGGGCAAACGTACATAATCAGCAGGGGATCAAATACTTTTTTCCCCTCACTGTATGTTTGTATGTATGTATGTATGTATATTTGTGAGAAAAAAAACATATGGGGGATTGGAAGTGCTGCAGACAATTACATTGATGGAAGTTACAATCTAACTGAAATTTTAAAGCTGATCTTTAAAAAAAGACACGGCCGTTGGAACCCAAAATCTCAAATTTGGACTCCAGAAAAAAGGACACGTTTCCACTGGTCTAATGTCCATTGCTTGTGTTTCTTTGCCCAAGCAGGTCTCTTCTTATTGGTGTCCTTTAGTAGTGGTTTCTTTGCAGCAATTCGACCATGAAGGCCTGATTCACACAGTCTCCTCTGAACAGTTGATGTTGAGATGTGTCTGTTACTTGAACTCTGTGAAGCATTTATTTGGGTTGCAATTTCTGAGGCTGGTAACTCTAATGAACTCTGCGTCTTCCATTCCTGTGTCGGTCCTCATGAGAGCCAGTTTAATCATAGCGCTTGATTGTTTTTGCGACTGCACTGGAAGAAACTTTCAAAGTTCTTGAAATGTTCTGTATTGACTGACCTTCATGTCTTAAAGTAATGATGGACTGTCATTTCTCTTTGCCTATTTGAGCTGTTCTTGCCATAATATGGACTTGGTCTTTTACCAAATAGGGCTATATTCTGTATACCCCCCCTACCTTGTCACAACACAACTGATTGGCTCAAATGCATAAAGAAGGAAATCAATTCCACAAATTAACTTTTATGAAGGCACACCTGTTAATTGAAATGCATTCCAGGTGACTACCTCATGAAGCTGGTTGAGAGAATGCCAAGAGTGTGCAAAGCTGTCATCAAGGCAAAGGGTGGCTTTTTGAAGAATCTGAAATATAAAATATATGTTGATTTGTTTTACACTTTTTTTTGGATACTACATGATTCCATATCTGTTATTTCATAGTTTTGATGTCTTCACAGAAAATAGTAAAGTAGGTGTTATAAAACGTTTGACCGGTAGTGTATGTAAATGAAATACTGTAGTATTTACTATAGTTTTTAAAAATGTAGTGTTTTTGCGGACTGTGGTGTTTTTGCTGAAATTTCTGTAGTATTTACTGCAGTGTTTTTTGTGTGGATAATACGGTAGTATTTACTATAGTATTCTACAGTATACTAGAACATTCAATACTAAGTAATACACATGATCGAAGGATACTACAGTGCATAGTATAGTAGTCTACAGTTTACTACAGAATTATATAGTAAAACTATATCGTTTTTTTATGGGTTTTTTTATGGGTTGCTATAACTTTTTGTGAGTCACTCTTCCTCAATTGTAAAACTATTTATCTTAGGAGCCCTTTGTGTACTTGGCAGACCATAAAGAAGCTACGGCCAGCAATTATTAAAATATACAGACGTAGGATCTTAATTTGACCTATATTGTCACAGCAAAATAATCCTGCAGCAACAGGATTTGAATGTTTAGTTCAGCATGTTGCTTGATTGATGGTTAGGCTATTAGCTGGCCAAAAGTAGGCTACATGAAAAGTGCAATACTGTTAATATAACTTGTGTGTTATGTGGGGTTTCACTAAATTTATGTAAATCACGATGCTGTACCATTACATTTTTTTATGAAAAAGTCAAGACCACTTGGAATAGAGAGCAGCAAGGTCCACCTTAAAGTATGAGTGGGCCTATGGTTGTTCTTGATATTTTTTTATTTTAATTGCAAGAGAGAACCATACATAGAATGTCCATTTAATCAGACATAGTACTGTATTACAGACATCGTATTTCCTTTTTAATGGATTGTAATGATTACCCACTATAAGCAGCTCAAGGACATCACAGACAACTGACGTGGTATATCATTAATTTGAAGTGCCTCATAACGTTGCACATAGTAGACCATCAAACTCACACGCCCATGTATGTCTCTCTGCAATTAGCTGGTCTGAGACAGGGGGTCGCTCAACAGTCACCTTGCTATAGGACAGGTAACTCAAATGAACTCGTAGAAAAAATACCATAGAAGTTTTAAGAGTGACTATAAATCTGACATGAGCTAGTATGTTCTCAGTACTGCACACAAGATACTTGTACTAAGTCCACATAAAACATTAGTATTTTGTGTTGATAGGCTATTTAATTGAGACATGTTGAAAAGGAGATACTATAATCCTTATCTTGGAGCTTTTTCAGACTGTCAGGTTTTTACAGGTTTCTTGCTTGATTTACTATTGACAATAAGCTGAAGCGGACTGGCAAACAACAGTGTGTGATGTGTGAAAGCATGACAGAGTGGTAGGCACAAAGTGAGAAGAGAATTAAGGAAGTGTGAAAGTGTGCCTATGAAGCCATTGGAGTAAACCGAGTAATTGATTCCTGTGTGCAGAATGAAAAACTGCTTGAGTTTAAATACAGTGATTTTATTCCTTATACTGTACATCAGGAATAAAGTACCTCACATTCTTCAAAGTAACAAAATTGGTTGCTAATGCAATATTTCATAACATGGAGGAAAATAGATGGAAAATCCATTATAAAATGATACAGCGGCAAAAAAACGTATTTAATTGTAAAATATTGATCTAGGTTTTATGACATATTAACCTCCCAGGAATGGGTGTTAATAGATTTTGAAACAACCACTAATAGCACATAAAACATTTATGGTTGTGAGCATTTCATGTGTTAAAATAAATTATTTATTTTTTCATAGGCTTGGACAAATACGGGAGCTGTTGGTTGCTGTAATGGTTGATGATTGATGATTGAATGTCTCAGATACAATGTTCCTAGGAGCTATATTGATTGTTCATTGTCTTGGGGAAGGAACAGGTTCCAGTTTCTATTACTTTGAGGGAAAGGATCATATATTGAGAGAAAATTAGATTTATATTACCACACTCAGTAAAAACATTGGTAAAACTTCTGGTCGGTATGCCACACGATACTCTTTTTCATGGTCCTTCAAGGCGGATATGGATCATTATCATGTTAACATGATGCCCCCAGGCAACATCCATGCCTACATTTGATGTAAGATATGTTAGTGTGACTCCGGAGTTGCTTTTGCTATGGAGCTCAAAGGCGGGAAAAGTCTTCGGAAGAGGAAGTGATGTATAGCTTTCTCAGCCTATTCATGAGCTGGTAAAGTTTATGGCCAAATGTGAAAAATGGGTTAGTGTAGTTCAGCAGAATGGTTACTCACTTGGACCTCATGCTATTGAAAAAAACAGTCAAGGTCTACAGTAATGGAGTCTTTTGAGAAAGACTCTCATGAAAAGTTTGCACCTATGGGAATTTAGCGCCATTGCATCATTCATTGGCATTGGTTGTTTTCTGAGAGTGAGCCTGCCAGCTACACCGCATACCCCCGCTGTCTGCCTCCGCTGCCAGCCAGTGCCCATGTACACAATGCCAGTTTAATTAATGACACCACTAAAAGGTTTGGCCCACTAAAGTTTGCATCTTGTTTAATATCCTAAGTGCCTATGCAACTCTCGCAATCTCCCAAAGGTACAATATGAAGAGGGATCAATCAATACTAGCTTGGCCTAAACCTCCATGCCACCACCTACAGCATTAGCAGCAGCTCCTCCCCTCTCCCAAATAAGTTAAAAGATATCACCTAGTTCTTACCCAAAGTCTGAGACATATAGACAATTACAATGACAGCACCAGTGTGAGAGAATGACAATTTGCAACAATTTGGTTGAGGTTACTCATGAAGCCGCTGATACAATGTTCACACTTAAGGGATCACATGCTTTACAATCCTATATCTGGTATATAACAATGTACATGGTATGTGAAATGTAATGCAATGCACAGTGTCACAATGTGAAATGATATTCCTTTAAGCTGGAGAGGTTATTGCTTCGACCCCATTTGCTTTCCCCAGTGCAGTCTGTCAGGCTTAATTGGAAGTCCTGTTACAAGACTCTAATCTGACTCTGCTGCTCATTGGAAGTAATTCATTCAAGGCAGTGTCTATAAAAAGCCTATAACTCTCACTCCAGTCTCATCTTCTCCTTCATGCGCTCTCTCTCTTTCCTGAACACTGAATGAAGAGGGTATTATGAATTGGTTAACACAAACCTTTATTCACAAATTGTTGAATGGGAAAAAAAACACTGAAAAATCATTTGTATTATAATAAACCCACCATTTTCACTTGGTTTATTTAATGATGCAGGCCTAGACAATATTTTAGATGAGTGTGTTGCTGAGGTATTTACTTATATCTCTTTAGATTCATAGATGGGTTCTTTCCAGTGAAATCTATTTCTAAGGTATAATCATTGGAAAGGCAATGTAATAAATATACAGTAGGTCTGAGTTGCTTGCAGCCCACTGTTTTAGCCAACCAAGGTAATCAGGAGTAGTTATTTTTTACAAGAGGTCTAAGATCTTTTTTTCACACAGTAAATGCAGTCCAATCAGTCCCTCTCCCACTAATGCAGCACCAGGCCTGACTTATTTATAAGACTGTGGGTGACTGAGGATGGCAGAATCGATTATTCAGACTGACTCTGACTCTACATTCTTATGAGCTGTTATTTAATAACTAGAGATAAAAATAGACATATAACCTTCCTTGAGGAGCTGAGGGAGGAAACGAAGGAGTGGACTTTTTAAGGTTCGGTGGGGGGGGGTCATCATTTTCTTTGTTCATCTATTATTGATTTTCAAGAAGAAAATTATGCTGAGTGTGGATAACAAGGAAAGTTACAGTGAGCTCCAAAAGTGACACATTGATTGTAAATAATAATGGAATGCTTCTAAACAATTCTACATTAATGTGGATGCTACCATGATTACGGATAGTTCTGAATTTATCGTGAATAATGATGAGAGAGAAAGTTATAAAAGGCATAAATATCATCCCTCCCCCCAAAAATATAACTTTCCCTGTTATTGTAATGGTGAGAGGTTAGCATGTCTTGGGGGTATGATATTTGTGCGTCTGTAACTTTCACACTCATCCTTATTCACGATTCATTCAGGACTATCCGTAATCATGGTAGCATCCACATTCATGTAGAAGTGTTTAGAAACATATTCTATGCTTATTTACAATAAAAGTGACTGTAAAATAACACTACGTTATTAACTTAACTTTTGATTACTTTAATACACATATAAGTGCATTTGTCCCAATACTCTAAAATAGGGGGACTGTGTACAAAAAGTGCTGTAATTTCTAAACTGTTCACCCGATATCAATGAAAATATCCTCAAATTAAAGCTGACAGTCTGCACTTTAACCTCATAGTCATTGTATAATAATCAAATACAAAATGCTGGAGTACAGAGCCAAAATAAAATAAATATTGTCACTGTCCCAATACGTTTGGTGTTCATTGTATAGAGACAGTACATATTGGTGAGAAGTAATGATAATTTTCCAGAGAGGGCAAGGATGTATTTGGGCTAAACAATTTTTCTAGTGGCAAAATACACCCCCTTCCTGTTTGCTCCTGTTAATCAGACAAGGTAGACAAATAAATGCATGTAAAAAAATAAATAAGGCAAATGAAGGTTATGCAAATGATTAACATTGAAGTGAAGAGTAAACGAATAAGGTTTCATCTTCTATTATTTCACTGTTATTTCACAGAATGTGCCCTGTTTTTATAAATGAGGTATAGATGGGTTAGCTGACAACGTCACGAAAACGATGCTTATGCTTCAATGGGGCAGAATTCCATGAGTTATTGTGATTCTGGATAGCCAGATAGCTACCAACAATGACAAGAAACTGTCATGTCGGGAATCTTAAGTGACTCGTTTCAGCTAGTTTAATCTTGTTCTTGGTACCATGTCTTGTTTTGACTGATTTCATGTCAATGCTAATATGGTTAAAATTCGCTAGCTAACTAACCAACAACTGTAATTATGTATTTGAGGGACAACAAGTGCCCATTGTTCAAATGTATTTATGTTTTCAATAAACATTGAAGACGAAATATAGTTTACATGTTGTCAACAATCTAAGCCAAACCCATTTGTTCTGCCCCAATAGTTTGTGCACGCGTCGGTTTTGTTGCTAAACAATCAACCTTTCTACAGCATATCATTGGTTATTCCCCCAGCATTAAAAAAAATATATGGGGGCGAGGTTGCGCCAACTGATAGACTGGCCGTCGTAACTAAACATCAAAGAAGAAGAGCAGTAGCTAACCGGATGTTACGTCAAATCCACAAAAACCCAAGGCTGCTGACATTTTTCTGGAGCAAAGCAGCATTTTCTAGAATAACCCTAACTGGAAAACGATTATAAATCAGCACTGGAAACTTATTAGGCTATAAAAGAAAACTGGGACGGCTGAAGAGGAAGGTAATTTGACCTCGTCTTTTGTTTTACAAGTGACACATTACTTTGAGTTTGATTGCTGGGCATCACCATCATCACAAAAACAGTAACGTTAGCTACAGTAGCTTGCTGGCCTGTTAGTTAGCATTACCTACCTAGCCAGAATGATCAATTCGACAGCAACGCAAGTTACAGCAACATTTAGATGTTGGCTAGAACACTCAGTATGGTCTTTCGCGTTGGTATTATTAGTGTTGAGTTGCTAGCTAATGTTTCATGCTAGGAGGCACAGTCAGGACGGCGAACAAAACTGGGGGTGTATTCATTACGTCTTGCAGCGGAAACCGTTTACCGTAAGAACCAAACGGAAACAGAGATAGCGGAACGAAACAGAATTTGTCCAATAGAAACTCGTCTTCGTTGCCAAACGGAAACAGTTTGGAATAAACGTTTTCTGTTGTAAAATGTTTTGTAACAGACGAAACGTTTTACAACTATTGGCGTAATGAATACACCCCTGGCTATGCTATCGAGCTAACTTTAGCATAGTGAGCAGCACAAACGCATTAGCTAGATATGGTGGAAAGAGAAAAAGATGAGACTGTACCAAGTTATATAACGTTACATTTATTTTGAAGTGAAAAAATAGCTACATAACTAAACACTGTAAACAGTAGCTAGCTAGCTGACATATACATGGCTAGCAGGCGCAGCACAACGCGTCATTTCCCACTGCTAGTAAATGTTAGGTAGTTCAGTCCTGGAGCTTCAGTATACGGACTATTGTAACTTTCCCCCCAGTGGTTGACTCGGGGGGTTGTCAATCAGGCCTGTTTATTGTGAAGTTGTACCAGGGGTTAAACTTAACACTGCGCCGCCAGAATGTCAACTCTTTGGATGATAAAGCGTTGACCTTATGGCACCGTAACCATCCAGCTGTCACTCAGACATACGAATTAGTTACCAGACAACTGCCAGTCCAGTCTCTGGAGGATAAAGTAATTGGAGTCCTAGATTAGCCCATATTCATGGTGCTTCTGTACTTCCATTGTGTCATCTTGGATATTTTGTTCCCTGAATCCTGGGGAAATAATTGACCATTTGCATAGTTTGTATAAGATTAGCTGAGCTTTTCTCAACTCCATGATGTACTTCACATCCAGTAAGGGGTGCGTGGGTAAAATCACTGAGCAAGCCAAGCCAGTAAAAAAGCCATACTAGAACCTATGTTGTGATAATTGCATTGTTTGCTTAATAACCCATTCCTTCATACACCACCATGATATACAATAAGGCAGTGACAACAAAAAGACAACAGTCACACAGTGGCAGAATAAATTCAACTACACATACGTTTGTTTCATCACAAAACCGGAGAGCAACATCTGTCCGGTGAAGTCCACAAAGCAAACATTGCATACAAACAGTTATATCACTTGCAGCATGGTCAAGCAAGTTAATGTTTTCGACAGTTTACTAAACAACTACTGATTTAGAACCACAGTTACCGCAAGTCAGCACAAAGACAACAGGAGCACTGCCTCTGCTATTCCAGCACCATTTCAAATTAAACATTTAAACATCATCAAATCAACAAGGCTATATATGCTTAGTTTAATAACCGAAAACAAACTTAAAGATACCCAAATTTAGTCCAATCAATGATGCTAAATGTCATGTGGCTGTCCATGGTACTGGTGTGTGTGTCTGTGCGTGCTTGCATGCATGCAAGTAAAACCACAAATGTTGACTCACCCTACTTGTAGACTAGTTGAACGCCAATGCCATCCTCCTCTCTTTCATGTTGGCAAAACGGTCTATGGCTCTGTCATACAGTACACTTTCAGTTTTTGTTGTCATAGGCTACCTAGCTAAAATGCTTGCTAGCCTGACTTCCTTGCATGGGCTAGCTAGTTAGTTAATGTGAGCCTGCTAGGCTACATATTGAACTTAAATCGTCTCAGGCCAGTGGCACAACATACTAATTTATGGTTAGATTAGAATCTCCGTCATAATCATTGGCCTGTATAGAGAATTAAGTCAAAACCAGAAGTCCAAATGCCCATCTCCAGGCCAAATGCTTGCTGGCATTAATCAAACGCTACGGTGGCAACATGTTATACTCATTTGGTCCAGACAGCGTCAGGTACATGGGCTACACATACTGAGACAGAGGGGCGCTGTTTCCCTAGCTCAGATGATTTCTCCGGTGAGATTCAGCCACTTCCGAATTGTGAAAACACAGAGAGATGAAAGATAATGATCTTATAATTGTAATGTATTTATTGGTCAAGTATTTGGGGAAATCTGGCTTCCATTGGCAACCATGAATACACACCACTGATCACATCAATGGAGTTGAGCGGAGACAACTAGATCGAGTCGCTGTCAGTTGTAACAAAAAAAAAAAAAAACATCTGACACCCTTACCGTGTACCTCTGTTTTTCCACTATAGCTGCGTGCTTTTCTTTGATTTCTGAAATTATTACTTTTACTAAAACATTTTCAAACCGCTGATGCAAATGTCAAATGCAACCACTGACTGTTTCCTCTTATGAACTGACAGTGACTCAATGTAGTCGGAGGTACACTCCGTCCACAGTCGTCTCAACCCAACTCCACCGAGATGTACATATTGTGGAGTTGAGAAACCCAACTAGTTTAAGATGTGCAGTCCTGCATATTCTACTTTACTGTTTTCTCTTTACACAGGTTGAAAAGTTCGAAAAAGTTCTACAAAACCATGGTGGAATATTATCACATTTTAGGAGTCCAAAGAAATGCATCTCAGGAAGACATTAAAAAAGCGTAAGTATCCTTGTCAAGTGCTGCATACAGTGCCTTCAGGAATTATTCACACCCCTTGACTTTTTACACATTTTGTTGTGTTACAGCCTGAATTTAAAATGGATTAAATTGAGATTTTGTATCACTGGTATACACACAATACCCCATCATGTCAAAAAAAAAATGTCAAAGTGGAATTATGTTTTTAGACATTTGTGCAAATTAATTAAAAATGAAAAGCTAAAATGTCTTGAGTCAATAAGTATTCAACCCCTTTGTTATGGCAAGCCTAAAAAAAGCCAAAAAATGTGCTTAACAAGTCACATAATAAGTTGCATGGACTCACACTGTGTGCAAAACTAGTCTTTAACATGATTTTTAAATGACTACCTCATCTCTATACCCCACACATACATAAATGACAGAGTGAAAAGAAGGAAGCCTGTACAGAATAAAAATATTCAAAAACATGCGTCCTGTTTGCAATAAGGCACTAAAGTAAAACTGCAAAAAATGTGGCAAAGAAATCAACTTTATGTCCTGAATCAAAGCGTTATGTTTGGGGCAAATCCAACACAACACATTATGAGTACCACTCTTCATATTTTCAAGCATGGTGGTGGCTGCATCATGTTATGGGTATGCTTGTCATCGGCAATGACTAGGGATTCTTTTTTTAAATAAACGGAATAGAGCTAAGCACAGGCAGAATTCTAGAGGAAAACCTGGTTCAGTATGCTTTCCAACAGACACTGGGAAACATTCACCTTTCACCAGGACAGTAACCTAAAACACAAGGCCAAATATACACTGGAGTTGCTTACCAAGCAGACGTTGAATGTTCCTGAGTGGCCTAGATAAAATTTGGACTTAAATCAGCTTGAAAATCAATGGCAAGAATTGAAAATGGCTGTCTAGCAATGATCAACAACCAACTTGACAGAGCTTGAAGAATTGTAAAAATAATAATGTGCAAATATTGTACAATACAGGTTTGCAAAGCTCTTAGACTTACCCAGAAAGACTCACAGCTGTAATTGCTGCCAAATGTGATTAGAACATGTGTGAATACTTATGTAAATGAGATACTGCTGTATTTCATTTTCAATACATTTTGCTAAAATGTCTAAACATGTTTTCCCTTTGTCATTATTGGGTATTGTGTGTAGATGGGTGAGAGAATCAATTTAATATTTTTTTTATTCAGGCTGTAACACAGCAAAATGTGGAATAAGCCAAGGGGTATGAATACTTTCTGAAGGCACTGTATGTATTCCAATAGATCAGGGAGGGTCAACTTTGATCTGAACTCATCATGAGGGGCTGCAGTGGTTTGTGGGTCTGTGTACCCACGTCCATACCCACACATGCAGTCAGAGGGGTCCCTAAGGGATATTTTGTTGGGGGCCCCATTTTAGCGTCCCCCCTCTTGACAGCGGAGAGAGCAAATGTACGTTTGAATTAATGCCTTGGGGCGTAGAGAAAATGTTGCAAGTTTGATGCAATTCGAGACATTTTCCATGGGGCAGAGAAAATATTGTGCTTTTTTTATAACTCATTTCCTGCGATTCTACACATTTTTCCCTGACTCATGCCATGTTAATATGATATCTGAGTGCGAGCAACAAAATCAATGGGGGCCCACCGGTCCATCATTTGATCATGATTACTACAGGTTTAGATAGCTGGCTAGATTAATTTACCAATCTAAATCATTTTAGCTGACATGGGCTAATTGAGTTGCCTGGCTACCCAAACTCCTTGCTCCGGCCAAACGCTACACCACTGTTAGTTTCTTCTCCACAATGAGTCTGGATCTGAGTGCCTCCCCGACAATTTCTAGAACTCAAACACATTCTAACCATTCTGGTTTGTCCCAGAAACCGATGGGTTGGGCCAGAGCCAGAACACACTTGGGTAAAGCGGCATTTTGAAAATTCATCATTGGCTTTGATACTCTGATTGGATAGAGATGATCCAATTGCTGATTACTTTTTTTTTGTATCACACCCCTCATTTTGACCTCACCATAAACAACTTCAACAATGGCAGTCTCAGACTGAAGTACAGTTTGTAGTGGAAGAATTCAGTTTGAGTCGTCAGGCAACTAATTGAGTGACTGACATAACAAGAGAAACCGCTGATGCACAACCACATTTGGAAATTGCATACTACTATTCTATTCTATTTTTATTTTTCATAAATGTTTTGGGAAATTGATCCGTGGGCATAGAAGAGGAGGGCGGCTCACAAGGCCGCCAGTTGCCCATCCCTGCAATAGATAGACTGGCACTAGATGTAGATGTAGGCCTTTCTGATATTTTAAATGTGTGATCTATACTGAGATAATGAAACGTTTGTATGAAACAGGCCCCTTGAGTTGCTGTTTAATGTATTTATCGTCTTTTAGGTACAGAAAATTGGCACTAAAATGGCATCCAGATAAAAACCCAGAAAATAAGGAAGAGGCAGAGAAAAAGTTCAAAGAACTTTCTGAGGCCTATGAAGTTCTGTCAGATGGTAAGTCATACATTTTGAAAGGTGTTTGAAGTCGTGAGAACACAGTATTTATGATACACTGAACAAAAATATGAACACAACATGTAAAGTGTTGGTCCCATGTTTCATGAGCTGAAATAAAAGATCCAAGAAATTTTCCATACGCACAAAAAGCTTATTTCTCTCATATTTTGTGCACAAATTTGTTTACCTCCCTGTTAGTGAGCATTTCTCCTTTGCCAAGATAATCCATCCACCTGACAGGTGTGGCATATCAAGAAGATGATTAAACAGCATGATCATTACACAGGTGCACCTTGTGCTGGGGACAATAAAAAGCCACTCTAAAATGTGCAGTTTTGTCATAGAACACAATACCACAGATGTCTCAAGTTGAGGGAGCGTGCAATTGACATGCTGACTGCAAGAATGTCCACCAGAGCTGTTGCCAGTGAATTTCATGTTAATTTCTCTGCCATAAGCCGTCTCCAACGCGGTTTTAGAGCATTTGGCAGTACATCCAAACAGCCTCACAACCGCAGACCACGTATAACCACGCCAGCGTCATGTGGGCTAGCGGTTTGCTGATGTCAACGTTGTAAACAGAGTGCCACATGGTGGCGGTGTGGTTAGGGTATGGGCAGGCATAAGCTACGGACAACGAACGCAATTGCATTTTATCGATGGCAATTTGAATGCACAGCGAAACCGTGACGAGATCCTGAGGCCCATTGTCGTGCCATTCTGCTGTCATCACCTCATGTTTCAGCATGATAATGCACGGCCCCATGTTGCAAGGATCTGTACACAATTCCTGGAAGCTGAAAATGTCCCAGTTCTTCCATGGCCTGCATACTCACCAGACATGTCACCCATTGAGCATGTTTGGTATGCTCTGGATCGATGTGTTCCAGATCACGGCAATATCCAGCAACTTCGCACAGCCATTGAAGAGGAGTTTGACAACATTCCACAGGCCACAACCAACAGCCTGATCAACTCTATGCAAAGGAGATGTTTCACTGCATGAGGCAAATGGTGGTCACACCAGATACTGACTGGTTTTCTGATCCACGCTCCTATTTTTATTTTTTTAAAGGTACACTATATATACAAAAGTATGTGGACACCCCTTCAAATGAGTGGATTTGGCTATTTCAGCCACACCCGTTGCTGACAGGTGTATAAAATTGAGCACACAGCCATGCAATCTCCATAGACATACATTGGCAGTAGAATGGCCTTGCTGAAGAACTCTGTGACTTTCAATGTGGCCCTGCTAGAGCTGCCCCGGTCAACTGTAAGTGCTGTTATTGTGAAGTGGAAATGGCTTGGAGCAACAACGGCTCAGCCGCGAAGTGGTATGCCACACAAGCCCACAGAACAGGACCGCCAAGTGCTGAAGCACGTAGCATCTAAAAATCGTCTGTCCTCGGTTGCAACACTCACTACCCAGTTCCAAACTGACTCTGGAAGCAACGTCAGCACAAGAACTGTTCGTTGGAAGCTTCATGAAATGGGTTTCCATGGCCAAGCAGCCACACACAAGCCTAAGATCACCATGCGCAATGCCAAGCGTCGGCTGAAGTGGTGGAAACACGTTCTTTGGAGTGATGAATCACGCTTCCCCCTGGCAGTCCGACGGACAATTCTGGGTTTGGCGGATGCCAGGAGAATGCTACCTGCCCCAATGCATAATGCCAACTGTAAAGTTTGGTAGAGGAGGAATAATGGTTGGGGGCTGTTTTTCATGGTTTGGGCTAGGCCTCTTAGTTTCAGTGAAGGGAAAACTTAACGCTACTGCATACAATGACATTTGTGGCAACACTTTGGGGAAGGCCGTTTCCTGTTTTAGCGAGGTCCATACAGAAATGGTTTGTCGAGATCGGTGTGGAAGAACTTGACTGGCCTGCACAGAGCCCTTACCTCAACCCCATCAAACATCTTTGGGATGAATTGGAATGCAGACTGCGAGCCAGGTCTAATCGCCCAACATCAGTGCCCGACCTCACTAATGCTCTTGTGGCTGAATGGAAGCAAGTCCCTGCAGCAATGTTCCAACATCTAGTGGAAAGCCTTCCCAGAAGAGTGGAGGCTGTTTATAGCAGCAAAGGGTGGACCAACTCCATATTAATGCTCATGATTTTGGAATGAGATGTTGTCCACATACTGTTGGTCATGTAGTGTATCTGTGACCAACAGATGCATACAGTGGGGGAAAAAAGTATTTAGTCAGCCACCAATTGTGCAAGTTCTCCCACTTAAAAAGATGAGAGGCCTGTAATTTTCATCATAGGTACACGTCAACTATGACAGACAAATTGCTAAATGACTAAAATGTAATATGTTTAGGAGGGAGCAACATTCTGACTGTGGCAGATGTGATATGAACTGACTTATCTCTCTGACAGAGAAGCATTTTTTTTTTACACATAATTTACAACTTATTTTAGTTGGCACAAAACTACCTCAATACTTCCATTCATTTGTATGGGATACCTTTAGACAAGTCCTGTGACACTTGTGGTCATATTAGTTTGTAAGCCAAACCGTTTGGATAATACAGACGTTTTCGTGAGAAGACCGACTTTCGGGATGTCTACTGGTCCAGAAAATCACATTGTAGGATTTTTAATGAATTTATTTGCAAATTATGGTGGAAAAAAAGTATTTGGTCACCTACAAACAAGCAAGATTTCTGGCTCTCACAGACCTGTAACTTCTTCTTTAAGAAGAAGTTACCTGTATTAATGGCACCTGTTTGAACTTGTTATCAGTATAAAAGACACCTGTCCACAACCTCAAACAGTCACACTCCAAACTCCACTATGGCCAAGACCAAAGAGCTGTCAAAGGACACCAGAAACAAAATTGTAGACCTGCACCAGGCTGGGAAGACTGAATCTGCAATAGGTAAGCAGCTTGGTTTGAAGAAATCAACTGTGGGAGCAATTATTAGGAAATGGAAGACATACAAGACCACTGATAATCTCCCTCGATCTGGGGCTCCACGCAAGATCTCACCCCGTGGGGTCAAAATGATCACAAGAACGGTGAGCAAAAATCCCAGAACCACACGTGGGGACCTAGTGAATGACCTGCAGAGAGCTGGGACCAAAGTAACAAAGCCTACCATCAGTAACACACAACAAAGCCTACCATCAGTAACAGGGACTCAAATCCTGCAGTGCCAGACGTGTCCCCCTGCTTAAGCCAGTACATGTCCAGGCCCGTCTGAAGTTTGCTAGAGTGCATTTGGATGATCCAGAAGAGGATTGGGAGAATGTCATATGGTCAGATGAAACCAAAATAGAACTTTTTGGTAAAAACTCAACTCGTCGTGTTTGGAGAACAAAGAATGCTGAGTTGCATCCAAAGAACACCATACCTACTGTGAAGCATGGGGGTAGAAACATCATGCTTTGGGGCTGTTTTTCTGCAAAGGGACCAGGATGACTGATCCGTGTAAAGGAAAGAATGAATGGGGCCATGTATCGTGAGATTTTGAGTGAAAACCTCCTTCCATCAGCAAGGGCATTGAAGATGAAACGTGGCTGGGTCTTTCAGCATGACGATGATCCCAAACACACCGCCCGGGCAACGAAGGAGTGGCTTCATAAGAAGCATTTCAAGGTCCTGGAGTGGCCTAGCCAGTCTCCAGATCTCAACCCCATAGAAAATCTTTGGAGGGAGTTGAAAGTCTGTGTTGGCCAGCGACAGCCCCAAAACATCACTGCTCTAGAGGAGATCTGCATGGAGGAATGGGCCAAAATACCAGCAACAGTGTGTGAAAACCTTGTGAAGACTTACAGAAAACGTTTGACCTGTGTCATTGCCAACAAAGGGTATATAACAAAGTATTGAGAAACTTTTATTATTGACCAAATACTTATTTTCCACCATAATTTGCAAATAAATTCATAAAAAATCCTACAATGTGATTTTCTGGATTTTTTTTCTTCTCATTTTGTCTGTCATAGTTGACGTGTACCTGTGATGAAAATTACAGGCCTCTCTCATCTTTTTAAGTGGGAGAACTTGCACAATTGGTGGCTGACTAAATCATTTTTTCCCCACTGTATCTGTATTCCCCTTAATGTGAAATCCATAGATTAGGGCCTAATTAATGTATTTCAATTGACAGATTTCCTTATATGAACTGTAACTCAGTAAAATCTTTGAAATGTTGCCTTTTTTATTTTTGTTCAGTATATATGAATACTGCACTGATATCTGCATCCATGACATGTAAGGTCCATCTAACTGAAATATATATATATATATATATATATATATATATATATTATTTTTTGTCAAGTAAGCTGTTTGTTCACATACCATAGCAGCACCCACAACAGTTATGCAATAGTTGAACTATGTGTTAATGCAATGTGAGTAGTTTGCTCCTGTAAGTCGCTCTGGATAAGAGCGTCTGCTAAATGACTAAAATGTAAATGTAGTTGAGGTTGAAAAAGACTGCATTTGATTCCCTTTGAAATTCCCCTTTAATAATCCCATAAGGGATGTACGCTGATCTGCAGGTACTTACCCAGAGTGATTTCCACCTGAACCCTTGGCAAGCATCGAGTGTTCTTCCACTTGTTATCATGCTGTTTGAGTCATTTCACTGTATGTTTTGATGGGAGTTGATGTTTTCATATTCTGTTGTAGCCAACAAGAGGAACATGTATGATCGCTATGGTAAAGAAGGCCTAACAACAAACATCGGAGTAGGTGGTAAGTCGTTTCTTTATTAGGCTCTTGGCGGATTTCACAAATGTATACAATTATTTTGTGGAAGTGTTAGTTTATAAATCTGTAATAAACAATCATAACACTAACCATATTCATCCTTCGTGTTTTCATTTAGGTGGACATTACCACAATGGTGATCACTTCAACGAAGGGTTCACGTTCCGCAATCCAGAAGACGTCTTCAGGGAATTCTTTGGGGGTCGAGATCCTTTTGCTGATTTCTTTGGTGAGCATTTCTGAGGATTGTTTTTTGAGGATTGGTAATACATTGACAACAACATATATATTTGTACAGCTTTTAAAGAGAGAGCTGCAGACGGAAGAGCGGGACAATCAGTAGGAAATAGGCGAGCAAAGAGAAGGAAGGACGGAGAGGAAAGTGGGAGCCAGTCATCCTTTATGAGGACCATGTTGGGTTGGTTACTATAGACTCAGAAGGCTTATCCCAGCAACTGATAATATGAATAATTTAGTTCAGTGCATCTACTAGATTGGAGTTTTACAGTTAGTAAATTGCATTACATTCACTTTCAATTATTAGGAGGTGAAGGTTGGGTGCTTATTTTTGTCCTGCTTACAGTGCCTTCAGAAATTATTCACACCCCTTGACTGTTTCCACCACATTTTGTTGTGTTACAGCCTGAATTTAAAATGGATTAAATTGAGATTTTGTGTCACTGGCCTACACACAATACCCGATATTGTCAAAGTGGAATGATGTTTTTAGAATCTTTTACAAATTAATTAAAAATAAAAAGCTGAAATGTCTGGAGTCAATACGTATTCAACCCCTTTGTTATGGCAAGCCTAAATAAGTTCAGGAGTAAAAATGTGCTTAACAAGTCACATAAGTTGCATGGACTCACACTGTGCAATACTAGTGTTTAACATGATTTTTGAATGACTACCTTCCAATGCCTCGCAAAGAAGGGCACCTATTGGTAGCTGACATTGAATATCCCTTTGAGCATGGTGAAGTTATTAATTACACTTTGGATGGTGTATCAATACACCCAGTCACTACAAAGATACAGGCATCCTTCCTAACTCAGTTGCCGGAGAGGAAGAAAACCGCTCAGGGATTTCACCATGAGGCCAATGGTGACTTTATAACAGTTAGAGTTTAATGGCTGTGATAGGAGAAATCTGAGGATGGATCAACAACATTATAGTTACTCCACAATACTAACCTAAATGACAGAGTGAAAAGATGGAAGCCTGTACATAATACAAATATTCCAAAACAGGCATCCTGTTTTCAATAAGGCACAAAGTAAAACTGCAAAAAATGTGGCAAAGAAATGAAGTCTTATGTTTGGGGTAAATACAACACATCAGTGAGTACCATTCTTCATATTTTGAAGCATGGTGGTGGCTGCATCATGTTATGGGTGTGCTTGTCATCGGCAATGACTAAGGAGTTTTTTGGGATAAAAAGAAACAGAATAGAGCTAAGCACATGCAAAGTCCTAGAGTGGTCCTCTGTAGCTCAGCTGGTAGAGCACGGCGCTTGTAACGCCAAGGTAGTGGGTTCGATCCCCGGGACCACCCATACACAAAAAATGTATGCACGCATGACTGTAAGTCGCTTTGGATAAAAGCGTCTGCTAAATGGCTTATTATATTATAGGAAAACCTGGTTCAGTCTGCTTTCCAACAGATACTGGGAGACAAATTCACGTTTCAGCAGGAAAATAACCTTAAAGACAAGGCCAAATATACACTGGAGTTTCTTACGAAGAAGACAGTGAATGTGGCCGAGTTAAAAATATTGTGCAATTCAGGCTCTTAGAGATTTACCCAGAAAGACTCGGCTGTAATCGCTGCAAAAGGTGATTCTAACATGTATTGACTCAGGGGTGTGAATACTTGTATAAATCAGATATTTCTGTATTTCATTTTCAATACATTTGCAGAAAATCCTAAAAACATGTTTTCACTGTCATTATGGGGTATTGTGTGTAGATGGGTGAGAAAAAATATCAATTGAATCCATTTTGAATTCCGGCTTTAACACAACAAAATGTAGAATAAGTCAAGGGGTATGAATACATTCTGAAGGCAATGTGTATTTGTCCTTTGTCCTGAAATGGAAATGTGTTTTTTGCATATCCCAACCCCCCCTGAGACCCTCAGAAATTAGGTTCAGGGTCAGCAATTAGCAACGTCAACCCTGGCGCAATTGGGGTTAAGTGCCTTGGGCCTTTTCACCTTGTTGGCTCAAGGATTCGAACTAGCGACCTACCTGCCGACCTATAGCTGAAGGCTTGCAGGCTATTTCTCATTGTTTATAGCTTGAGTTGTCCCCCAGAAACTGAAGTCTCTTCTCTTTTTCTCTTATTTTCTTCTCCTGCAGGAGGGGATCCGTTTGGGGATGAGTTTTTTGGTGGAGGGCGGAGTCACCACAGGGGGGTGAGCAGGAGTCGGACGGGGGGTCCCTTCTTCGGGGGATTCGGTGGCTTCCCACCCTTCGGTGCAGGCTTTACAGCATTTGAACCAGGTCAGGAAACACTGGTCCCACTTTAAAAAATGAATCCCAAAGAAACAAACCTTTAATTGATATGTTATTACCAGTTCACATTGTAATTTCTTGGGAAATACCTGGACCTGTCTGTACTGTAAAAAACTGTGTAGGGGCGAGTCGGGTATGTTAAGCCATTTTTTTACATTCAGTATCACTACATCAAGAAATATTGTATTATTTCTAACAAAGATATCTACATAGATATCTACATATATTTCCCTGGAAATATCAGAATTCATGTAAACATAACAGTTTTGAAAACCATAAGAAAAGTGGTCTCTTGGCACAACTTATGGGGTAAATTGAGCATAGGGCCACATTTCTAACACAATCCCAGTGATAAGGCCTTGCATTACGCCCATGGGAAGAAAACACTTCAATTGTGGCCTAGAGGGCGGCGAACCCAACTGAAGAAGGCATTTTTCATCACTTGAACTTGACTAATCACACGAATACGAGGTGTCTTCAAAATACTATGCATAAAACGGACCAAATGTAATTATCATTTGTATGGGGGATATTGATTAGCCATTGGCTCAACTTGGCCCTGGCCAACGTATTAGCCCACACAGCTACAAGGATGCACTTTCATACTAGATTTTACTTATAGAGACCCCAACTGATGTGTAAAACAGTCTTAAAATGATCTACTTTGGTTTAGATACAAGCATAATGAAACCTATAACACAATACATTCATTTGACTTCTGTTTTTTGGACCTAACTTGCTTACCACCCTTTCCATGTGTTTTCTTCCTTCACAGACTCTTCCTAAATACCTTCTTGAAGACATCTTACTAAATATTTGGTCACATGATTAATTTTGTGTATGGTTTCCTAGAAACAAGGGGTAGCTCAAATAATTATTTGGCACAACTTACCCCACTCTCCCCTACAGCTATCTATCCAGAGCATTTAGAGGATGTATTTTTTGATGCATTTAGATGTGTTTGTTATGGATTCATGAGTGAATGCCATCTCTCTGTTCTCTGACAGGCTTTACCTCTTTCGGACACATGGGTCAGATGGGTCAGATGGGTCACATGGGTCACATGGGTCAGATGGGTCACATGGGTCAGATGGGTCAACTGGGAGGAGGAGGCGGCGGCCACGGCGGCTTCACCGCTTTCTCCACCTCCTTTGGCGGCGGGGGTGGGGGTGGCGGGATGGGCAACTTCCGCTCTGTATCAACCTCCACCAAATTCATCAACGGCAGGAAAATCACGACAAAAAGGTACTTTTAGATTAGTAGCTCGCTAACCACACAGTGAAGTTGATCTTTTTTTGCAACTAGTTATCTACTGTTCTATTAGGCTAAATAGAATCTGATGATAAAGTGTATCCTTTACCATTGGTTCTTTTAGAAGTACATTTTAGTGTTCCTTTTCTAAATCAATGCATCTTAAATTCCCCATACTTTAGAATTGTGGAGAATGGACAGGAACGAGTAGAGGTGGAAGAAGACGGACAGTTAAGATCACTAACCGTCAATGGTAAGGAACAACTACTGCGACTGGATAACAAGTAATCTCCTGGAGCATTACCAGCACAAACTTGAGCTTAAAAAACAATGTTATACCATTGTTTGGATGTATGTCATTTTGTTTAGTTTTTCCCTTGTTAGCGTTTGTAGTTCAAGGTGTCCATTAGGAAAATAAAATGTTCTATGCATTTTGTTAATGTATTTATGAATTGGAGCTGTCAACAGTTTGGCTCAGGATGGTGTGTTTTACTTGCGTTTGGGACCATGGTGTAAGTAAGATAGGACCAGAACTTTTGTTTGTACTGTCTTTCTGTATGCACTTCTTTGCTCTATTGCAGTCTCTCCATGGGCTCATTGCGTTTGATAGTGTTTTGGACAAGGAACGCATTGTGCATTTAGATAAAGCATGACTTGGCTTTTTCGTCTGGACATTAATATGAGTGTTGAACTGGAAAACTTAACCCTTGCTTTAAAACCCTGTTTACGACCTGATTGCTTGTCTAACATTTGTTAGTAACATTTATTTTGTAAATGCTGGTAGAAAGTGTTAATATGCTATTTTATTTGTTCTAATACGAGTGTTTTTTTTTTTTGTTCATTTCAGCATGTATGCCAATAAATGTTATTCAGTCTTAATGTTATTATTGCATAACCATGCACAAATTAATGATTCATTATATAAATTATATATGAATATAAGGAATTTTGTGTACTTTGTAAAACAATTTAAAATCAATAAATATGAATTTCATCCTTTTTTGAGGATGGGACGAACAGTCTTGGGTGGCGTGGTGTGCGGTTTCTTTTAACAGAACAAGCAATTCATCGTCATGAGTTGCTAAATGCTGCTTTAATTACAGAGGATAGGTCCCTCTGTGTGAGTGCATGCGATTGTACTAACTGCATGGATGTGTTTTCTAACTTCTAGATATCTTTCTACATGTGTTCCATTTTTCCTATCTTTAGTATTTTGCTTGAAATGGCTTAGTCTTGTCATTTGCTTATCTTTATGGTGTGAAGGCATAATCAGTGGAGGATATTATTGCCATGTGCATGATATCAATGGGTCAGCTGAGTCCATAATAAAGTAGCATGAGAGCTACTAGGACCATAATCAATTTATTGTAGTTTGGGTAAAGGCAACTTGAAAAAGTTGCATGCATCTATTGATTTGCATCATTCACATTTATTTCTGTGAGATGATCAAGTCCCCATTTTCTATTTTTCACTCCAGGCCAGCCCTAGCTTTTTGGGGGCCCAAACGAGATTTGGTTTAGGGGCCCCCCACCTTGTGGGGGAAAATGTTTTAGTGGTCCCCCTGTTGACGGCGGAGAGAATTATACTTTTTTGATTTAAGTACATTTCCTGTAATCCTACGCATTTTGTCATGGGGTGTAGAGAAAATGTGTTTTTAAAGCAAATTCTCTGCAATTCTACACATTTTGCTGTGTGGCGCAGAGACAATGTTGCAGTTTTAAAGATCATTTTCTACAATTCTACACATTTTGCCATGGGGTGGAGATATTTTTAAATAATTTTTTGGGTGTGCAAATTTCCTGCAATTCTACACATTTTGCTGTGACTTATGCCATGTTCATATGATATCTGATTGAGAGTGACTAACACAGTCAATGGGGTCCCCCTGGAGGTCAGGGCCCCTGGGCACATGTCCTGGGTGTGCCTGGTCAGTAATTCGGCCATGAATACTACAAGGGGTAGATAGCTGGCTAGACTAGTTTACCAATAAAATGTGTTTTAGCTGACATGGGCAAATTGAGTGACTGTGAGTAACATTACAAGAGAAAAACTGCTGATGCACTACCAAATTTCAAAATTGCACCTTGTGTATTCTAGTATTCTAACTCACAACAGTCAGTTCCTAAATGCTTATGCCCAGTGCCGGCCCTGGGGATTATTCTTTACTGGGAAATGTTTAGCATTGTTGCAGGTAGAAAGATGCAATATAGAACAACAGACTGATCTCTTTCTAACACACACGATACGGCATGTATCGCTCTCCTGTGTTTCCATGCCCCAAAATGTCCCAAAATAATGCAGCCTATTGAATAAGCCACAACTTTCATTCACGATACGGCCTGTTCAAGATTTTGCAAGATCTCCGCCTCTGTTCCCTTTTTTTTTATGCATCTTTCAATTAACTGTTCAGTTCAACATTATCCATCGGATGGTTGCACCTGTTTAGGTTAATTCATTTACATGTCTGTCCCGATCCATGCATGGAAATCCAATGGAAGGTTTCCTATTGAAGACAGTATGTACTGTAGGAGGTAACTGGTACTTACAACACCCCCATTCCTCTCTCCAGGGGCAAAGCCTAATGCCGCAGTCCAACAGGAGGAGTGCAGACAAACTGCACACTCCTCTAGTGCACACGCCTCCCGGTCCCCTGTTCCCCGTCCTCCTCATCATCATCATGTAAAGACTTCCTCCCAGACTTCCTCCCACAGTCCCACTCCAGACAGAGAGGAGGGGTGGAAAAACAGAGAGGAGGGAAGGAGCCCCGCTTCAGGTTAGAACCCATTTTAATACATGATCCCCAAACATTCCCATAATAGTACAGTGGGCTATTGTTTTACACGTTTCATTGATTGTCATGGAGAATGTGTAGGCATTCAATTATCAAACAAAGTGGAATAATGTGTTATTGTTTTCATACTGTAGTTCTGGGCCTGTGTTCACAAATATGTATATATTGTTAATTCCATTCCTTACTTAGATTTGTGTGTATTGGGTATATGTTGTGAAATTGTTAGATATTACTGCACTGTCGGAGCTAGAAGCACAAGCATTTCGCTACACCCGCAATAACATCTGCTAAACACGTGTATGTGACAAATACAATTTGATTTCATTTGAATAAGACAAGGAGAGACCTGATCCTAGATCAGCACTACTCTGAGACGCTTTGTGAATACGGGCCCTGGACTCATTGGATTGACACTCAAATAATCGGTTATTTTTTATGTATTTCTCTCCAGGACACAGTGAAAACAAGAGGAAGAAACCCATGCCCGAGCCCACAGAGGATGCCAAAAAGAGAAAAACATAATGGTTTCACTACACACATCATTTTCTTGCCCTCCTAGTCAGCTACAGAAACATGTCATTGATACACCCTTAACAATTAATATTGTTTTAAAGGACACTTAAATATGGGGTGCTCAAAGCTCTTTATTAAGCATGCACACATACTGTAAATGTATAATCCTGACTTACTTTTCTAGTATATATCCTATCTTATGACCTACGAAAATACCAAGAGCAAAGATCCCTATGTGGGGTGCATCTGACCAAAAGATTCAGAAAACCATGCCAATTACAATTGAAATGAATTTAAATCATGACACTTGTCTTTCCTTACATACTGTAATGTGCATTACTAAAGGAACACTATGTCAATTAGTTTAAGTGCAATATTGAATGGGTGATATGCAGGGGTCAAATTGTCAAAAGTTTACAGGGGGATGGTAGTTGCGGGCGGAATGTGTATTAATAATAGTCCAAGTCAAGGAGGATGCACTAAGTCTTCGTTTGTTAACAATGGTGATACCATACCCCGACATTCCTCCTTAATCCGACCCCTGGTTTTGTGTACAGTGCATTTAGTAGGAAACAGCCCATGATAGTATATCTGATGTATGTTACTTCCTGGCTGCCAGTGCCCTCAGCAGAGGGTTCCATTTGCTCTGGCAGGGGAGGTGCTTGTCCCTGTAGTCCTGGAACAGCTGAGGACCGTCGTCCTCTTCCGCCTCCAAACTGATGTCCATCTTCTGAACGATCAGCTTCAGAAGGTTGTGCTGCTTCTCAATAATATTAGACATTTCCTTCAACCTAGAGAATGAATAGATTATCTATTTGAATAGTCTCAAAAAGAGTGTAGAATTGAAGTGCTTAATAAAACATTTAAATAATACTCATACATTTTTTAATACTTAAATACAGATAAACAAATTAATGTTAATACTTGTAGTGTATTGCTCTGCTATTGTATTTAAATAAGGTCAAACAAACAACTGGTGTGAACTAAGTCCTTACCTGTACTTCTGTTTACTGATTTCCTGTTCCATAGGTGTAGATGGATGGGAGGTGAGGTTGAGAGTGGTTCTCTCATGCGCCATATCCAGCATTGAAAATAACATTTCTCTCTGTTAAAGGAGATTCAAACTATTCATGACTATGTCGTTTACCAAGCACCTCCCATAACAAATACTAACAGTGTCTTATGATGGGCTTGGACAACCTCCATGTCTCCATGAATATTTCCATGTGGAATATTAGTTGATTAAACAATCCTTTAAACTAAGTGATTCAAAAATGATATATATAGATCATCAATATATAAACTAAAGAAAGTCCTGTATTAAATAATTTAAAGTCCTTTGAGAAGATCTCAAAATATTTATGTTCTTTAGTTTGAAAGCGCTTCAATTTTATACAAACATTCAAATGACAGTTAGCAACATATTCTTGAAAAAAATGACCACTTGTAGAAGGGACACACCTTTCTGCCACAGGCTCTGTTAGGGTACTCTGTGAGCGAGGTCTGGTCAACCCTCTTCATTAACCAGTACGGCATCTTCTCTTCCAGACTAGTGTGAAGCTCAATCTGTTGAATAATGGTTTATAATATACAGTCCCGTGAAAAAGTATTTGCCCCTTTCTGATTTTCTCTATTTTTGTGGCAGGACTTGAAACGAGCAGTCCACAAATGTCGCTGAGTTAAAGCAGTTCTGCATGCAAGAGTGGGCCAAAATTCCTCCACAGCGATGTGAGAGACTGATCAACAACTACAGGAAGCATTTGGTTGCAGTCATTGCAGCTAAAGGTGGCACAACCAGTTATTGAGTGTAACAGGGCAATTACTTTTTCACACAGGGGAATTGGGTGTTGCATAACTTTGTTAATTAAATAAATAAAATAAGTATCAATTTTTGTTATTTGTAAATTCAGGTTCCCTTTATCTAATATTAGGTTTTGGTTGAAGATCTGATAACATTCACTATAAAATATGCAAAAATAGAGAAAATCAGAAAGGGGGAAAATACTCTTTCACGGCTCTGTATGCCTTATTTTAAAATCCTGGCAGTCAATCACTAGTAAAGATTTTGAAAATGCTTTATGAGTTTGAAAAAGGACGACAAAGAAGTATAACACACCTGCATTCCAATTTGCTTCAGCTCAGCATTCGCCTGTACCTCTGCTATGTCACCAACAGCCAAGCCAATCTGTCACACAAAATGTAGTCATGTAGTTGCAATGAAGCATCAGTAGTTTATAAAGGGAGTATAGGTATATGGCTTAATGTAGGGTTTTAGGACTTACCATTAGGTTCATGAGGAGAATGGGCACAGCAAACGTGAACATAACAAAAATGCTGTAGGTCAAATAAGGGAATGGCAGGATCCCTCCCAGAAATGGCTTCAGGACATTTTCTTGGTAGTTGAGTTCTCCAACCATCATGACAAATGTTTGCATGATTACTAGCAGTATGCTAGCTCTATTTTCTAAAAGTTTCTGGGAACAACAATGCATAAAGTCATGTAATTGTAGGAATGCATTATACAAATACAAGTTATCTGCCATTTTAAACAGATTTTCACAGAAGAAGAAACAATTCACAGACACAATACAATGTTCTTCACATAGAGATAAAACATTGTTATATCTATATGGTCCTGTAAACATACATGGTCTAGCATCAGGGCATAGAAGGCCAAGGCAAACGCCAGCAGCAGGAAGAAAAAGAGTACAATGATGCTTATAAGAGTTTTTGCAATCTCTAAAAACATCACCACGTAGATCCCAACACGTTCAAACCTGTGGACCAAGAGCAATTGTATTTGTTAAAATTGCTTTTGTTGATCAAAAAATGTATTTAATCAATTTATATAAATAAATGTTTCTTCAAAGATGGGTCTCAGTAAACCTACACTATTTTATGGCAAAAATAACTTTCAGTCTCCATACCGTTGGAAATAGAGGAGAACATTGATCCAGGATAGAAGAACTGCCACTACACCAGCCTCCCAATGCCATGTGTCCTTCGAGTCCATCAGGAAAGGGATCACAAACAACAGAGAACTGACGGCAGCACCCCAGTCCAATGCATTGGTCACATCACAGAAGTACTTTGAACCCTTGAATAGAAACAAATCACATGAAAACTTATTTTTCAATATTGTAGCAAATTCCAAGTGGTAGCACTGACTGGGACTCAAACCCCGGTCCAGCAACTGTCAACCCAACACCTTAGCCGTTACGCCAAAAGATCCAAACCCCTTGATGAGGTTGCCAGGTGTTGGGTTAACGTTGCTACAATATATTTGAAATCATGTTGAATCACACTACCAGATAAATCACATATCATGGATTAGGGCTACAGTATTTAGAACAGCTTTAGATTTCCATGATTACCTGCTGAACTATCTGCACCAGCTCCTTGCCAACTGCGCACAGACTCATGGCAAGAAGCAAGAACATGCATGTGGTGATTATGTAGCATTGCTGTGAAGATGGAGAAGTTATTATTGAACTGGGTGTGTGAGTCAAAGACATACACTTGAAAATAAGTCTAATATCTTGTTGTGGATGTAATCAGATCTCAAACTGCACCTTGTCAAATGATGTGGTCACAATGCTAACGGATGATGATGATGATGATGATGATGATGTGGTGGTATTGGTGACATTGGTGTTGAGGATAGGCTTCAGAGTATGAATGATGTGTGTCAGTGGACAGAGACCAAGTGAGTAGAAGGCCAGATTGAGCAGGTGCACTTTTATACCATAGGCATTCCTAAACAGA
The DNA here is from genome assembly GCF_020615455.1 of Coregonus clupeaformis. NCBI lineage: Eukaryota > Metazoa > Chordata > Actinopteri > Salmoniformes > Salmonidae > Coregonus > Coregonus clupeaformis. The sequence goes on along the minus strand of NC_059205.1, from coordinate 36,680,038 downwards.
TAAAATAAACTATTTGGTGAGTATTCGTAGGTGACTATGCATTAATATATTTTGTATATGACCTACTATATTCGGTAGCTTGGCATACATGACCTTTAATTTGATGTTGCCAATATTTACAGTGTTGGAGACAGTAGTATGATAACGTTAATGCATAATATACAGGTATATGCAGTCTAGCAGTCACTCACCATTTCATTTCCAGATACTTCTTGCAGACAGGATGGGTCAAAAGCTCTATGCGATTAAATTTCACCATGTACTAGTAAAAAAGCAATATAAACACTTTGACAACATGTCAGATAATTATGTTTTCGTTTCCTTTATCCAGCAATGTTGTGTTGTGGGAATGACAAGTACACCAATGACCTGTTCTTAATATTGCACTGTTTTGTTTTAAAATGTTAGTTGGGGTAACTTCATTGCCCTTAACTCTGGAGAAAAATACCATGTTTGAAAACTGTGAAGTTCAGTCTACAGTATTACAGTGGGCACTCACGTTCAGAGCAGTGAGAGGCTTGAAGTCGTAGCTTTTGTCTGCTTTTGCAAGCTTAATGACATGCATGGGAGCTTGTAGCCATCTGAAAGTGTACTCGATCTGTTGTATAAAACATTTATTACATTATATTACATTACAACACATCCTCTAACTGGAAAGTTTTTTAGAATTTGATTAAGCAATAATGAATCTGAGTTTTAAATAAGTAATATCAGATACAGAATAGAGAGAACAGACTTACAGAGTAGTTGTTACTATTTATGTCATCATCTGACTCCTTCATACAAGTGTCCAAAAGATGCTGTGGAGAAACATTGCACCATTGACTGGGAAATGGGAGAGTTTTGTATCCATTTCCTTTATGATAGTTTCCTTAATGCATAGTTTGTTGGATACAACTAACCTTGAATGACTCTGGCAGGAACTCTATCATGTCCATGACAACGCATCGCTTAGTTGACTTCAGTTCGAACAATAGCATAGCCTCAGCACATCTGAAACAAATAGGTTATATTGTACATGTCAACATGACATTGTCATGCAATCCAACTGAATAGCAATCATCAAACACATCACTGTACTGTCAAAGCATCATAACAGCACATACTGTAAGTAGTTAAGAGATAAAGTATCCACTGTATCTTACAACACTGGACCAACCTCTCATTGTGGATGACAGCGATGGCAGCGTCTTTCCTGCCGTTGAGAACAGCTTCGTGGAGGAAGGAGGCATCACTCTTGTTGAGCATTATCTGGGCCCCCCTGTCCAGGAGCAGTGTCACTGCAGCCGCATGGCCCTCCCTGGCAGCCAGATGTAACGCTGTGTTCTGCACCAAAAGTAAAACATAGCACTTTGAAATTAGAACAGAGGATTGTATATAACTGCAACAATAACCTTTAGATTGACTTTTTTAGAAAGAAGAATGATATCTATATGTGGAAGACTTCCTCTGTATTTCAACATAGACATCATACTCCCTCAAGCAAAGGAAACAGGAGAAAGAGCAGGATGACAGGGTAAGGGAATGTGGAAAATGAGAGAAACCAAACCCTGTCTTCATCTGTTTTGTCCAGCAGTTTGATATTTGATCCCAGGAGTATGATCATGGTCTGGGTATATCCCTCTGCTGCAGCGTGATGTAGACATGTCCAACCTTTATAATCACTGCAATGGCATACAGTAAACATTCATTACTACTGCAGCTAATTCAAAATGGAAAACGTAGTAAAAAGATAGAGACCCTGGTTTTCACTCAACAGACCGTAGTGTAATTGAGGGTAATAATGGTGTGTGTGTGTGTGTGTGTGTGTGTGTGTAGCAGGTCTGAAGTACTGTACCTGTGGAACAGAGCTCCTTTCCGCAGCAGCAGGTCCACCACTTTAACATGGCCGCCACGGGAGGCCAGGTGGAGGGGAGTCATCCCCCTCTCATCTCCCTCATTCAGCAGCCTGGTGCTGGTCATGCTCTCCAGGAGTCTGTGGCAGGTGTTTATCCTCCCATACCTGGAATAGAAAAGAATGCTCATGAAAAAGTTATCAAAGACAAATATTCTATAATATATATAACATAATATATATAATTGCCTTTTATTGCCTTAAAGGGGCAATCAGCAGTTGCTACATAAATTTTTGGACTTATAAATTAATGATATGTAGCCATTGATTCTTGAAGAATATAACTTATAAATGCCTCATGAGCTTAGTTCAACTGTCGTACCCCATCAGAACCCAAAATGTAAGCTTGTTTTACTCCAATGTTTGTAAACAAAGAAAATGTAAACAAACACTATACATGGTTACAACTATAATTTTGATATCATAGATGGTCAATCCTTGCATCCATACCTCTGTCTATGAATTTGAGAGCGATTACATTCCTCCAGCCCCATCCCTCAGGGGATGGGGAGAACGCTTTGTTATTGTTTCTACTGCTGATTGCTGCTTTAAAGATAAGTCAACTGGTCAGTCATGTATTAAAGGTTTAGAGGGTTGAATTTATTCAGAAGTAACTCACTCGGCTGCAAAATGCAGTGCAGATTTCTTGTGCTTAGACTTCTGGTCCAGTGAGACTTTCAGTCTGAGCATGTTCTTCACTGACTCTGGGATGCCCAGTCTGCAGGCATAGTGCATTGGAGTACAACCCTCATTGTCCTCCGCATCCAGGAGCTCTCTCACACTGCTGCACTGTGTAGGAACAGACGATATGAGAACTTTGTCATCTCAGGAGTTTAACAAACAAAGTGTAAACTGCCCTCTAGATCGAACAATGATTTGTAAATAGTGATTGTTTGATTCTACATGTTACAAGAAAATACATGGTCTCATTATTTTATCTTCAATACAAAGCCTAACAGTGTTGGATTTGTTTAAACTTCTCTACACTAGGTGGCATTAATGCACTACATCTTCCTACAAGATCCCCACAAGAATAAAACAAATATGAGCTCATCTTTGTAATATTGAGAATTTATGACTTTTAAAAAATGTACATGGACCTTAGGGTCCTTTTGGAGGCTTCATCATTGTTATTAAAAGTTCTGTCAGGTAGATGAATTATAGAATATTACCTTTAAGAATTCTGGAGAAAGGTTTTTCAGACCTTTAGGCTGCAAGATGGCAAGGTGAAGGAAATTGCAGCCATGTTTGTCTTTTATTTTCAAATTAGCCTCTAAAATAGGAGATAATGAACATGATTATGACAAACCATACAATAGTGTCAACTAAATGTGAGAGACATAAATGTACGCCTTTCTTTGAGAAACTTACCATGTGTAAGAAAAAGGCTCACTGTTTTCCATGCACTGCAACTTGTTGCCAAAAGCAGTGGGGTATGTCCCTTACAGTCAATGGAGTTAATGTCTGCGCCCTGTCAAATAAGAAATATGAATATGATAAGATTGTGAAACACCGGAAATATTCATGCTGTTCTCTTTAAGCTGGTTCTTTTCATGTTCTGTTTACCTTTGAAATGAGGTATTCAGCCAATTCCACATGGTCAAATATTGTTGTCCTGTTGGTGAAAAACATGATAAAAAAGTAAGAAAGCAGGATATAATTTGTACCCCAAAATATTGTCCAATGAAAATGCATACGGTGTACACTATAGTATCTTACTTATGCAGTGGGGTTTGGCAAGCTCCATCTGTGATATTGATGACATCACAGACTCTATCATCTGCTGATAGCATCAGTTTGACGGCCTCGGTTGCTCCCTGGGTGCAGGCAAAGTGGAGGGCTGTGGATTTGTCACACTGTAAAGCGAAACACAAAGACATGACAGATAATAGCTAATAATGTAAGCATACTGTGTCCATAATAAGTATATAGGTTGTATGTTGGGAGCTTTTGGGAAAGAGCACAGTTAGAAAGATATGGCATATAGAAGCAAACCGGATGGACATCATGAAAATGATCGGAGAGGTTGAGAGTAGAAGAAGTTCAGGAGCAAAAAAATAAATAAATATATATATATATATATATATATATATATATATATAATATAATTATTGTAAAATTAACTCTGTCCATAAGGTGTAGATAGTAAGTATAGACCGGAAGTAGAGGCCTGGGCATTGTTGTTCACTAATTTACTCCAAGTAGGGAAAGGATGGTGGGGTTGAAAAGTAATAAAGGGGAGTATATATATATATATATAAAAAAACATGGGGGATTGGAAGTGATGCAGACAATTACATTGATAGAAGATACAATCTATCTGCAATATTAAGCTGATCCATTCCCCCCACCCCCCAAAAAAAAAACAAAAAAAAAAACGACATGACAGATAATTGACTCGCCTAGTTAAATAAAGGTTAAATAAAAATATTATAAATTACAATGAATCAGACCAATTTGAAATGATGTCAGGATATTACAGATTACAGATTAGATTTAGTGGTCATCTTCCAATGTCTCGTGGGAGTAACATGAACTGATAATGTACTAATTATGGGTGGATGCTTATGGATGCATAATAACCTATAGTCCCCCGTGTAGCTCAGTTGGTAGAGCATGGCGTTTGCAACGCCAGGGTTGTGGGTTCGTTTCCCACAGGGGACCAGTATGAAAAAGAAATGTATGCACTCACTAACTGTAAGTCGCTCTGGATAAGAGCGTCTGCTAAAATGACTAAAATGTAAAAAAATGTACTTCCTGTACCACATTGTAATAACCTCAGTTCTAAGAACCTTTCAAATGAATGCCTGTGATATTTACATTGTTTTCTGTTGGAAGAAAATGATCATTAAGGTTTCTAATTTGTCTTATTACACTTCGAAATATATGCTTTTGTCTATGGTTCTGAGAAAGAACCAAAGTTATTTTTATGTTAGATGTTGAAATCCAGATACATGAATATACGTTATATGATATTTGTAGGTGCAGTTTGAATGATTATTTACATATTAAAAGCTTCTTAACTTCATCATCACCAGCTGACATACCTGTTGTTGGTCGATTTTTGCTCCCTGTTCTATGCAGAGCTTGATCATCTCCAGGTTGCCTCCACGGACGGCCAGATGAAGAGGAGTACTGAATGATTTGTCCACATAGTTGATGTGCGTTTCAATTGAGTAACCCATCTCCTCACCTTCAGCAGAGAAAATTAGTGAGTAAGAATTATGTGATGAATATCGTTTCATTACCAAAATATAAAACATTATGTTCAGTAGGAGGGACATTGGGGCTCGGAGACATATGTTTCTTATTTACCTTTCTGAAGAACCACCTGCATTGATTTTTTTGCCCCTGCAAAGGCTGCTGCGTGAATGGGATAATGCCCCAGCTTGTTCTGTTGACATAGTCTGGCTCCGTATTTAAACTGAGAACAGCAGGGGAAATTAGTGCCGTTGGTAGGAGTTACATTACAAAAGCACTAATGTAGGACACCAATAATGAACAATTAATCACACATGTCTCCTTGTTCAAACATGGAAGATCACACAATTTGAAAATTATACAGTGGCCATATATTCAATATTCACACACAAGTAGACGGAGAGCTTCATGGTTATCAACACAGCAGGCCAACATTACAGGTGTGTTTCCCAGGTCTCCCTCCAGGTTGGCATCAGTGTTGCTGTGAGACAGTAACAGCTGTGGAAAAACACAATTACATATAATATTGTATCATATACATCAGACTTTTCTTCTTACATTTTAGTCATTTAACAGACACTCTGATCCAGAGTGACTTACAGGAGCAATTAGGGTTAAGTTCCTTGCTCAAGGGCACAATGACAGATGTTTCACCTTGTCGGTCCTGGGATTCAAACCAGCAACCTTGCGGTGACTGGCCCAACGCTCTAATCACTAGGCTAACTGCCACCCCTAATATTATATAATATATGTTAGACTGAATAAATAATAGTATCCTACATAGAGGTGAGCTAGCTAGAAGTCTAGAAGTATAATAGAGTTGTATTAAAGAATAGAGGTGTGTTATAATTGCGGTGTACTAGAGTAGAGGTGACGGTAGGGGACGGACCTCAATGAGAGAGTTCTGCCCGAGGCTGACAGCCAGGTGTAGGGGAGACATGAGGCTGAGGTTAAGGATGTTCGGGTTGGCTCCCAGGTCCAGCAGGCAAGCACAGCTCTCTCTCTGGGTCCTCTGCACAGCCCAGTGCAATGCAGTGTTGCCCTCCTCATCACTGGCACTCAGTTCTTCACCAAGGTCACAGATAGAGAATTTTTTTTTTTCAATACATCAATACCATATTTTTTTTACATTTTAGTCATTTAGCAGACACTCTTATCCAGAGCGACTTACAGTTAGTGAGTGCATACATTATTATTATAAAAAAATAAAAAAATCATACTGGCCCCCCGTGGGAATCGAACCCACAACCCTGGCATTGCAAACGCCATGCTCTACCAACTGAGCTACATCCCTGCCGGCCATTCCCTCCCCTACCCTGGATGACGCTGGGCCAATTGTGCACCGCCCCATGGGTCTCCCGGTCGCAGCCGGCTACGACAGAGCCTGGTTTCGAACCAGGATCTCTAGTGGCACAGTTAGCACTGCGTTGCAGTGCCTTAGACCACTGCGCCATATGATTGATAAAACTTTTTTAAAAAGATTTATGGAACAATATGGCACAAAAAAATATGATGTTTCAAGGAAGATATTCCCTATGACCCGTGTTACCACTGCATAAAGAAATACATAGTTTCAAGTTGTATTAATATAATAATAATATTAACATAAATACATAAGTAAATACGTAAGTCTTACCATCTGGACCAGTCAACTGCACAATGAGCTGTATGGTGCTAATGTGCCCGTGTGAGGTAGCATAGTGCAGAGGGCTGGCATTGGCATAGTCACGGACCCCTAGGTGGGCTGAGTGCTTTTTCAATGCTGCCGAGTCACCTTGTAGAGCCCACTGTGGCAACATCAGAACAGTACTGTATTATGATCTGGTCTACACTACCACATCTACAGACTGAATTCTTAGTCAGATTATTCATTTGAAAGCTAACTTTGAATCTGCTCCAAACCCAGAATAAAATATATGTTTAATCAAAAATGTACAGTACAATAAATATTTCGATATTTTTGAAATGATAGCCTTCATATTCTAGTAATAAATTACGGTATAAAATGTACATTGCCTATAACTGAGATGTCGGTATTTTACTTACTTCAAATATTTTGGCAGAAATCTCTGTAGCATCATCTCCGTACATCACAGACTGGTAGGTCTTGTCCTGCATCAGGCCTGTCTTTAAGGTGCTCGTCAAGCTTTTCTATTCATGTCCACATTTCCACAAGGACTTGAACATTTCATGTAGTTTGGTTTGTGACAGAATGTGTAGATTAATAGTATGTTCTACAATGGGTAAGAGCAGATCATTTCAATTCCAACATACATATTAATATCTGTAGTAAATACCTGTCAATGTATAAGCACTGAGTGTACATTAAAAAACATCCAGCATTGCAAAAAAAAACACATCCAGCAGGCTGCAGAACCTGCTGTAAAATATCATATTATGTTTATTTATTTTATTTTATTATACCAATGATCCCAACCAATAAGATATAATACCTGATGTTCTTACCTTTATGCTCTCTGGGTGTGAGATGAGCTTTCTAGTGTCTGCTGGTATTAGAGAGGGGGTTTATATAGAGACATTTGGCAAACAGATTGAATGACATTGCCTCTTGTTTGGTCAGACTTTGGACTGTCACTGGAGAGGGTTATTATCCTAATGTAAATGCATCTGGCCCATTTTGAGTTAATTGGAAAAACAGTCCTTCCTGAAAAACAACATTAGTTGAAAATAAGGGGTAACTTTGTTATTTAGTGTAAACCTATGAGATTCACAGGCTCATTACAGCACTATGGTCCTATGATTTTCCAGTAGTAAACACAAATAAATTAAATTATTCTCTCTTTGTTCCTAATTGTGTAATGACCACAATGGAATGGTCCTATTCACTTGTGTTTTCCAATCATCTTATAATTTCATACCATTACCATAAAGAATGATTAAAACCAATAAATGACATTGTTTTCTATCACAGCTGATATTCAATCTAACTGTTACATGGATTTTAGAAATGTGCTAATTTAGCTCTGTGATCCTAGTTGTTCCAAAACTTTACATTTAGCGGGGGGTTTTTAAACGTTCACAATGCTTGCTGTTACACAAAGTATGCTGTTTAAAAAAACACAACTCTTTTGTCATTTATTGACTTTAGCTTTAATGAACTATTTTATTCTATTATAGTTGCACTGGTTGGTGCGACTATAGTATGCATTGGTTGAAGCTCAGTGTTAAATTAAAATCTAGCTAGTAGAAGGCTAGCAGCTGTAGCTAGCTAGAAAACAGTTGCAAACCATAGTCTGGCTTTTTTATGGCGGTTTTGGAGCAGTGGCTTCTTCTTTGCTGAGCGGCCTTTCAGGTTATGTCGATATAGGACTCGTTTTACTGTATATCGATACTTTTGTACCTGTTTCCTCCAGCATCTTCAAAAGGTCCTTTGCTGTTGTTCTGGGATTGATTTGCACTTTTCACACCAACGTACGTTCATCTCTAGGAGACAGAACGCGTCTCCTTCCTGAGCGGTATGATGGCTGCGTGGTCCCATGGTGTTTATACTTGCGTACTATTGTTTGTACAGATGAACGTTGTAGCTTCAGGCGTTTGGAAATTGCTCCCAAGGATGAACCAGACTTGTGGAGGTCTACAACTCTTTTTCTGAGGTCTTGGCTGTTTCTTTTGATTTTTCCATGATGTCAAGCAAAGAGGCACTGAGTTTGAAGGTAGGGCTTGAAATACATCCACAGGTACACCTCCAATTGACTGAAATTATATCAATTAGCCTATCAGAAGCTTCTAAAGTCATGACATCATTTTCTGTAAATTTCAAATCTGTTTAAAGGCACAGTAAACTTCTGACCCACTGGAATTGTGATACAGTGAATTATAAGTGAAATAATCTGTCAGTAAACAATTGTTGAAAAAATTACTTGTGTCATTGACAAAACTATAGTTTGTTAACAAGAAATTTGTGGAGTGGTTGAAAAACGAGTTTAGTATATGTAAACTTCCGACTTCAACTGTAGGTATATTTTGCTATGGAAGGTTTTTCATATGGCTGAAGTCATCTGTGTAAACTGATGACCTGGACACTTGCGTGTAATCAGAGCACAAACAAATAAGCTAGCGAACATTCTTGGCTGCTATTATAGTCAGTTAGATACACCAAACTTTGGGAACTTTGGGAAAACTGCCACACTGCTAATTTATAATGCATGCACACACCAGAACAGATGTGTGGCTGTTAGAAGATCCAGAGAAAATTCTATCAGTGGCGGTCGGTGCTGTTTAAGATGAGGGAGGACAATTTTCTTTTTTTTATGAGCATGGTCTTATTTCTATTACAGCATATTGGATGACTGTCATTCATATTCCATTCACCCAGCTCAATGTATCATTGATAGGTTTAGGCTACTGCATGAAACTCTAATTTTCCCTATACCCATCATGATGTTGATACAACCTAGCCTACGAATGAAAGTTTACAACTTAGGTGCACAGGTCGAGAGAAATTAAAGTTATCAAGGTGACAGACAGTGACACATTCAATACCGCCTTGCACACTTTTGCATGCACTCTAGCTGATCTAGGTTGTAATCATTAGTCGAACAGTTGCAAAAGAGAGTTTCAAATGGACACATTCAGGTATGTTTATCCCCGTTTCGTTCCGTTTGCTTCCATTTAAGAAATGTTTTTCAACAGAATCGATGGAATGAATACACCGCTGATCACAGCAAACACATACAGTGGGGAAAAAAAGTATTTAGTCAGCCACCAATTGTGCAAGTTCTCCCACTTAAAAAGATGAGAGAGGCCTGGAATTTTCATCATAGGTACACGTCAACTATGAACACCATACCTACTGTGAAGCATGGGGCCGGAAACATCATGCTTTGGGGCTGTTTTTCTGCAAAGGGACCAGGACGACTGATCCGTGTAAAGGAAAGAATGAATGGGGCCATGTATCGTGAGATTTTGAGTGAAAACCTCCTTCCATCAGCAAGGGCATTGAAGATGAAACGTGGCTGGGTCTTTCAGCATGACAATGATCCCAAACACACCGCCCGGGCAACGAAGGAGTGGCTTCGTAAGAAGCATTTCAAGGTCCTGGAGTGGCCTAGCCAGTCTCCAGATCTCAACCCCATAGAAAATCTTTGGAGGGAGTTGAAAGTCTGTGTTGCCCAGCGACAGCCCCAAAACATCACTGCTCTAAAGGAGATCTGCATGGAGGAATGGGCCAAAATACCAGCAACAGTGTGTGAAAACCTTGTGAAGACTTACAGAAAACGTTTGACCTGTGTCATTGCCAACAAAGGGTATATAACAAAGTATTGAGAAACTTTTGTTATTGACCAAATACTTATTTTCCACCATAATTTGCAAATAAATTCATAAAAAATCCTACAATGTGATTTTCTGGATATTTTTTTCTCATTTTGTCTGTCATAGTTGACGTGTACCTATTATGAAAATTACAGGCCTCTCTCATCTTTTTAAGTGGGAGAACTTGCACAATTGGTGGCTGACTAAATACTTTTTTCCCCACTGTAACTAGCAGCCACATACAGTATAAACCACATGATCACTTTGCTCGTTGCATATATAATTCCTTCTCACATCTACGCTCTCTCCTCCTCTCACCTTTTCCCCTTGCTTGTGGACTTCAGTGCACAACACAACAGCTGTCTGTGACCAGGCGGAAAAACCTTTCCAAGCCAAACTTTCATACCATAACAGCTAACCGTTACACACAGCCTACATCGTTTTCACCATATTAACGTCATAGTCAACATAGCTACTAGAACTAATGTGTTAGTAAACCCACTACAATCATCTAGTACAGTGTACAGCAAGCAGTTTAGCAGTTATACCGGCAGGCCCTGGTGGCAATACATTCATAAAACCAAAAGCTTAACTTGACTTGGAAGAGTTTCAGTGTTGGATAGCCATAGCCAGCTAGCTAACATAGTATCCCTCTCTGTTTGAACCGGGTGTTTGAGTAGACTAAACTGGTTAGCTGCATTTGCTAGCTAAGTAAGTGAAAGTGAAAGTAAAAAAAGTATACATTGTAGAATAGTAGTGAAGACATCAAAACTATGAAATAACACATATGGAATCATGTAGTAACCAAAAAAGGGTTAAACAAATAAACATATATTTTATATTTGAGATTCTTCAAATAGCCACCCTTTGCCTTGATGACAGCTTTGCACACTCTTGGCATTCTCTCAACCGGCTTCATGAGGTAGTCACCTGGAATACATTTCAGTTAACAGGTGTGCCTTCTTTAAAGTTAATTTATGGAATTTCTTTCCTTCTTAATGTGTTTGAGCCAATCAGTTGTGTTGTGACAAGGTAGGGGGGTATACAGAAGATAGCCCTATTTGGTAAAAGACCAAGTCCATATTAAGGCAAAAACTGCTCAAATAAGCAAAGAGAAATGACAGTCCATCATTACTTTAAGACATGAAGGTCAGTCAATATGGAACATTTCAAGAACTCTGAAAGTTTCTTCAAGTGCAGTCGCAAAAACCATCAAGCGCTATGATGAAACTGGTTCTCATGAGGACCGCCACAGGAATGGAAGATCCAGAGTTGTGCTTTGAATTCTAAATAAATCACAGACAGTGTCACCAGCAAAGCACCCCCACACCATAACACCTCCTCCTCCATGCTTTTGCCTCTTGGGCAAATTTAGTCGGCGCTCATTGTGGGTGTCTTTTGTTCCAGTTGTTGTTGCTAGTCAACTTTCAGTGGACACCCCCATGAGTGTCTTTCAGAACCCCTCCTAAAATCCCACTGGTTTTGTTTTGGTTGTTGGTCAGTGACTCTTTCTTAGTTCCCTCTTCTGTTTGAGCGACATTTTTGATTTTCTTCCTGGGGAACGTAACAAAATGGGGGCTCGTCCGGGATCTTGTTTCCCATGAGTATGGTAGTCTCCTACTCTGAAGAGCTGCTGTGCACAGATATGAGTGTTCCAAATACACTTTTGGGTAGAGCTTCTGTCAATGACATCCACCTTGATGGGTTATAAGATTGGTGGAATAATTCTGAAAGTTACATAAACACACAGGCTAATAAAATAAAAAGCCATGGACTTCAAGTTGGAAGCATTTGTGGAAAGCTCTACATGGGAGATGCTAGATAAATGTACAAAGGCGACTCACTTCAAAGCATTATGACGTCAAGGTGGCATCTGGCGATCCAAAAGCAGTAGTCAGAGTTGATCGGTACTGCTTCTGTAGAGGAAGGTTGATGAAAAGGGTAGTAAGGTGAGTCCTGTAGATGTGCAACTGTGAGAGTTAGAACTAAAGGCAAAGTTGGAGAAACAGAAATTAGAGCTTTAGCACAAGGAACGAGAATGTGAGGAAAGATTGGATCAACAGAAATTAGAGCTTGAGCACAAGGAAAGGGAAAGAGAACGTGAGGAGAGATTGGAGCAACAGAAATTAGAGTTGGAGCACAGGGAAAGACGAGATGAACGTGCAGCCGAAGAATGAGAACGTGCAGCCAGACTACAACAAGAACAAGAAGAATGTGCGCATGCCATTCGATTAAAAGAGATGGAGCTGGAAGCGTAACAAAGGGAGATAGATCTAGAAGCACTCCAAATCCAGTCAGGCCATCCTGCACCCTCAACAGAGTTCGATCTTGGGCGGAACAGCCAACTTGTACAGCCTTTCAACGAATAGGAGGTGGATGTATATTTTGCTCTGTTTGAGCGGATTGTCACATCCCTAGAATGGCCGCAAGATATTTGGTCACTGCTCCGCCAAAGTGTTCTTGTGAGAAAAGCTCAGAAAGTGTACGCCGCTTTATCTCTTGACCAGAGTTCAGATTATGACACTGTTAAAGCTGCTTTCCTTCGGTCTTACGAATTGGTCCCAGAAGCATACAGACAACAGTTCCATAAATTACGAAAGAGAGAATCACAAAGCCATGTTGAATTCGCAAGGGAACAAGCTTGTCTTTTTGATCGGTGGTGTGGTTCTCAAGAGGTCAAGGACCTTGAGGATTTAAAGACTTTAATACTTCTCGAGCAGTTCAAGAATTGCCTTCACGAAAGGGTTGCTACCTACATTTATGAGCACAAGGATCTCACTCTTGAGAAAGCTGCAGTTCTTGCAGATCAGTTTGTGTTGACACATAAAACTACCTTCACAAACAAAGCACCCAGTAGTTATCCTTACGCGAAAAGCAATCCAGAGAAGTCACCTCTTACTGCGAGGTTTCAGTCTATTTTTACAGTGCCCAAAGATAAAGAAAAGCAGAAAGAGGGTTTTTCATATCCGCCAGTTTGTCATTACTGCCGTGAGAAACGACAGATTGTCTCTCAGTGTCCTAAGTTGAAACAAAAAAATTAGAGAGAGAAAAAGCAATTTCTTCTTGTGGGAGCACTCCAGCCTGTTAAGTCTCTGGGTGGGACTGGTGTATCTCCTAAACAAGATTTTGGATCAGATACAGTGCATTCGGAAAGTATTCAGACCCCCTCCCTTTTTCCACATTTAGTTACGTTACAGCCATATTCTAAAATGGATTAAATAAATGTTTTTCTTCATCAATCTGCACACAAACAGGTTTTTATAAATTTTTGCAAATGTATAAAAAAATTAAAAGACAGAAATACCTTATTTACACAAGTATTCAGAACCTTTGCTATGATATTCGAAATTGAGCTCAGGTGCATCCCGTTTTCATTGACCATCCTTGAGATGTTTCTAACTCTTGATTGGAGTCCACCTGTGGTAAATTCAATTGATTGGACATGATTTGGAAAGGCACACACCTGTCTATATAAAGTCCCACAGTTGACAGTGCATGTCAGAGCAAAAACCAAGCCATGAGGTCAAAGGAATTGTCCGTAGAGCTCCAAGACAGTGCTGTGTTGAGGTACGGATCTGGGGAAGGGTACCAAAAAGGTTCTGCAGCATTGAAGGTCCCCAAGACCACAGTGGCCTCCATCATTCATAAATGGAAGAAGTTTGGAACCACCAAGACTCTTCCTAGAGCTGGCCGCCCGGCCAAACTGAGCAATCGGGGGAGAAGGGCCTTGGTCAGAGAGGTGACCAAGAACCCGATGGTCACTCTGACAAAGCTCCAGAGTTCCTCTGTGAAGATGGGAGAACCTTCCAGAAGGACAACCATCTCTGCAGCACTCCACCAATCAGGCCTTTATGGTAGAGTCGCCAGATGGAAGCCACTCCTCAGTAAAAGGCACGACAGCCCACTTGGAGTTTGCCAAAAGGCACCTAAAGGACTCTCAGACCATGAGAAACAACATTCTCTGGTCTGATGAAACCAAGATTGTGCCCCGTGTAGCTCAGTTGGTAGAGCATGGCGTTTGCAACGCCAGGGTTGTGGGTTCGATTCCCACGGGGGGCCAGTATGAAACATGTATGCACTCACCAACTGTAAGTCGCTCTGGATAAGAGCGTCTGCTAAATGACAACAAAAAAAAGAAAAAAAGAAAAAAAAGATTGAACTCTTTGGCCTGAATGCTGAGCGTCAAATCTGGAGGAAACCTGGCACCATCCCTACGGTGAAGCATGGTGGTGGCAGCATCATGCTGGGGGGATGTTTTTCAGCTGCAGGGACTGGGAGACTAGTCAGGATTGAGGGAAAGATGAACGGAGCAAAGTACAGAGAGATCCTTGATGAAAACCTGCTCCAGAGCGCTCAGGACCTCAGACTGGGGCGAAGGTCCAACAGGACAATGACCCTAAGCACACAGCCAAGACAATGCAGGAGTGGCTTCGGGACAAGTCTCTGAATGTTTTTGAGTGGCCCAGCCAGAGCCTGGACTTGAACCCGATCAAACATCTCTGGAGAGACCTGAAAGTAGCTGTGCAGCGATGCTCCCCATCCAACCTGACAGAGCTTGAGAGGATGTGCAGAGAAGAATGGGAGAAACTCCCCAAATACAGCTTGTAGCGTCATACCCAAGAAGTCTCGAGGCTGTAATTACTGCCAAAGGTGCTTCAACAAAGTACTGAGTAAAGGGTGTGAATACTTAAGTAAATGTCATATTTCCGTTTTTCTTTTATGTATACATTTGCAAAAATGTCTAAAAACCAGTTTTTGCTTTGTCATTATGGGGTATTGTGTGTAGATTGATGAGGGGGAAAAAACTATTTAATCAATTTTAGAATAAGGCTGTAACGGAACACATTTTGGAAAAAGTCAAAGCGTCTGAATACTTTCCGAATGCACTGTATGTGTGAACCCTTTGTTTCAGACGGGTTTGTGTCTCTGCAGAGTGGCGATGCTGTTAAGCAGCCAGTGAAGATACTGCGAGACACTGGGTCAGCCCAGTCCTTCATTTTGGAGGATGTTTTGCCTTTGTCTGACACTTCAGCAACTGGTTACAGTGTGTTAGTACAAAGCATGGAGATGGGTTGCATGGAAGTTCCTTTGTATAATGTAGAACTCGAGTCTGATCGCATTTCTGGTTCCGTTGTCGTTGGAGTGAGGCCTAGCCTACCGGTGAAGGGGATCTTATTCATTTTGGGAAACGATTTGGATGGAGGGAAGGGCGTGCAAAATCCTGTCGTTTGTAAGGAACCCAGAGTAGAGGAACCTGATGGGTTATCAGAAAAGTACCCTAAAGTGTTCCCAGCGTGTGCCGTTACACATGCTATGTCTAAGAAAGTTGCCGGGAGCAAGTTTAGTGTTGAGGAGGATGTCAACAATCCCACCATGGTCGATCTGTCCGAGACGTTTATGGGTGATCCTGATTTCGCTAAATCTCCTGAGTTAACCTCTCCTTTGAAAACCCCAAAGGTGAGCGAGTTTGTAGGACTTCTGAAGGAAGAGAGGGTCCCTACAGTTTACACTTTGATGTCTAGGAAGCATCTGATTGTGGAACAGAGTAAAGAGGTTTCCCTCTCCCCTCTTTTTGCTGAGATACGTCCAGAGGAGGAGTTTGGTTAAGTATGTGTGGGTTACTTTGACAGAGATGGTGTTCTAATCAGGTAATGGCGTTCTCGCACCACTTCTGGGCAAGACGATTGGCCCAGTGTATCTCAAATTGTAGCTCCAGTTACGCTTCGACAAGAGATACTGAGGTTGGCTCACGATGGTAGTATGGCAGGCCATCTTGGGGTCAACAAGACGTATGACCGTATCTTGCATATCTTCTGGCCTGGTCTGAAACAGGATGTCGTGTCTTACTGTAAATCCTGTAATGTTTGCCAGTGGATGGGTAAACAGAACCAAGCTGTACCGGTTGCACCTTTGCAGCCTATTCCTGCTTTTGACGAACCTTTCAGCAGGGTTGTGGTGGACTGTGTTGGTACTTTGCCCAAAGCCAAGAGTGGTAACCAGTTTCTCTTAACCATAATGTGTGCTGCCACTCGTTTCCCTGAGGCCATTCCACTGAGGAAAATCACGGCTCCCAGTATTGTTAAGGTCCTGGTGAAATTATTTTCAAGGTTTGGACTTCCGCATGTAGTGTAATCGGACCAATATTCAAATTTCATGTCAACGGTCTTCCAGCAAGTGCTACAACAGTTGGGTGTAACCCATTGCCACTCTAGTGCCTACAGCCCAGAGTCTCAAGGTGCTCTTGAGAGATTTAATTAGACTTTTAAGTCTATGTTGAGAACTTACAGCTTTGAGTTTGAGAAAGACTGGGATGAAGGGGTCCCTCTAATGCTGTTTGAAGCGCGGGAGGTTGTTCAGGAATCTCTCGGTTTTAGTCCGAATGAACTTGTGTTTGAACATCCTGTGCGTAGTAATTTGAGTGCTGAGAGAGAGGTTGTTGCAGGGTGACACCTTAAAAGCAGGAACAAATCTGTTGGAGCACGTTAGCACTTTTCGATACAGATTGCTCCACACCTGTGAGTTTGCCAGTGAGAATCTGGAGAGGATGCAAACGAAAATGAAAGTTTGGTACGATCGAAGGCCCAAGTCCTGGTTTTGTTGCCCGTTCTGGAGTCAACATTGCAGACTTACTTTTCATGCTCTTACTGCATAGTGAAAAAAATTGGTAATCTGGATTACATCATCACCACAACGGAGCACTGGAGAAAAACCTGGCTGTGTCATGTCAACATGTTGAAACCATACTTCACCCGCTACGATCGGGGGGCAAAGTCGGTGGAAACCGGTAGTGATCTGCCTTTGGCCACTGCTGTCACCATTGACTATAGTCTTCCTTAAGAGTAAGAGGAAAGCCCAATACACCCTGTGCCGGTTGGACGGTTGAGTAACTAGAGATTCTAGAAAACCTTGATGTCTTTTTGGCACACATTGTCACTCCTGATGGTTTGTTTTCCTACCTTCGTCTCCCGTCCAGGTTACAAAATGATGGAGCTGTCAGGAGGCTTTTGAGAAGACAAAGACCCTTTTGGTCTCTGCACCGGTGCTAGCTGCTCCGGATTTCCGTCATCAATTTGCTTTGTACACCGATGCCAGCGATGTAGCTTGTGCTCCTACAGAAAGAGGATAACAATGTTGAGCACTCTGTGGGGTACTTTTCAAAGAGATTGGCCTCAAATCAAAAACACTGCTCTACTATTGAGAAGGAGATGCTCGCTTTGGTACTGACTCTTCAGCACTTCGAGGTTTATGTATCGGTCTCTACCCATCTGGTGGTCTATACCGATCATAACCATCTCGTTTTCCTGCAAAAGACGAGCTCCATGAATCGCCAACTCTTCGCTGGAGTCTTATATTGCAGGAGTTTCCTCTAGAAATCAGACATGTGTGTGGTAAGGACAACTTGGTTGCTGATTGTCTCTCAAGGGTAGGCAGTCAATAAGTTTTGTGTTTTGCATTTAGCCAGTGTGTTGCCCTGGCTCACAATTTATTTTGACTGCACGATTTGCCATTTTGGAGTATTGTTTTGGTTGGGCTCGTTCCAAGGGGACCAGAGTTATAGAAGCATATGTGATTTTTTTCTAAACTTGTGAGTTTTAGGCAACTATAGAAATAAAAAAATTAAAATGATAATAATATATATATATAAAAAAATGTGTGTTTCGTCTTATATTTAATTGTTGACAGCCAGTATACACCATGTTTATATTGGAGAAGGCGTCGCATAAGTAGCGACGCATTTAAGTTGGTTATGTTGTGCAATGGAAGTTGTTTTCTGTTGGTAGTAAGCAAACTTGTCCAACAAAAATATAGGATATATTTGTTGTCTTAATGGGTAAGGTGTTACAGGCTTTGGTTTTTCCATTTATGTTTTGAGGTTGGACTTTAGCACGTACAGCTCGTTAGCACGTAGGGCGCACCGATTGGTGTCACCTCGGTAGTCAGTATGTGTTACACCTGTGCTGGTTGCCATCTCGTTAGTGGGAAGGCGTTTCACCTGTGCTGGCCCAGGAGCCACTGCTCCAGTTGTCTTGTTTGATGTGGAAGGTTAACACTTTTAGTTGGTTCTCCCTATTTGTAGTTCTAGACAAACAATCCTTTATCTGATTTCCCTGATTTAGTTTTGCTCCACCTTCTTGGTTTGCTTCGTGTCTTTAAGTTTGGTGTGGGTTTTTCATTTGTTTGCCTCTTCTTGGGCAAATTTAGTGTGCACTCACGTTGGGTGTCTTTTAGGTCCAGTTTGTTGTTGCAAGTCAACTTTCAGAGGACACCCATATGAGTGTCTTTCAGAACCCCTCCTAAACCCCCACCTGTTTCATTTTGGTTGTTGGTCAGTGACTCTTTGTTAGTTCCCTCTTCTGTTTGACGTTTTTTGTTTCCTTGCTGGGGAACTTAACAGAAGATAAGAAATTTGTCAAGCTGGCCCATGTGGAGCTGACAAACGACTTGCGCTTATTCATATGCACACAGTACATCGCACACTATCAGTAGCTCTTATGTGGTCCTCTGTAGCTCAATTGGTAGAGCATGGCGCTTGTAATGCCAGGGTAGTGGGTTCGATCCCCGGGACCACCCATACGTAAAAATGTATGCACACATGACTGTAAGTCGCTTTGGATAAAAGCGTCTGCTAAATGGCATATTATTATATTATTATGTATGTTCTGTTCCAAATCTGTGTACTCCAATCTGTTTTCATATTTGTATTGCCATTTATAAATGTGGGAATGTGTGCTCTTTTACTGGAGTTGGACAGCTGTGTACAGCATTACTAAGAACATTTGTACAGTACTTGAAGGATTTAGAGCATCTATCAATGTCAGATTTGTAAATATGTATTAAGTGTTTTGTCTAATGACTTTGTATTTGATGTGTTTCTCAGTTTGCCATTTGTCAGTTTGTATCAGGAGTTACTAAAATTGCTATTGACGAGCCTAGGGTTATGCAGGATTTTTTGTTCAAGCCCAGTGCTACCACACCTGGTTCTATTATTCAGCTGTTCATAAAAACCTCAGCTGTTCATTGATACTTTGAATAGTAGAATCAGGTGTGGTAGAACTGGGCTTGAAAAAGAGAGCCTGCATTACCCCTTATCTCTTCAAGAGCAATTATGGCCATCCCTGAATTGTATGTACAAAGTTTACTATATCTGATGAATGCACGTTTGATGGTAAATTGTATATTTTGTAATAACTCACTTTTGTTTACAGGTAATGTAGTACTAGGCTTTCAGTGAACTGTAAAGTAAATTTTAATGTAAGTAGTTAATGGGTACATGTTGATTATTTTGTGTAATTTCCAGGAGCTTTCTCAATTATCTTAGGGGGGGGAAAAACCCGTATATGGGTTTCAGTTTTTTTGCTTTCCTCTGGAAAATCAGCGGTAATATTAAATACATTTCTGTTGCCATTTGTCATTGTGTACTTTTACTTTACTTTTATTGCTTTGTTTTGCTGTACTATGTTGTATAATCACCTTCTGGTGTAAAAACCATGGCAATTAAAAACAAACTACATTTTAAGTGCGAAGTAGGTGTTGGTCTGAAGGAAATTCACGAGCACCACAATGCGTACTTCACCCATGCTCTACCAAGGTTTTCCAGCACACAGTGTTGACCTACTGCAGTAGCTATGTTGGTCTATTGTACTTCCAACAATGTGTAGGCAGGTTGCTTAGAATTCAAACCTTCTCAAACAGCCTAATTCAGTGGTCACTAACCTTTTTTTCTGAGTCAAAATGCAAGCACTCAGATTTGTAAAAAAAAACATGACTTAAGAAACATACAGTGAGGGAAAAAAGTATTGGATCCCCTGCTGATTTTGTACGTTTGCCCACTGACAAAGAAATGATCAGTCTATAATTTTAATGGTAGGTTTATTTGAACAGTGAGAGACAGAATAACAACAACAAAAATCCAGAAAAACGCATGTCAAAAATGTTATAAATTGATTTGCATTTTAATGAGGGAAATAAGTATTTGACCCCCTCTCAATCAGAAAGATTTCTGGCTCCCAGGTGGCTTTTATACAGGTAACAAGCTGAGATTAGGAGCACACTCTTAAAGGGAGTGCTCCTAATCTCAGTTTGTTACCTGTATAAAAGACACCTGTCCACAGAAGCAATCAATCAATCAGATTCCAAACTATCCACCATGGCCAAGACCAAAGAGCTCTGCAAGGATGTCAGGGACAAGATTGTAGACCTACACAAGGCTGGAATGGGCTACAAGACCATCGCCAAGCAGCTTGGTGAGAAGGTGACAACAGTTGGTGCGATTGTTCGCAAATGGAAGAAACACAAAAGACCTGTCAATCTCCCTCGGCCTGGGGCTCCATGCAAGATGTCACCTCGTGGAGTTGCAATGATCATGAGAACAGTGAGGAATCAGCCCAGAACTACACGGGAGGATCTTGTCAATGATCTCAAGGCAGCTGGGACCATAGTCATCAAGAAAACAATTGGTAACACACTACGCCGTGAAGGACTAAAATCCTGTAGCGCCCGCAAGGTCCCCCTGCTCAAGAAAGCACATATACAGGGCCGTCTGAAGTTTGCCAATGAACATCTGAATGATTCAGAGGAGAACTGGGTGAAAGTGTTGTGGTCAGATGAGACCAAAATCGAGCTCTTTGGCATCAACTCAACTCGCCGTGTTTGGAGGAGGAGGAATGCTGCCTATGACCCCAATAACACCATCCCCACCGTCAAACATGGAGGTGGAAACATTATGCTTTGGGGGTGTTTTTCTGCTAAGGGGTCAGGACAACTTCACCGCATCAAAGGGACGATGGATGGGGCCATGTACCGTCAAATCTTGGGTGAGAACCTCCTTCCCTCAGCCAGGGCATTGAAAATGGGTCGTGGATGGGTATTCCAGCATGACAATGACCCAAAACACACGGCCAAGGCAACAAAGGAGTGGCTCAAGAAGAAGCACTTTAAGGTCCTGGAGTGGCCTAGCTAGTCTCCAGACCTGAATCCCATAGAAAATCTGTGGAGGGAGCTGAAGGTTCGAGTTGCCAAACGTCAGCCTCGAAACCTTAATGACTTGGAGAAGATCTGCAAAGAGGAGTGGAACAAAATCCCTCCTGAGATGTGTGCAGACCTGGTGGCCAACTACAAGAAACGTCTGACCTCTGTGATTGCCAACAAGGGTTTTGCCACCAAGTACTAAGTCATGTTTTGCAGAGGGGTCAAATACTTATTTCCCTCATTAAAATGCAAATCAATTTATAAAAATTTTGACATGCGTTTTTCTGGATTTTTGTTGTTGTTATTCTGTCTCTCACTGTTCAAATAAACCTACCATTAAAATTATATACTGATCATGTCTTTGTCAGTGGGCAAACGTACAAAATCAGCAGGGGATCAAATACTTTTTTCCCTCACTGTAAGCCTAAACAACATTACTCAATTAAAAACAATACTGTAACAATGAGGTTTGTGCTATAGGCCCAATACATTATCACTGCATATTGGCTATGCCTGTCAATGTTGTTCTTAGACCATATTGAAATTATATTTAAAGTAGGTGATTTCTATTTCTTGAGGCACAGCTGAGTGAGCATAATGTTTTTTAATTTTTTTTATTACTGGACTGATGGCCTGCATCTGATGGTCAGTCTGAGGGGTGGAAGGGAGCAGTGGTGAGGCTGCCTCTCACCATCCCTCTGCTGAGAAAAGGGTACACCGTCTTCCAGCTGATGGCGAAACTCAAGTCGCACTGCATTATTTCTGCCTCATGCACCAATTCATGTTGTTACTCCTATGCAGGGACGGCCTGTTCAATAGGGCGATATGGGCGACGCACTGCCAAACGGGAAAAGGAAGGGATTTTTTTTCTAATCAATTATATCACGGCAACAGTAGTTATCAGTGTTGTAATCTATACGTCTGATCTGCCACAGTGCCACACTGCCACTAAATGTCGAATCAGGCTAAAGTCGTGCTTCAAATGGCTCCACCCCCTTTTGGGGCGATTTCAGTCAGATTGAAAATCGCCCAGAACTTCTGTCATAGACTCCCATGTAAAATCTATTTTTTTCAAATTTCAGAGCCTTCAATACAATCTCAATGGGTGTCTGTGGGCTTGCACTTACGCTGTGTCATACGTTACGTAACCATGAACGTAACTGAGAAAAGAGTGGATTGTTTGAAAGAAGTTCCTTTTTGTCGGCGAACAAATGAAGATAAATTGGCAACGAAACAATTAGGACCTCCCAGACCAAATTTAATAATTCAACAGGTTTCTACTAAAGGCGGAAAGTCCTACACCCGAGGATTTTCCAAAAAATTGGTACGAACGAAAAAAGACATTGCCACTCACTCAACTGGATGACGAGGGATACAGGCTAGCTGTCCGCCGCCACAACGATGAGGTTAGTGTTGATACTCACAAGTTTACTGGATGTGGATATGGTGTAATAAAGGCAGTTTATTCAGAGGTAAATATATCTGGAATCGCGTTCACGGACCCGTTCGTCAAACTCTTAGGGAGCTATAAATTAAGCCCCATTACTTACCATATCAGATAAGAGAAATTGCTGCAGCTACATATATTTTACATCCTGGCCCTACATAGTTCACTATTTGCATCACTTACCAAAATATTACATGTGGTCATATATGCTTGGAAAGTGGAGATGCCATAGAACGTCAAAAAAAGTAAACATTGCTGGAGACACATTGCCGTTTTGGAGAAGACATCGCGTTTGCTAGCGAAGAGATTTGTTGTGGCAAATGAACTTGGGCTGGGAATTGCCAGGAACCTCACGATAAGATATATGCATCAGCATTGCGAGTCTCATGATTCTATACGTATTGCGATTCGATACTGTGATTTTATTGCGCACCATATGTCTGTTGCAGAGGGATCAGAAAGCCATGAGAACGAGTTTTGATCAGTCATGGAAATAAAAGTGCTGAAAACAAATTGGCTCCCAATGTGAAAAGATTGAGAACAAGCTATGAAGGAACAATAATGGTGTTTTGGTGCAGGTACAGCCAACTAGCGCTAAAATATTGCGATATTGTCAATACAGTATATCGTAAAGTATCACTATGTAACTCGATTTCTTTCACCCCAATCCCTCAAATTAACGGTAAATAACTGAATTGTTTGCCCCACATTTAGCTAAGATGATTAGCTAGCCAGCTAAAATGTTTTAGTTAGTTAGCAGTCGCATCTACAATAGTTTACTGTCAATAACATGTCTCCAAAAATGACGTGGTGTCTCCAATTGTGTTGACATTTTACAATTGCAATGCGCATCCATGAGTATCCACTTTCTGTAGCTCAGCTGGTAGAGCATGGTGCTTGTAACGCCAAGGTAGTGGGTTCGATCCCCGGGACCACCCATACACAAAAATGTATGCACGCATGACTGTAAGTCGCTTTGGATAAAAGCGTTTGCTAAATGGCATATTATTATTATTATTATTATTATTATTATCTGAAGAGAGCCCCGAAACATTGTGTGCAGACATTTTATGCAATAAATGAAGTAGGTTCAATCTAGTAGTTCTGATCTTCTGATTGGTCCTGATGAGTTGGGCGAGGTCCCCTGCAGGCTACTGTCACTGTTGCATTGGCTCTGAGTCGGGTTCTCTGTCTTCAAATGTTCAGCCTAAGAGAGGGGATTTGTGTGTGTGTGTGTGTGTGTGTGTGTTTAACAGTGATGATGTGTGTGTGTGTGTGTGTGTGTTTAACAGTGATGATGTGTGTGTGTGTGTGTTTGTGTGTGTGTGTGTCCTCAGAGCAAGAACTCGTGAGTTGGAAGAACTGAGAGGCCTATGGCGTGGGTGTTGTCCTTGGCCACCTGCTGACAAGGCTGACAAGATAGGACCCTTTTGTCCATTGTTATTGTATAGGAACAGAACTTATAACCAGCTCCTGACCTAAATAGATCTTAGCACAACATTTTACTCAACATATCATATTCCATATTCACTATAACAAATATATTTACTACGACATTAGCAAGAACCGCCACATCCTCAGCCGGCTAATCCAGTGTGTGAAGTTTTGCGGAGTGTTTGAGTTAGCTTTGCGAGGCAAAGATGAAACTGAGGGCTCCACCAACCCTGGTAAGCCAACACTTTTGAGATCAGTCAATAAATGCTTCTGGTATTGACTTATATGCTGCCCCTGTCTTCATGTTGTTGCTGGACATATCTTTTTTTAAATGTGTGTAGGTCACCTAAATCATCAGAAAAATTGCCCCTCCTGAGAATTTTTTCAGGAGCCGCCACTGCTCCTATGACCAGAGTAAGTGAAATATTCCTCTATTAAACACAAGCAGCTAATAATAATGCAAGCTTATCGGAACACTGCTATACTCATTCATTGCAGCTGCAGTGCTGGTTGTAGCGTGAGCGGAAGTAGGGAGAACACACATTTTATGGCTTATAAAAATGTTGACAGTGGTGAATAACTTAAACATGAACTTATAAAAACAGCAGCTCTTTGCTGTATTCGTTGAGTCTCTCTAGTCGTGGTTTTAAAAGTTTTGAAATCTCGCAGTATCAACATTGCTCAGTGTTCGAGGCTTCTTTTTACAGTCTATGGCTCGAGGAAACTGTGCAGACACAGTGATCTGATTGGCCAGCTGTAGGATTATAGGTGCACTTGATTTGCTCTCTGGGCCTGCCGGGTAGGTGGAGTTCTACCTTCAGACACATGAAATGGTTCAAAATGGGAACTAATTTTAAAAAATAGGAACACAAAGCTTTATTGTTGGTTTTTTTACAGAAATGTTTGGTGATCAACTAGGAATGCCTCGATATTGACCGGTTGGTGACCACTGGCCTAATTCATACTCTGAGGGATAATGGATGTTAGTGTCATGCTATTTATATATATATATATATATATATATATATATATATATATATATATATATATATATATATACACAGTGGGGAGAACAAGTATTTGATACACTGCTGATTTTGCAGGTTTTCCTACTTACAAAGCATGTAGAGGTCTGTAATTTTTATCATAGGTACACTTCAACTGTGAGAGACGGAATCTAAAACAAAAATCCAGAAAATCACATTGTATGATTTTTAAGTAATTAATTTGCATTTTATTGCATGACATAAGTATTTGATACATCAGAAAAGCAGAACTTAATATTTGGTACAGAAACCTTTGTTTGCAATTACATTACATTTACATTACATTTACGTCATTTAGCAGACACTCTTATCCAGAGCGACTTACAGGAGCAATTAGGGTTAAGTGCCTTGCTTAAGGGCACATCGACAGATCATACATTTCCTGTAGGTCTTGACCAGGTTTGCACACACTGCAGCAGGGATTTTGGCCCACTCCTCCATACAGACCTTCTCCAGATCCTTCAGGTTTCTGGGCTGTCGCTGGGCAATACGGACTTTCAGCTCCCTCCAAATATTTTCTATTGTGTTCAGGCCTGGAGACTGGCTAGGCCACTCCAGGACCTTGAGATGCTTCTTACGGAGCCACTCCTTAGTTGCCCTGGCTGTGTGTTTCGGGTCGTTGTCATGCTGGAAGACCCAGCCACGACCCATCTTCAATGCTCTTACTGAGGGAAGGAGGTTGTTGGCCAAGATCTCGCGATACATGGCCCCATCCATCCTCAACTCAATACGGTGCAGTCGTCCTGTCCCCTTTGCAGAAAAGCATCCCCAAAGAATGATATTTCCACCTCCATGCTTCACGGTTGGGATGGTGTTCTTGGGGTTGTACTCATCCTTCTTCTTCCTCCAAACACGGCGAGTGGAGTTTAGACCAAAAAGCTCTATTTTTGTCTCATCAGACCACATGACCTTCTCCCATTCCTCCTCTGGATCATCCAGATGGTCATTGGCAAACTTCAGACGGGCCTGGACATGCGCTGGCTTGAGCAGGCGGACCTTGCGTGCGCTGCAGGATTTTAATCCATGACGGCGTAGTGTGTTACTAATGGTTTTCTTTGAGACTGTGGTCCCAGCTCTCTTCAGGTCATTGACCAGGTCCTGCCGTGTAATTCTGGGCTGATCCCTCACCTTCCTCATGATCATTGATGCCCCACGAGGTGAGATCTTGCATGGAGCCCCAGACCGAGGGTGATTGACCGTCATCTTGAATTTTTCAATTTTCTAATAATTGCGGCAACAGTTGTTGCCTTCTCACCAAGCTGCTTGCCTATTGTCCTGTAGCCCATCTCTTCCTTGTGCAGGTCTACAATTTTATCCCTGATGTCCTTACACAGCTCTCTGGTCTTGGCCATTGTGGAGAGGTTGGAGTCTGTTTGATTGAGTTTGTGGACAGGTGTCTTTTATACAGGTAACGAGTTCAAACAGGTGCAGTTAATACAGGTAATGAGTGGAGAACAGGAGGGCTTCTTAAAGAAAAACTAACAGGTCTGTGAGAGCCGGAATTCTTACTGGTTGGTAGGTGATAAAATACTTATGTCATGCAATAAAATGCAAATTAATTACTTAAAAATCATACAATGTGATTTTCTGGATTTTTGTTTTAGATTCAGTCTCTCACAGTTGAAGTGTACCTATGATAAAAATTACAGACCTCTACATGCGTTGTAAGTAGGAAAACCTGCAAAATCGACAATGTATCAAATACTTGTTCTCCCCACTGTATATATATATATATATATATATATATATATATATATATATATATATAAAATAAAACAAATATCCAGAAAATCACATTGTATGATTTTTAAGTAATTAATTTGCATTTTATTGCATGACATAAGTATTTTATCACCTACCAACCAGTAAGAATTCCGGCTCTCACAGACCTGTTAGTTTTTCTTTAAGAAGCCCTCCTGTTCTCCACTCATTACCTGTATTAACTGCACCTGTTTGAACTCGTTACCTGTATAAAAGACACCTGTCCACAAACTCAATCAAACAGACTCCAACCTCTCCACAATGGCCAAGACCAGAGAGCTGTGTAAGGACATCAGGGATAAAATTGTAGACCTGCACAAGGAAGAGATGGGCTACAGGACAATAGGCAAGCAGCTTGGTGAGAAGGCAACAACTGTTGCCGCAATTATTAGAAAATTGAAAAATTCAAGATGACGGTCAATCACCCTCGGTCTGGGGCTCCATGCAAGATCTCACCTCGTGGGGCATCAATGATCATGAGGAAGGTGAGGGATCAGCCCAGAACTACATGGCAGGACCTGGTCAATGACCTGAAGAGAGCTGGGACCACAGTCTCAAAGAAAACCTTTAGTAACACACTACACCGTCATGGATTAAAATCCTGCAGCGCATGCAAGGTCCCCCTGCTCAAGCCAGCGCATGTCCAGGCCCGTCTGAAGTTTGCCAATGACCATCTGGATGATCGGGAGAAGGTCATGTGGTCTGATGAGACAAAAATAGAGCTTTTAAGTCTAAACTCCACTCGCCGTGTTTGGAGGAAGAAGAAGGATGAGTACAACCCCAAGAACACCATCCCAACCGTGAAGCATGGAGGTGGAAACATCATTCTTTGGGGATGCTTTTCTGCAAAGGGGACAGGACGACTGCACCGTATTGAGTTGAGGATGGATGGGGCCATGTATCGCGAGATCTTGGCCAACAACCTCCTTCCCTCAGTAAGAGCATTGAAGATGGGTCGTGGCTGGGTCTTCCAGCATGACAACGACCCGAAACACACAGCCAGGGCAACTAAGGAGTGGCTCCGTAAGAAGCATCTCAAGGTCCTGGAGTGGCCTAGCCAGTCTCCAGGCCTGAACACAATAGAAAATATTTGGAGGGAGCTGAAAGTCCGTATTGCCCAGCGACAGCCCAGAAACCTGAAGGATCTGGAGAAGGTCTGTATGGAGGAGTGGGCCAAAATCCCTGCTGCAGTGTGTGCAAACCTGGTCAAGACCTACAGGAAACGTATGATCTCTGTAATTGCAAACAAAGGTTTCTGTACCAAATATTAAGTTCTGCTTTTCTGATGTATCAAATACTTATGTCATGCAATAAAATTCAAATTAATTACTTAAAAATCATACAATGTGATTTTCTGGATTTTTGTTTTAGATTCCGTCTCTCACAGTTGAAGTGTACCTATGATAAAAATTACAGACCTCTACATGCTTTGTAAGTAGGAAAACCTGCAAAATCGGCAGTGTATCAAATACTTGTTCTCCCCACTGTATATATATATATATTTAATTATAATAGCATGACACTAACGTCCATTATCCCTCCGAAGAGTATGAATTAGGCTGTTTGAGAAGGTTTGAATCCTAAGCAACCTGCCTGCACATTGTTGGAAATACAATAGACTAACATAGCTACTGTAGTAGGTCAAAGTGTGTGCTGGAAAACCTTCGTAGAGCATTACCGGCCTCAGTCTGTAGCTGAGGTGGCCTGTAATAGTAAAAAGAACGGACACAAGTTTTCGTCTGCAAAGTTCAGTTTTTTTTTTTTCTTGTTCAATTGTCTATTTTCTTGTTCGTACTTTTAAAAAACATTCACATCAAACAAGTGCACTCTTTAAATTACACAACATAAATGCACTTTACCTAAAGCAGAATTCAAAAATGTTCCACAAATAACCTTGTCTTACTGTATGATTATACATGAAAACCAAAATGTATTTCACATTCATACAATAGAAACACTTATATATGAAGACAAAAATAACTGAATGTTTTTCTATATACCGCTACCGATATAGAAAACTGACAACAATACATTCAGCTTTAAGATAGTAGCACCTCCGTAAAATCGTCTCTCTCTCATGCACCCGCACTGTCTACATGTCAAGGGGTGCTGAAGGTGGGTGTGGTGCATGAATCAAGCGCAGGACGCAGAAGCTCAGTCCAAAAGATTTTAGTGCAATATTCACGTAGAAAATAAGCACAATAAGCCCGAAGGCGAAATAACGGCGCACACAGGCGTCAATCAAACGGCGCACTAACATGTGCGAAAAACCTCTCCAAAACACTGGAGGGAAGTACGTAGCTCCAACACAAAACAGAAGAGCAATCACACACAAAGACAAACACACACAACGAGAACTAAATAGGACACTAACGAGGACTAACAAGACACAGGTGTACAACATCAAGACAAAACCAAACGAACATGAAACATAGATCGGTGGCAGCTAGTACTCCGGGGACGACGACCGCCGAAGCCTGCCCGAACCAGGAGGAGGAGCAGCCTCGGCCGAAACCGTGACAGTACCCCCCCCCTTGACCCCGGCCTCGGGGACGACCAGGAGGACACGGAGCAGGGCGCGCGGGATGGTCCCGGTGGAACTCCGACAGGAGAGATGGGTCTAGGATGTCCCTCCGCGGCACCCAGCACCGCTCCTCCGGGCCGTACCCCTCCCACTCCACGAGATACTAGAGACCCCCCATCCGGCGTCTAGAGTCCAAGATGGACCGAACGGTGTACGCCGGAGCCCCCTCGATGTCCAGTGGGGGCGGAGGAGTCTCCCCTATCTCATTGTCCTGGAGTGGACCAGCTACCACCGGCCTGAGAAGAGACACATGGAACGAGGGGTTAATATTCTTATACTCAACAGGTAGATGTAACCTATAACACACCTCGTTCAATCTTCTCAGGACTTTAAAGGGCCCCCACAAACCGCCGACCCAGCTTCCGGCAGGGCAGGCGGAGGGGTAGGTTTCTGGTAGAGAGCCAGACTCGATCTCCGGGTGCGTACACCGGCCCCTCACTGCGGTGGAGATCGGCGCTCGCCTTGTGACGAAGGACGGCCCGCTGCAGGTGGACGTGGGCAGCGTTCCACGTCTCTTCCGAGCGCCTCATCCAATCATCCACCGCAGGGGCCTCGATCTGGCTCTGCTGCCAAGGTGCCAGAACCGGCTGGTAACCTAACACACATTGGAAGGGGGTTAGGTTGGTAGAGGAGTGGTGGAGAGAGTTCTGGGCCATCTCGGCCCAGGGAATGTACCGTGCCCACTCCTCCGGCCGGCCCTGGCAATACGACCTCAGAAACCTACCCACATCCTGGTTGACACGTTCTACCTGCCCGTTACTCTCCGGGTGGTACCCTGAGGTAAGGCTAACCGAGACCCCCAAACGCTCCATGAACGCTCTCCAAACACGGGAGGTAAACTGGGGGCCTCGATCAGACACTATATCCTCGGGTACCCCGTAATGCCGGAAGACGTGGGTAAATAGGGCCTCAGCGGTCTGTAGGGCAGTAGGAAGACCCGACATAGGGAGAAGACGACAGGACCGGTCCACAACGACCAGGATGGTGGTATTCCCCTGAGAGAGGGGAAGGTCTGTCACAAAATCCACCGAGAGGTGGGACCATGGTCGTTGTGGAACGGGCAGGGGTTGTAACTTACCCCTGGGCAGATGTCGGGGCGCCTTACACTGGGCGCACACCGAGCAGGAGGAGACATAAACCCTCACATCCCTAGCCAAAGTGGGCCACCAGTATTTAGTGCTAAGGCAATGCACTGTCCGGCCAATACCCGGATGTCCAGAGGAGGGTGACGTGTGAGCCCAGTAAATGAGTCGATCCCGAATCTCGAGCGGAACGTACTTCTGACCCTCAGGACACTGTGGAGGGCTGGGGTCGGTACGCAACGCTCGCTCGATTTCGGCATCGACCTCCCACACCACCGGTGCCACAAGGCAAGACTCCGGTAGTATGGGAGTAGGCTCAACGGACCTCTCCTCCGTGTCATACCGCCGGGACAGCACATCTGCCTTACCATTCTGGGACCCAGGGATGTACGTGATTTTAAATACGAACCTGGTGAGAAACATACTCCATCGAGCCTGGCGAGGGTTCAGTCTCCTCGCTGCCCGGATGTACCCAGGTTCCGATGGTCAGTCAAAATTAGGAAAGGGTGTTGAGCCCCCTCAAGCCAATGCCTCCACACCTTAAGGGCTTGAACTACAGCTAACAGCTCCCTGTCCCCAACGTCATAGTTACGCTCCGCCGGGCTGAGCTTTTTTGAGTAAAAGGCACAGGGGCGGAGTTTAGGGTGGCGTGCCGGACCATTGAGAGAGAACGGCCCTATACCAGCCTCAGACGCGTCTACCTCAACCTGAAAGGGTAATCGGGATCCGGATGCGCCAGCACCGGAGCCGACGTAAACAGGTCCTTCAGTCTCCTAAAGGCCCTGTCCGCATCAGCTGACCACTGCAGGCGCACCGGACCCCCTTTCAGAAGGGACGTGATGGGAGCTGCCACCTGTCCAAAACCCCGGATAAACCTCCGGTAGTAATTCGCAAAGCCCAAGAACTGCTGCACCTCTTTTACAGTGGTTGGAGTTTGCCAATTACGCACAGCGGGACACACGATCCACCTCCATTCTCACCCCTGACGCGGACAACCGATAACCCAAAAAGGAGACCGACTCCTGGAAAAACAGACATTTCTCTGCCTTGACATATAGGTCGTGCTCCAACAGCCTCCTCAATACACGACGCACCAGGGTTATATGCTCGGCTCGGGTAGACGAGTACACCAGAATGTCATCAATGTACACGACCACCCCTTGTCCCTGCATATCCCGGAAAATGTCATCTACGAAGGATTGGAAGACTGATGGAGCATTCATCAACCCATATGGCATGACGAGATATTCGAAATGACCTGACGTGGTACTAAACGCTGTCTTCCATTCGTCGCCCTCCCTAATGCGCACCAAGTTATACGCGCTCCTGAGATCCAATTTTGTGAAAAACCGCGCTCCATGCAATGACTCTGTCATGGTCGCAATCAGAGGGAGTGGATAACTGTATTTCACAGTAATCTGATTGAGACCACGGTAATCAATGCACGGGCGCAACCCTCCATCTTTCTTCTTCACAAAAAAGAAACTCGAGGAGGCGGGAGAAGTGGAGGGCCGAATGTATCCCTGTCTCAAAGATTCGGCTATGTAAGTCTCCATAGCTTTTCTCTCCTCTTGAGACAAAGGATACACGTGGCTCCGTGGGAGCGCTGCTCCTGCCTGGAGATCAATCGCACAATCCCCCTGTCTATGAGGAGGCAACTGCGTCGCCCTAGTTTTACTAAACACGAGAGCTAAATCCCCATATTCAGGCGGAATGTGCAGTGCGGGCACTTGGTTTGGACTTTCCACCGAAGTCGCCCCCACAGAAACACCCAGACATCGCCCCTCGCACTGAGCAGACCACCCATCGAGAGCCCTCTGTTGCCACGAAATAGCAGGGTTATGGGTGCTTAACCAGGGAATTCCCAGCACCACTGGGTACGCAGGAGAGTCGATCAGATACAGCTGTATAGTCTCTTCATGACCCCCTGCGCACACATCCTAAGTGGTGCTGTGATCTCCCTAATCAACCCCCGACCCCAACGGGCGGCTATCTAAGGCATGAACGGGAAAATGTTTGTCAACAGGTAGGAGAGGGATCCCTAAATCTAAACAAAACTTCCGATCAACAAAATTCCCAGCTGCGCCTGAATCTACTAGCGCCTTGTGCTGGGAATGAGGTGCAACCTGTGGAAAACACACAGGTATACAAAAGTGCGCAACAGAAAGCTCTGGGTAAGTGGGATGTCTACTCACCTGGGAGGCCCCCCCAGTGCGTGGCCTGTTGTCTTCTCCCCGGAGAACCCTCCCCAGCACCTGGCCGCAGTGTGCCCTCCACGACCGCACTTGGTGCAGGAGACAGGCCCCTCGGGCTCCTCCTCCTCCTTTCTCTAGCGCCCGGCACCCCCGAGCTCCATAGGGCTCGGCTCAGAGGTGCCTGAGGGCGGAATGGACGGACCCCCTCGGGACGTCCACGGGTGGCCAGCAGGGTGTCCAGACGGATGGACATATTGACCAACTGGTCGAAGGTGAGATGGGTATCCCTGCAGGCCAACTCACGTTGAACGTCCTCCCGTAGGCTACATCGAAAATGGTCGATGAGGGCCCGTTCATTCCACCCTGCGTCCGCCGCTAGAGTCCGAACTCTAGAGCAAACGCCTGTGCGCTCCTCCTCCCCTGTCTCAGGTGGACTAGACGCTCCCCCGCCGCTTTGCCCTCAGGTGGATGGTCGAACACGGCCTTGAAGCGGCGGGAGAACTCGGCGTAGGAGATGGTGTTGGCGTCCATCTTCCTCCACTCGGCGTTAGCCCACTCCAACGCCTTGCCCGTGAGACAGGAGATGAGGGCGGAAACGCTCTCGTGTCCCGAGGGCACCGGGTGTACAGTGGCCAGGTAGAGCTCCACCTGCAGGAGGAACCCCTGACACCCGGCAGCTGTACCGTCATACGCCCTCGGGAGCGAGAGCCGAATCCCCCTGGGTTCCGGACCTTGGACTGGTGGACCGGCCGATGGGGTTGGCAGGGTAGGTGGAGGTGTGGGTACCCCGCTGGCCTCCCATCGGTGCAGGGTGTTGATGACGTCCTGTAGAGCGGTCCCCAGTTGTCGTATCTGGTCATCTTGGCCGCGAACATGCTCCTCGAGCGACTCAGACGTAACTGCAGATCCTGCTGATTCCATTTTGGTGTGTGATTCTGTCAAGGGGTGCTGAAGGTGGGTGTGGTGCATGAATCAAGCGCAGGACGCAGAAGCTCAGTCCAAAAGATTTTAGTGCAATATTCACGTAGAAAATAAGCACAATAAGCCCGAAGGCGAAATAACGGCGCACACAGGCGTCAATCAAACGGCGCACTAACATGTGCGAAAAACCTCTCCAAAACACTGGAGGGAAGTACGTAGCTCCAACACGAAACAGAAGAGCAATCACACACAAAGACAAACACACACAACGAGAACTAAATAGGACACTAACGAGGACTAACAGGACACAGGTGTACAACATCAAGACAAAACCAAACGAACATGAAACATAGATCGGTGGCAGCTAGTACTCCGGGGACGACGACCGCCGAAGCCTGCCCGAACCAGGAGGAGGAGCAGCCTCGGCCGAAACCGTGACACTGCACTAAAAGTCTACGCTCCAGACTGAGCGTGCGCGGACAGTTTACCAGCTCGTGAGCACAATTTTACACTAAACCAATAACATGTAAAACAAACTCAGAAATCCCTAACAAATTGATTATTTATAAAATCTCCTAGACAAAATCCAGTACAAGTAAGCTACTCAGTAAACATAGTCTCTGTGACTTGTAAATCGTTTTTTACCTCAGCTAGCATCAAGCTAACATATACTCTCACTCATTTTAAATCACGTTCTTCTCTCACTCAGTTCGACACAAAAACAACACAAAACCTTTCCTAACGTGATAATACCTTGACAAAGTTGTTAGATAGCATGTTATTACATATTCTTTCGATATTAGAAAGTTTGGAAGTTCTGTTACATACCTGTAATAGTAAAAAGAACGGACAAGTTTACGTCTGCAAAGTTCTGGCGCTTTCTTTATTCTGAAGAATGGTGCGCGCGCTTGGCCAGAACTTGCTGTTTCTCCTACTACCACAGTGCAACATCGCCATCTATTGGCCTGATGGACAACTAATGCTAAAGCATGTAGAATATACTATTTAGATTAATTAAGACAAATACATAAACAAATTGGTTTAAAATAATAATAATAAAGGGGTGTCTGTTTTTAGTGACCATTACAGAAGCTGTGTGCTGGAAAACCTTGGTAGAGCATGGGTAAAGTACACATTTTGATTCTGGTGAATTTCCTTTCGTTTTCGGCTTCATAGTTAAAAAAAAATTATTTTATAAGATGGCTTTCATAAGGCGTTAAGGTTTTCTCTTGATACAATGCTCTGTGGGAACCTGGGCAATGCACAATTTATATGTTCAATAAAGATAGGGACCTCCATTATTAAGTCAAATCACAGTCAATATTTGTTTGGTTAGCATGGTGTTATATTTCATAATGCTCCCTGGCCATCATCTGATAAACATCTGGTTTATTGTTGTG
The DNA here is from genome assembly GCF_020615455.1 of Coregonus clupeaformis. Lineage (NCBI taxonomy): Eukaryota > Metazoa > Chordata > Actinopteri > Salmoniformes > Salmonidae > Coregonus > Coregonus clupeaformis. The sequence continues at coordinate 36,644,831 of NC_059205.1, read as the reverse complement.
TTTTTAATTAGAAATGTGTTACTATGTTTGATTGATTGCCAATATAGTTTAGCTATAAATGTCCCAACACATTCACATGTAGGATCTTAACTTCAGCCAGTTTGCTACAGCAGGAAAATAATTCTGCAGCAACAGGGAATGTGAATTATTATGTGGATTATAATTAATGGACATTTTTCTAGGGGTTGATACATTTTTCGTAATGGAAAATCAAGTCTGAAATTTCTAAGTGGAAATTACAAACTTCAGAAGGCTTTTTAAACTTCAAATACACTACAAGTTTTAAATGTCCTGCATTGCAGGAAAGTTCTCCTGCAACAGGGTGATCAAATTAGGAACCTGCATCTGTATAGAGTTCTTAGTCATAAATGTCATGAAACATTGCTTTTCAATTGATGATAGGGTAGGAAGGTATTTAATTTAGTGGCATTTTCTACTGTCATTTCATATTTTATTGGGGCAAGGCAAGAGTCAATGGAAAATCAGACAGATTTGTTTAGTGGTAATGTAAGTACGCCACTGGATTGAACGTCAAACTTTGTCAATGCAAAATCATGTTCTTACAGAAAACAGTAGTAGCTTATATGCTTATACTGTATCATATTTTGTTCTCTGAATAAGCAACCTACCCCATCTTGTGGTCACTTTTGATACAGCTATTTCTCTTCCCCATTATGAAGTCATCAATGTCCCCATGGGCGAACAGGATCTTCTTGGCTTCATGGAAATGTTAACTACGTATGCACCTCAATTACATTTTAGTCATTTAGCAGACGCTCTTATCCAGAGCGATTTACAGTTAGTGAGTGCATACATTATTTTATTTTTTTTCATACTGGCCCCCCGTGGGAATCGAACCCACAACCCTGGCATTGCAAACGCCATGCTCTACCAACTGAGCTACATCCCTGCCGACCATTCCCTCCCCTACCCTGGACGACGCTGGGCCAATTGTGCGCCGCCCCATGGGTCTCCCGGTCGCGACCGGCTACGACAGAGCCTGGATTCGAACCAGGATCTCTAGTGGCACAGCTAGCACTGCGATGCAGTGCCTTAATAATAATAATAATATGCCATTTAGCAGACGCTTTTATCCAAAGCGACTTACAGTCATGCGTGCATACATTTTTTTTTGTGTATGGGTGGTCCCGGGGATCGAACCCACTACCTTAGCGTTACAAGCGCCGTGCTCTACCAGCTGAGCCTTAGACCACTGCGCCACTCAATGATACTGAATGGAAAATCTTTATGCAAAATGCAACCAAGTAAGCCTCGTTGTTGCAGGCCATTAAACATTTGGTGAAGTAAAAAATGTATTTTAACTCACATTACACGATCTGACATAATGGTAGGCAACGTTTTAGGCTTTAAATGAGATATGTACTATTTTCGAAGCCTTACTGGACGAAGAGCCGTTTGGGAGCCAAATTAACGGCTCTTTTAGTTGCCAAATGAGACGGCTCACAGCAAATACTCGGAATGCCCATCACTGCTTAGCTGAGGATCCATCTACTCCGTTTTATTTTATCGAGACGGAGTTTAGTTTTGATAACTGGTCGCGGTAATTGTGGTAAATCTCTCATTTAAAGCCTAAAACGTTGCCTACCATTATGTCAGATCGTGTAATGTGAGTTAAAATACATTTTTGACCAAATTATTAATGGCCTGCAATAACAACAAAAAAGTACGCACTGAAAAAATGAGGGCGGACCGGAATGAGGCTCTCTCCTCACTATATTTTGTTCCTGCAATGAGTAATTACCATCTTCAGAGAATGTTTTTTTATAATTTAACTTGTACCTATGTTTTTCCTGTAAACCTGCGGTCCTTCTGCAGGGTGCTGAAATTAATACTTTTAATAAAAACTTGTATATAATAGCCTCCAACCACCGATTTTTTCCTCATTTGTGTTGCTCAACTCACCGCGAATGTGCATGTGCCAATTGAGTCTCATCTTACGTGGTAAGTAGCACGAGCAACACAAATCACGAAAGTCGGTGGTTATAGGCTATTCGATAAAAGTTTTTATTAGAAGTATGAATTTCAGGACCGAAGTTGTACAGGACAAACATTGGTACAGGTAAGCGTTTTCAGAATTGACATTTTTACAAGAATTGACTGATGGTGACTTAATGTTGTTGCTAGCAAATCCCGCGACCAGTTATCAAAACTCCACTCCACCTTGATATAGGAGAACGGAGGTGAGCGTTCATCAACTAATCCTTGCTGTGATTACTCCCAGAGTAGAAAAGGCCCCATGCTGTAGGCTACTCTTTGCCACTTGGCAGGACCCTAGTGTTTGGGCAGAGTCAGGCTGCAGTCTCATTAATATGACTGACTGGTGGGAGGAGCCTGTCAGCCGCACATTCTCACTCACCTCATAGCTAGTAGCCTTTAATTCCTCTTGATAGCAAAGTATAGGCTAGTATGAAACGCTTTACAGGGAAACATGACAACACTGTGACAATAATATTTGGGAAGCATGTTATTAGTATGTCTATGTTTCAGTACCATTAGTCAGTGCCCACTGAAATTACATGGGAACAACGTCGATTCAACCAGTATGTGCCCAGTGGGTGGATTGTTTCGTTCTTTAGTTTTCTTCAGTGTTATGTTCTCTTAAATGACCAAATTAGATTTAGGCATCCAGTGTTGGCCTACCCTGCCTCTGTAGCAGGTTGCTGGCAAGATAATACGGACAGGTCATGCTTCCCTAAGCCAAATGACAAGGCACGACCGTTTTTCCAGCAAAGGCTACAGTAGGCTACTACTAGTATGAAAACAGCATTGTTCCCCACACAATGTGTTAGATTTGACTGATAATGTTGGTTTGGTTCTTCTCTAGTCTTCTTGCTCCCAGAACGACTTCTATATAAAAAATGTACTTTACTGATTTCTTTGTAATACTTTATGCTTTATTTTTGTCTGGGCAAGACTAGCCATTTCTGAATAATGTAACACTACATAACTATATGGGGAAAAGGAAGTTATTCTATTCGGTTCTATTCTATTCTATTCCAAAAGTCGAAATGTATAGCCTAACATTTTCAATCAACCGCAAGTGTTTTTTTGTCTTTTTTCTAATCAGTCTTCAGAAAAACTTTGCATGCTTGACTAGACACTAGAAGATTACAACGTGCAACCTCCCTCGTTGACACAGGTCTCGCACTGAGGAGAGTTCGTAGATCTACCCGGGCTCGCTCTCGTTGATCTGGAGCTGTTCTTGGTGATGTACAGCTCAATCCAATTAGTTTTCACCTCCGGGCTGTGTTGCAGCCAGCGGGTTGAAAAAAAGCTTCCCCCTATTACTCGATCCTATGCGTCTTGCTATACAGATAGCCCCATGGTGCGCTCATCCGTTTATTTTTACATGTTCGATATCCGAGGACAACCTCTTTTACCATATCCCCATGGAGTGTGCCATTTGCAGTTTTACTACTGGTAGTAGTATTTTCTCACTACGAGGACGATATTTCTCTGTTTATTTCTAAATGTGACAAAGATAAAATGTGGAAGACATCCTCTACTCCAGTTATAGACGGCTTGCGGTACTAGTCGGATGGGAGGGTAGCCTAATCACGGATAACCTGCCTCTTCAATTCTCTTCGGGGGAGAGGAGTTTGGCTTGAAAGATAGAGTGATACAAAAAGGTAGGCCACGGATTGTTATTAGCCTATATTAGACTGTTTAATTTTTTTTCTGAAATGTTAACTTTTCTTCCTGAAATGTTTAAAAATAATGTCGTCTTATCTTTTAGCCTATCTACATCTCTATTGTTTAGGTTGTGTAAAATGCAAATACGTTAATAATAGCCTAAATGTGAAATAGATTATGTTTGATTACAGTGAAATACAGGATCAGTAAGGATCTGATTACAAGATAAGATGCTTGAAAAGTTCAGGTTACTGAATTTATATGGTATATTGGGTAGGATACCCAATCATATATTGGTTCCATTTGATCTTGAAAGAGGTTTTCTGTGTATTACATAAGTAACCTTGGGGTGATAAAGTACAACTATGTGACCTCTATCAGAATTTACCCTAGGCTATAATCATAAAGTGCAACCCCAGCCTTATTATCAAGACCTATCAAGATAGTTGGGTAAAATTTACCCTCCAAGTGACACATCTACTGTAAATTGGTTCAAACGAGTGCCCTAGAATTTCCTGTATAAATAGCCTGGAGGCTATTATGAAGTCATGAACAGTAGCCTACACTCTTAGAAAAAAAGGTTCCAAACGGTTCTTCGGCTGTCCCCATAGGAGAACCCTTCTTGGTTCCAGGTAAAACCCTTTTTGGTTCCAGGTAGAACCCTCTGTGGAAACGGTTCTACATGGAACCCAAAACGGTTATACTTGGAACCAAAAGGGTTCTACCTTGAACCAACAAGGGTTCTTCAAAGGGTTCTCCTATGGGGACAGACGAAGAACCCTTTTAGGTTCTAGATAGCACCTTTTTTTTCTAAGAGTGTAGCTAAGTGTAATAGGCTACTTGCAGTGGGATTTATGGTTAACTTTAGCCAACACAATCACATTAATGCTTAGGGCTATTGCCTTCAATGCATAGAGCACTTGAATCTTTATTTGATTTGATAAATAATAACTTTTTAGGGTGGTTCTGCAATATCGTGAGCTCACATAACATTTATTTAATGGATTGGCTATATTGTTCTTCCATCCTGGTCTTGGGGAATCACAGGGTGTGTAGGATTTTGTTCCAGCAATGTACTAACACTTGCCTGGAAATCTAGACTGAGTCACGCTAAGGAGCTGAATTCAGTCTGGATTTTCATGCTATACTAACAAACCCGATTCAACTAGTCAAGGGCGTGTTGATTAGTTGAGGCCTACTGGGCCACAACGAGCCTGCACACCCTGTGGGTACCCATGACCAGGATTGATGAGTACTAGTAAGTATATTATGTCACTGCTTGGATGTAGTCATTATAAACTGATGTGGATCTTTTAAAAAACAGGTATTCAAAAATGATAATGCATTCAGATGCACATTTGTCCTCAACTAATGGTAAAATTTGTGTCCCTGTTTTTTTATATATATATTTTTTCAGTTGAAGCCATGGAGAAACCGGTTTGAAGTTGATCTCACATTCAAAGTTGTTGGGCCCATTCCTAATTGAGAGGTCAGTGGATTTGACCTAACCTAGCATAACACCTGAACTGTGACCATCATGGCGGAGAGAGCTAGCTTTGGAATCCCCAAAAGCAACTCACGTCCTGTAGGCTCACTCCCACCAGAGCCTATCGACATCATCCGTACCAAGGCTCGATCCAGAAGAGTCCGCATCAATGTTGGGGGGCTGGTCCACGAGGTCCTATGGAGGACCCTGGACCGTCTCCCCAGGACCAGGCTGGGTAAACTCAGAGACTGCAATACCCACGAAACCTTAATGGAGATCTGTGACGATTACAGCTTGACTGATAATGAATACTTCTTCGATAGGCACCCAGGGGCGTTCTCTTCCATTCTGAACTTTTACAGAACAGGGAAGCTGCACATGATGGAGGAGATGTGCGCCCTATCCTTCGGCCAGGAGCTCGACTACTGGGGTATAGATGAGATCTACCTGGAGTCCTGCTGCCAGGCCAGGTACCACCAGAAGAAGGAGCAGATGAACGAGGAGTTGAGGCGGGAGGCTGAGTCTCTCAGAGAAAAGGACGGGGAGGAGCCGGAAGAAGGCTGCTGTCCAGACAAGAGACAGAAGCTGTGGGACCTCCTTGAGAAGCCTAGCTCTTCTCTTGCTGCTAAGGTAAGACCAAAGCATTGAGTTTAGGCGTACTGACTATGGGTCAGTCCAAATCCATCCCATCCCACGGTGTCATAGCTGCTGCAGGAATCTCTCTATTTGCGCCATTTAAACATAATTTATGATCTTGGTTGCAGTAAAGTAGGGGAGTACTAGAGGGGGGGGGGCTAGACCTCTTAACCCGTTTCCAACTTCAGCGCATTTGCTGGAAAAACTCTGTATGAAGTGAATCTCAATATATCAGATATATGGAATTTGATCAATTAATTTATTAACAGATCTTGTGTCCCACATTGAATGTGTCTTTAGATATCTCTTTACTTCCAACTCAATCAAAACAGTAGAGGAGAATATTGTGCCACCAGCAGCTTAATCCTCTTTTAACCTATGAAGTAATCAGATAAGAAAGAACCCGGAAGATTATCGTTCATGGTTGCTTAGTGCATACTGCTCTGTGTGTTGTACAGTTGGTATGATACATTAAACAAATACAGTATATGAATAATATCACACATACTGTATATTGATGCACAGTATTTAACCAATGCATTTATACTGAACAAAAATATAAACACAAACATGCAACAATTTGAGTTACAGTTCATATAAGGAAATCCGACAATTGAAATAAATACATTAGGACCTAATCTATGGATTTCACATGACTCGGAATACAGATATGCATCTGTAAAAAAAAAAGTAGAGGCATGGATCAGAAAACTAGTCAGTATCTGGTGTGACCACCATTTGCCTCATGCAGCGCGACATCTCCTTCGCATAGATTTGATCAGGCTGTTGATTGTGGCCTGTGGAATGTTGTCCCACTCCACTTCAATGGCTGTGCAAAGTTTCTGGATATTGGCGGGAACTGGAAGACGCTGTCGTACATGTCGATCCAGAGCATCCCAAACATGCTCAATGGGTGATGTCTGGTGAATATGCAGGCCATGGAAGAACTGGGACATTTTCAGCTTCCAGGAATTGTGTACAGATCCTTGTGACATGGGGCAGTGCATTATCATACGACAATGGGCCTCAGGATCTCGTCACAGTATCTCTGTGCATTCAAATTGACATTGATAAAATGCAATTGTGTTTGTTGTCTGTAGTTTATGCCTGCCCATACCATAACCCCACTGCCACCATGGGGCACTCTGTTCCCAACGTTGACGTCAGCAAACCGCTAGCCCACACGATGCCGTACACGTGGTCTCCGGTTGTGAGGCCGGTTGGACGTACTGACAAATTCTCTAAAACGATGCTGGGGGAGGCTTATGGTAGAGAAATTAACATTCAATTTTCTGGCAACAGCTCTGGTTGACATTCCTGCAGTCAGCATGCCAATTGCCCGCTCCCTCGAAACGTAATCTGTGGCATTGTGTTGTGTGACAAAACTGCACATTTTAGAGTGGCCTTTTATTGTCCCCAGCACAAGGTGCACCTGTGTAATGACCATGCTGTTTAATCAGCTTCTTGATATGCCACAGCTGTCATGTGGATGTATTATCTTGGCAAAGGAAAAATGCTTACTAACAGGGATGTAAACAAATGTGTGCACAACATTTGAGAGAAATTAGCCTTTTGTGCATATGGAAAATTTCTGGGATCTTTTATTTCATCTCATGAAACATGAGACCAACACTTTACATGTTGCGTTTATATTTTTGTTCAGTGTAGTTAATTTCAGTATAGGCTGATCAGTTGCTTAATAAGGGACAAATATGAACTCGGGCACCAAATGCCTGTAGTGTAAGGTTAGGTATTATGGTTTGGTATTTATGTTCAAGTTAGTTCTTGGATCTATGTCTCCAGGATTAAGGTCTTATATGAATCTGTCTAATGTGATAAAGTGTTACATATTATTTTGCAGACAGCAGCTTCATTTCTTGTCTTGCATACACAATCCCAATGGTACACCATGTGTACTGTGCTTCCCAGAATTCAGGCCAAGAAAAGCAGTCAATTGACCCATTAGTAACGGTTGAATGTGCATGCTTTTATCTTTGTTTTTACTAGAGTGGGGAAGTGTAATGCATTGTATTCCCACAATTGCACAAATTTTCCTCTCTATGGGCAGAATCTAAAACATCTAACGGTTCACACCACTGCCAACCTCAAATGGTACAAACAGGAGGTTTTCTGAAGAACCATGCTGGAGTTTTAGGGAGAGTAGATTTAGTTCAGCTAATAAACACACATGATACCAGCAAGCGCAGTGTGCAAGTTTTTATTTTATTTTAATAACATTTAGTCACCTAATTCGAGAGGAGGTGCAGAGTGTCTGTTAGGAGTTTTAGGAGTAGGCCTGATAGGAAAAGGTTTTAGGAGGAGGTGGTGGAGGTGACAGATGGTCAGGGGAACCCACTGTTGGCTCACACACTGGTCAGTCCCCATTATCCTGCTTCAGTAAACCGGCAGGACACTCAACAGACTGCACTGTGTTCTATGAACATTGGTTACACGTGTTATGTAGTGGTTGTCTAGGTTCTGCTCAAAGGGTTGGAGTCAGTTCCTGCTCGCATTCATCAGAGAGTGACATCACAGGTCGCTCCTTGTCTAGGCAAGGCAGTAGTTGTACCAGTGGTCACAGCATGTGACTTTGAAATAGGCCTGCATGGAGAAACATGGATAAATGGAGACAAATGCTGAGTTGATTTTGTCAATCAGATGGGCAAATGCCGACTGGGCAATCCTTTTAATTTCATTTTGTCCTTGTGCAATATTTGAGTCACTATGGACATCATGTAATTCAAGCTGACGGGTTCCAAACCCTGAAACATGTTCCACTTCACATACGTGTACTGTATTTATTTCAACTGTAACATTGAAACCTGACTACCCAGAGATTGGTGCAGTACCATCAGATCAAAGGTCTTTGTGAAATGAACTTGGTGATTTGTAACGATTGAGTGAACAGTGAAGTAAGATAGGGCATCCCTTACCCCCCCAATGACGGACACTAAGCCCCCGTTGGCTTGCGGAAGGAAGCACATGGAGCTTAGGGAGTGCTTAAAGCACAGGGGTAATGCCAGGGTGTGTTGCCTCATTTGGCCTGAGAAAGGACATGGAAAAGCATAAGGCACAAGGAAGGACACTAGCTGTGTGCGTCGCCAACTTGAGATACTGGAGGAGCGGCCATGGGGTATACCCGGCCTGTCACAACAGAGCAGTATGTTATGGTTGGCTCCCAGTCAATCATATTTTATGGGTCAGCACAATGACACAGCATCCACTCAAGGCTCTTGTCATTACATCACACACAACTGCTGACAGGAACAGAAAGGAGCCTTGCATTGACCAAATCAAATTACTACTCCAGAAGGAGTGTCAGTCACAATTTCGTGAGGCTTCAATGGATGTTCAATACTGTAAAATATTATTTCCAGTTTATTACCTATAGTACAGTATTTGATTTGGTATATCTATAGAATCGCAATTTTTTATTATGACATTTTTGGAACGGGTCTCAAAATATTTTTGTGTGATTTTCCAATGATACAAACAAACATTAGAAACTTAAGCAAATGTGAGTAACTCCTTGACACAGAGCATGTGTAACTTCCATGTGAGTGTCAGCTGCATACAACCTGCTGTGTCCTGCCCGTACTGGTCACCAACTCCTTAATTACACACAGTTCTTACACTTCAGTCAGTTTTAACATACTTCTATATGCTATAAAAGCCATCAGGTTATCATACAGGTAGGCCTACTATATAATGGTATGTGTTCCTAGTTTTGCTGAGGCCTGGTTGTACGGCTCAGTACTGTAGGGAGTGATGGAAGTGAGACTTAATCTCCTTTGCAGGTTTTACCCAGGCTGCTTCTGCAAATAGACTGTTGCGAAGGCTGCACACCGTCTTGCTCACAGCTAGCTGGGTTTGCAATATGCCGGCCGGCCCGGGCGGGGGTCACGTGTGCGGTAGAGCTGTTAAGCAATTACTGGAGTTGGGTTTGCTGCTGCTATAAGATTAGCAAATGACGTACAAGCAGTCTCCTCTCTTCATGATGAGTTCCTGTTCAGTACTTGTTGAATAGATACAGGTTGAGTGCCCACTGGTTAATTTGAGTTAATGACTGTGAGATAGTGCAGATGGCAGGAGCTTGTCTCCTTATCACGCTCAATTTACTCTTGACGAATGATTAAAAAGCTTGAGTGAGATTCATTTGTCCATTTGCCAGGTTAGACAGAATGCTTGGATACCAGAATCGTTTTTCCCAATTCTGTACTTGATGTGTTGCCTTTTTTTTAAAATTCTATTCTTTCACCCATTTATGTCAATTGACCTTCAATTGGAGCTGAATATGTTATAAGGTCATAGGGCATTTTTCTCAAATAGAGGTACAGGTTTTTCACCTGTAGCTCATATGGCTCAATTGTTGCAATCTGGACATGCACTATAGTAGTATAGGGTTATCTTAGCCTTGACTAGATTGGAATTGTGTGCATGGTGAAATTGTACCCCAAAGTTTTTGCTTCCCCATGATTGTTTTGAACAGAAAATCTATCTCCCACTGAGTGATGTCTGCCTCTCATTCTAAATTGAGAGACATCTTTCAATCCACCTCAATTTACCCACTGGATAGAAAAGGTCAACAAAATTTACATGGGGACCTGGTCAACTCAGAGCAATACTTTATTATCAATTTTCAAATGGAAATTGATTGATTTGCTGTCACAATACCCAACTTAAGTGCTCTTGATATTTTGGGCATTTACTGTATAAATGGGAGTATATTCACACCAAGGATGTTATCCTGTTATTGATATATTGGATGAGGGATTTTGAGTCTTGGCAAGGAAACTGCACCTCTCAGCATAATCCATTTTACCTTCAGATCGTATACCCAAGCATGGCAGTGCGAGGCGCAGGAAAATGCCACAGGCATATGTGTGGTAATTTGCCGCCCTTTATATAACCATTTCTCATCCCTCCTCCCCTCTCCTCTATCTGCAACTACCTTGATATTAAAAGCCACAACTAGTTGATTTTCTATCGCCAGGGAAGCAATAAGCCCATCACTTCTCATACTATGTGTCACTTCATATACAGGATACATTGTGTTGTTAAGTCATTTAATTTAAAATGCCCTTCACATTCCACTATAGTAGCCAGTTGTTAAAATTCTAAGCATGAGCCTTCCCGTTTCTTTTTAGAAACTGCTGGTTAAACCTTTCAAATAATGACTCCCTTTTTATCCCAGATTTATAGCAAATTTGAGAGAAATTCATTCCTTCATTCCATCATGGCAGTGGTCCATCTGGACCTTTTTAGAGCTAGTGTTAATTATCAGTTACGCTCTTGGGTGAGGTTGTTCAATATTACTCAGATGCCAAACAAAGGCGACTTGATTTGTTGTACAGTAGTTTGACCTACTGTAAATTTGATCTTCCTACTTTTTGGAGGGGTGCAGATTGAATGAGTCAGAGATGATCCTCTTCAGTAAACACTGGAAAGTCAAGATAATGCGATCGATAAATGTACTTTAAATGTACAAATGTAGGATCTTAATTTGGAAATGCAAACTTCCCATTGGGCACAAACTGGTTGAACCAACGTTATTTGTCAACGTATTGTGACGTGGAATCTACACAGAAAATACATTGGATTTTTAAAAAAAGTTATCAACTGTTGTTTTAAGGGTGAAATTTAAACCACAGGATTATGTCATCATTGTAACCAATTTTCAACATAGACAAATAAAATATTTTGAATTTGTACCTTTGAAACAACGTCAGATCTTCAACGTTATATCCACTATTTAAAAAAAAAAAACTATAGGCTGGGCAGCACCTCCTTCTGGAGAGTTGATGTACAGCTATTCATTTGGTCTCCCATCTAGGGTTTTAACCAAGCCCAGATTTTATATTTGTCACTGACTACTACCAATGTGCTATTGTGAGAATGATTATTGAGAGACCTCTTAATACTTAAATATATTTACTGTTGCTATCGAACTCATTCCAAAGAGTAGGTTTAACAGAGCAAATGAAATGTAACCATACTGTATAAGTCAAATATCATCAATGATACTATTTAGGCCTATATGGCATTTGCAAAGACATCAACAACCCGGTGTTCAACAAAAAATTGACAATAAACATAGGCCAAGGGTTTCGAGCTTTGGTTGATTTCATAATTTAAGTTAATGATTAATATGTTCGTCTCCATCTCAACCAAAAATCTAATTTAAAGAATAGGAGTAAATCAAGTCTAACGTTATTTAAAGTGCATTTAAAGTTTGATTAGATTTAGTACTATTCTTTAAATCAGATTTTTGGTTGAGATGGAGACGTGAATCCACCATATCAATTATTAATTTGTAGACAAACTGGATATTGAATTGTGTTTGGTTGTCAACGCAACCAAATATCAACATTTGAAGGAAATGTATCTTCTTGGATAGTTCCATCTGTGCCACTGACTTAGTCTGGCTTTAATTCCAGTTTGTCTACAAATTAATAATTGATATGTTGGATTAACGACTCCATCTCAACCAAAAATCGAAGTTAAAGAATAGGACTAAATCAAATGAAATTAAGCTTTAAATGCACTTTAAATAAAGTTTAATAAGATTTTGTCCTTTAACTTTGATTCTTGGTTGAGATGGAGACGTGAATCCAACATACAGTGCATTCGGAAAGTATTCAGACCCCTTCACTGTTTCCACATTTTGTTACATTACAGCCTTATTCTAAAATTGATTAAATAAAACAATTTACTCATTGATCTACACACATTACCCCATAATGACAAAGTCAAACAACAGGTTTTTAGATTTTTTTGCAAATGTATGAAAAAATAAAAAACTGAAATACCTCATTTACATAAGTATTCAGACCCTTTGCTATGATACTCGAAATTGAGCTCAGGTGCATCCTGTTTCCATTGATCATCTTGAGATTTTTCTACAACTTGATTGGAGTCCACCTGTGGTAAATTCAATTGATTGGACATGATTTGGAAAGGCGCACACCTGTCTATATAAGGTCCCACAGTTGACAGTGCATGTCAGAGCAAAAACCAAGCCATGAGGTCGAAAGAATTATCCGTAGAGCTCCGAGACAGGATTGTGTCGAGGCATAGATCTGGGGAAGGGTACCAAAATATGTCTGCAGCATTGAAGGTCCCCAAGAACACAGTGGCCTCCATCATTCTTAAATGGAAGAAGTTTGGAACCACCAAGACTCTTCCTAGAGCTGGCCGCCCGGCCAAACTGAGCAATTGGGGGAGAAGGGCCTTGGTCAGGGAGGTGACCAAGAACCCGATGGTCACTCTGAGAGAGCTCCAGAGTTCCGCTGTGGAGATGGGAGAACCTTCCAGAATGACAACCATCTCTACAGCACTCCACCAATCAGGCTTTTATGGTTGAGTGGCCAGACGGAAACCACTCCTCAGTAAAAGGCACATGACAGCCCGCTTGGAATTTGCCAAAAGGCACCTAAAGGACTCTGACCATGAGAAGCAAGATTCTCTGGTCTGATAAAACCAAGATTGAGCTCTTTGTCCTGAATGCCAAGCGTCACGTCTGGAGGAAACCTGGCACCATCCCTACGGTGAAGCATTGTGGTGGCAGCCCCATGCTTTGGGGATGTTTTTCAGCGGCAGGGACTGGGAGACTAGTCAGGATCGAGGTAAAGATGAACGGAACAAAGTACAGGGAGATCCTTGATGAAAACCTGCTCCAGAGTTCTCAGGACCTCAGACTGGGGAGAAGGTTTTCCTTCCAACAGGACAACGACACTAAGCACACAGACAAGACAATGCAGGAGTGGCTTCGGGACAAGTCTCTGAATGTCCTTGTGTGGGCCAGCCAGAGCCCGGACTTGAACCCGATCGAACGTCTCTGGAGAGAACTGAAAATAGCTGTGCAGCAACGCTCCCCATCCAACCTGACAGAGCTTGAAAGGATCTGCAGAGAAGAATGGGAAAAACTCCCCAAATACAGGTGTGCCAAGCTTGTAGCGTCATACCCAAGAAGGCTGTAATCGCTGCCAAAGGTGCTTCAACAAAGTACTGGGTAAAGGGTCTGAATACTTATGTAAATGTGATATTTCTGTATTTTATATTTAATAAATGTGCAAAAATGTCTAAACTGTTTTTGCTTCATCATTATGGGGTATTGTGTGTAGATTGATGAGGAAAAAAAGCGATTTAATCAATTTTAGAATAAGGCTGTAACGGAACAAAATGTGGAAAAAGTAAAGGGGACTGAATACTTTCCGAATGCACTGTATCAATTATTAATATGTAGACAAACTGGAATTTGTTGACAACCAAACACAATTCAATATAACTTTTGCAATACAGTAAATAGCCTATTAACTTGTCAACAAATTAATAAATGATATGTTGGATTCACGTCTCCAACTAAACCAAGAATAAAAGTTAAAGAATAGGTTTAAGCCAGTGCCTCAGATGAAACTATCCAAGCATTATACAGTGGGGAAAAAAAGTATTTAGTCAGCCACCAATTGTGCAAGTTCTCCCACTTAAAAAGATGAGAGAGGCCTGTAATTTTCATCATAGGTACACGTCAACTATGACAGACAAAATGAGGAAAAAAAATCCAGAAAATCACATTGTAGGATTTTTTATGAATTTATTTGCAAATTATGGTGGAAAATAAGTATTTGGTCAATAACAAAAGTTTCTCAATACTTTGTTGTATACCCTTTGTTGGCAATGACACATGTCAAACGTTTTCTGTAAGTCTTCACAAGGTTTTCACACACTGTTGCTGGTATTTTGGCCCATTCCTCCATGCAGATCTCCTTTAGAGCAGTGATGTTTTGGGGCTGTCGCTGGGCAACACAGACTTTCAACTCCCTCCAAAGATTTTCTATGGGGTTGAGATCTGGAGACTGGCTGAGGCCACTCCAGGACCTTGAAATGCTTCTTACGAAGCCACTCCTTCGTTGCCGGGCGGTGTGTTTGGGATCATTGTCATGCTGAAAGACCCAGCCACGTTTCATCTTCAATGCCCTTGCTGATGGAAGGAGGTTTTCACTCAAAATCTCATGATACATGGCCCCATTCATTCTTTCCTTTACATGGATCAGTCGTCCTGGTCCCTTTGCCGAAAAACAGCCCCAAAGCATGATGTTTCCACCCCCATGCTTCACAGTAGGTATGGTGTTCTTTGGATGCAACTCAGCTTTCTTTGTCCTCCAAACACGACGAGTTGAGTTTTTACTAAAAAGTTCTATTTTGGTTTCATCTGACCATATGACATTCTCCCAATCCTCTTCTGGATCATCCAAATGCACTCTAGCAAACTTCAGATGGGCCTGAACATGTACTGGCTTAAGCAGGGGGACACGTCTTGCACTGCAGGATTTGAGTCCCTGGCGGCGTAGTGTGTTACTGATGGTAGGCTTTGTTACTTTGGTCCCAGCTCTCTGCAGGTCATTCACTAGGTCCCCCGTGTGGTTCTGGGATTTTTGCTCACCGTTCTTGTGATCATTTTGACCCCACGGGGTGAGATCTTGCGTGGAGCCCCAGATCGAGGGAGATTATCAGTGGTCTTGTATGTCTTCCATTTCCTAATAATTGCTCCACAGATGATATCTTCAAACCAAGCTGCTTACCTATTGCAGATTCAGTCTTCCCAGCCTGGTGCAGGTCTACAATTTTGTTTCTGGTGTCCTTTGACAGCTCTTTGGTCTTGGCCATAGTGGAGTTTGGAGTGTGACTGTTTGAGGTTGTGGACAGGTGTCTTTTATACTGATAACAAGTTCAAACAGGTGCCATTAATACAGGTAACGAGTGGAGGACAGAGGAGCCTCTTAAAGAAGAAGTTACAGGTCTGTGAGAGCCAGAAATCTTGCTTGTTTGTAGGTGACCAAATACTTTTTTTCCACCATAATTTGCAAATAAATTCATAAAAAATCCTACAATGTGATTTTCTGGATTTTCTTTTCTCAATTTGTCTGTCATAGTTGACGTGTACCTATGATGAAAATTACAGGCCTCTCTCATCTTTTTAAGTGGGAGAACTTGCACAATTGGTGGCTGACCAAATACTTTTTCTCCCCACTGTATATCCTTTAAATGTTGATATTTGGTTGTGTTGTGGTCCTCTATAGCTCAATTGGTAGAGCATGGCGCTTGTAACGCCAGGGTAGTGGGTTCGATCCCCGGGACCACCCATACGTAAAAATGTATGCACACATGACTGTAAGTTGCTTTGGATAAAAGCGTCTGCTAAATGGTATATTATTGTTGTTGTTATTATTATTATTATTATTATTATATTGTCAACCAAACACAATTCAATAATCTTTTTGTAATACAGTAAATAGCCTAAAGTTAAGGCTAATGTAACAGTAGTTATTCAACCTTAAAATGATGAACACATTCATGGCCACATTTTGAGGTTAGCCTACTGTAACTATACATGTCTTGTTATGTAATCATAGAAAGCGTGCATGTTCAAGATAGCATGCAAAAGTTGCAGGTCTGTGTAGATTTCCCCAATTGCTGCAATAATCTGCACTGAATCTTGAACAGCATTGGTAACTTGCACCATGTACTTTTAATGTAATCTCAACTGCAATTCAGGTCATTTGGTTGTGCTATTAGATGAAGCACAGTGATAACACATTAAGTTGTTGTATAAATACAAAATATCTGACGTTGTATTCAGATTTGAACTTTGTTTTGCTTTTGAATGGTTGAAAGTGCAGTGATAACACATTTAGATGACAACTAATCCAAAAATCAGACATTGTTTTTTTTATTGGAATTTGGTTGTGCTTTTACAGTGCCTTCAGAAAGTATTTTCTTCACATGTGTTACAGCCTGAATTTAAAATGGATTACATTTTGATTTTGAGTCACTGGCCTACACACAATACCCCATAATGTCAAAGTGGAATAATGTTTTTAGAAATGTTTACAAATGACTAAAAAATAAAAAACTGAAATATCTTGAGTCAATAATTATTAAATCCCTTTGTTATGGTAACAAGTCACATAATAAGTTGTGTGGACAATAACTCACTAAAGTAAAACTGAAATGAATGTGGCAAAGAAATTAACTTTTTGTCCTGAATACAAAGCGTTATCCAACACAACACATCACTGAGTACCACTCTTCATATTTTCAAGCATGGTGGTGGCTGCATCATGTTATGGGTATACTTGTCATCGGCAAGGACTACAGAATAGAGCTAAGCACAGGCAAAATTCTAAAGGAAAACCTGGTTCAATCTGCTTTCCAACAGACACTGGGAGAAGAATTCACCTTTCAGCAGGACAATAACCTAAAACACAAGGCCAAATATACACTGGAGTTGCTTACCAAGATGTTCCTGAGTGGCCTAGTTACAGTCTGGGCTTAGTGTAAATCGGCTTGAAAATCTATGGCAAGACTTGAAAATGGCTATCTAGCAATGATCAACAACCAACCTGACAGAGCTTGGAGAATTTTAAAAATAATAATGGGCAAATATTGTACAATCCAGGTCTGCAAAGCTCTTAGAGACTTACCCAGAAAGACTCACAGCTGTAATCACTGCCAAAGGTGATTCTAACATGTAGTCACTCAGAGGTGTGCATACTAATGTAAATGAGATATTTCTGTATTTCATTTTCAATACATTTGCAAATATTTCTACAAACATGTTTTCACTTTGTCATTTATGGGGTATTGTTTGTAGATGGGTGAGAAACAATTTAATCCATTTTGAATTCAGGCTGTAACACAACAAAATGTGGAATAAGTCAAGGGGTATGAATACTTTCTGAAGGCACTATAGATGGTTGAAAGCATAGTGATAACACATTGGGAATTCAACAAACTTCTGGCTGTCTTTTTGAGTGGATTAATAAAGGTTGAAATCTCATTGATCAACGTCTCAACCAAATATTACCCACATTTCCATGTTGAAATGACTTTGTGTGCCCAGCGGGTTGTAGTGTATTCAAGGTTTAAAAAGGCTTCTAAAGTTTGTAATATCCACTTAACATTTTCAAATTTGATTTGTCCTAACAAAAAAAAATTCAACCTCTACAAAAATGTCAAATAATTATAATCCATACAATAATTCACATTTCCTGTTGCTGCAGGATTCTTTTCCTGTTTTGAGAATTTGGTCAAATTAACATCCTATATCTGCAGATTTTTCGTGTTTATTTGCAAAATCATACACTTAGAAAAAAAGGTGCTATCTAGAACCTTAAAGGGTTCTTCCTTAAAGGGTTCTTCGGCTGTCCCCATAGGAGAACCCTTTGAATAACTATTTTTGGCTCCAGGTAGAACCCTTTTGGTTCCAGGTAGAACCCTTTTGGGTTCCATGTTGAACAGAGAGTTCTACATGGAATCCAAAAGGGTTCTCCTATGGGGACAGCTGAAGAACCCTTTTTTTCTAAGAGTGTACAATTTGATTGCATGGCTTGAGGGTGGTGAGTGTAATATGATTTATTTGACAGCAGTCAGCAGGCTGTATGTAGGCCTACAGCACATGAGAGGAACAGGGTAATCTGTTCCAGACATGCCACCAGGGGTCTTTTCACAGTCCCCAAATCCAGAACAAATTCAAGAAAGCACACAGTATTATATAGGGCCATTATTGCATGGAACTCCCTTCCATGTCATATTGCTCAAATGAACAGAAAACCTGGTTTAAAAAAACAGATAAAGCAACACCTCACGGCACAACGCCTCTCCCCTATTTGACCTAGATATTGTGTGTATGTATTGATATGTAGCCTATGTGTGCCATTTTTAAATGTATGTAGTTCTGTCCAGTTCTTGTCTATTAATGTTATATATTATGTCATGTTTTGTGTGGACCTCAGGAAGAGTAGCTGCTGCTTTCGCAACAGCTAATGGGGATCCTAATAAAGTTACCAAAATACTATAGTTGCAAATCATTGCCCTGAGTTGAGTAGGCCTAGTCTATTTGTGGAGTGGGTAGTAATCGAATAAGTATTAATATGCAAATTAGCTCTGCATTAGCAGATGACATAAACATCACATTAAAAAAACGTGTAGATATGCTGTGTCAGTCTGTTCTTCTCCATGCAATGTAATAGTGTGTGGCGTGCACGTGGCCATTGCAGCGTCCAATGTTTGTCCCTAAAACAGAATACCTTGGACATTTGGTTTAGTTTGTTTGGTTAGATATCAGTTCAGTTTACACACTGTGTTTAATTACGGGTTGCCCACTCATCACGTCGTCTGAATCTGTCACATGGTCATGTCACCTTAATTACCAAGCTTGTGGTTGGCCTGTATATTGTGATGACCAATCAGGCGCATGTATTTGACTAATTACTATAATCATGGACTTCTCCCTTTTCCCCTCACACAAAGAGAAACCATCCCACCATCACCAACTCACTGAACACAATCCAGCGGGCTCTGGTCTACATGGATCACAGTCAGAAACAAAAGCCTGAGCCAACATGGTCTAAATAAAGCCTGTTTTGGGGGGTAATAGCATGGTGTCTGTCACCATAGTAATGAACTGTGAAATCTATGCAAATTGTCTTGATGCTGCAATGTTATATTGATACATTTTTGAGTGTCTGTATGCAGTTTCACTGTCTATTGATAATTGAAAATTGTGTCATTGCGTTGCTAAGAAAGTGTCATATTTTAGGTTTAAATTACGATCCAGTGGTACATCCCTAATCAATAGTGAAAATATACACACACACACACACATACAAACACATAAGGCTTGATATTGGTTTAGTTATGGTCTTTAGTAGGCTATATAACCATATTCTAGTTGCTATTGCTGTACAATGGCCTGTAAAATTAAATGGCACTCCTCCACTGTGTCCCTTACTCAGCAGAAGCTCCTTGAAAAATGTGGTGGATTGGCTCCAGCTACATCACCCATATAAAAACACAGCCAATGTCATTTTTCCATAAATACCTCCTGATATTGATCAAGACGTTCTTGGGTTTCCTTGCCGAGTTAGTTTCCCCTCCGAGGCCGGCCTGCAGCAGTGATAATGTTTGCCAGAAATAATCTAACCTTCAAGCCTTACATCCTTTGCGTTGAGGTGGTATTTCCTTTTCTTTCCTTGGGAATTTTACAGCGTGTTGTTTGTCTCGTTGCTTTTTTGTCTTGTTGTCTATCAGATCTATAAACTGCGATCTCTTTGCTGTATGGCCTGTATACCCCAGAGGAAGTAAGTTCTGAATGTCAGCCATTTTGCTATTGGCTCAGAATAAATATTTTATATACGATTCATTTTACTGGCTGTGTACTGGCATACATTTTACAGGCATACTTTCATCTCAATTATTTTCGTTGATTACATTTCGCCTTTGGCAGTCAGATCACAATATTGCTACTGGACTTGAGGTGAAGTCAGTTTGAGGCGAGTGTGGAACCGTAATACTGTTTGACTGATGGATTTACTGTAATTTGCACATTTCTTCTTTAAATGAAATTTTACAAGTGGTGATTCTCTTTGATGTCATAACCATAACATTTGTGATGTTAAGCCACAGTTCTCTGCCTTCCACACGTGTTCATTTCCTCTCAGATGTTGCTGTAAATCCAAACTCTTTTTACAGATTATAGCTGGAACAAATCCCTGTGTTCTGCCAGATTGAACCTCTACAAACAATCTTCCCTGGAATTATTTTTGTCTGTTTCCTGAGAGCCTTTGTTTGAAGTTTAGCAGCAAACCAAGCACTAAACATAACTGAGTGGGAGGAAGGCACTGGCCAGGGCTTAATGAGGGAAATCCAGATCTTTCAATTAATCTGCTTACCTCTCAGTAGCCAGATGTTCCCAAGGACTGCAACATGCAGGTCCAGGTCACACATGCATGCAGCCTGGTGGGGACAGAGAGACACACAGCAGAGGCAGCTCAGCCAGTGTACTAGCCACATTGTCCCGCAGTCCCACCTCTCACCTAATGTATCGGACACCTCCGCCACTCATAACCATAGAGCATCATGCTCAGATTGAGTCATGATCAATCATCATACTCTTGGTTTTGTTTTGAGGGATTTCTGTGTATGAATAAAGGGCTTTAGTGTTGCAGCATATTTGAATGAAAATGTGGATTAGCATAGTATAATACTCTAAGGTCTTAGACTGGGTCTCCGGAATGGATTCCTTTATCTTTTCTAAATACAGAACATGGCTACATCTATTTGATCTCAAATTCAAATTACTTTATTGTCCCCTGAGGGAACAACAAAAAAATTTAAATCTGTAGTGTTATATGAATATATATGTAATCTATATTGAACATTGTAAATTGTTATTGCTGTGAAAAAGGTATTTCATGTATAAGACTACGGATGGATCTTGTAATACTGTACAATAACTGTTGTAGATATAACATATCTGGTTTGAGAAAGTAATGAAGTACTGTAACATTCTGTACATGTACTGTATGTTGTCTATAATTCACCTTATTATTTCCTTTTTGTAAATTCAATAAAAACACAGCAAATGTGTCTCAATGGTAATTGTTCAACTCCACTGAGCGCTCCAGGGCCAAAGAGGAAACTCTTGTCATTTGCAGTGCTTAATGAGAGATTTGGCAGCAACAGACTGCTCTTTTAGTGGGTAAAGATTGTCTGTCAGGACTGTTGGAGGATAAATCCATCCAGGATGTATTGCAGGAGAAGAACAATACAGGTGTTTTTTAACTGTTTCACAGCGTATCAAAGAACACCCTTACACTTGAGCCACAAAGGTGTCTTGTGGCTGAGTATCTGCTGATCCTTTGGCGTTCGCTCCCTGTTTGCACACGCATGCCCTGGAATCATCTCAAGACGTGGGCTAGCGATTTCTCTGTATCCAGATCACTGTTCACGTAATTACGTTTGTGCAGATCTAAAGATCAGGTCAGAAGGAAGTTAATCCTGCTCTTTCCACCCCCACAACCTCACCACTGATCTCTGTCTACCTTGACTATATCTAAATGCACCACATGCACGCAAGGCCCATGAGTGAATTACTCTGTATTAAGTGCTTTGGTAGTCTATCACATAGCAATGTGAGGGTAGAATCTATAGAGCGTTTGCTGAACAAGGCACAGTGGTCTCAATGACATAAATGCCATGTGGTTTCATAGAGAAGACAAAGACACATGGTAGTGGCCCACTAGTGTGGTTTTCACAGAAAATATGTGTAAGCGTATAATGATGAATGTTGGCCTCCAGTGTCCTGCCTGTGAAATAGTAAAACTTTTCAGCGTAGTCTTTGCCTTTTGTGTTGTTTCTTCATGTACAAAGCAACTCAAGTCACTCAAGGTTATTACTAATTACCCTGTGCAAGTTTCTATGTGACGCAGCATGGATTTAGATTAGGCCTAGGTGGAAAGGTGCAAAGGTCATACCATTTGGCAACTATTACGCCACTTTAGTTAGTGTTGACAAAATGGACATTCACATAACTCGATCCCAATTGCCCTTTGACCTACCTGCGTGGGTGATTATTTCAGGTAACAGTTGACCAATGAGAACTCCAGCAGCTCTGCCATCACAGCCAATAGGCATAATGCTGCATGACCATTGACTTGACGTCAGCTGCCATGACTGTGGCCAGACTGGGTGTTCATCCTGACATGCCCGAGACAATCCCTGCATCACGCGATGGCTACAGTCAAGGCTTTTCAGAGGCTTTGTCTTATCCATCCCTCTTCATCACACAATGACAGACTCCCTCTCTACGTCTCTCTCTGTAATGTAATGTAAGCCACCATTCTTTAAAGTGGTTTCAGTTGAACATTTGTTGTTTAAAAGTGTTTAAAATGTTCTTACATCTGGTATCTTTCCAATTATTTGGGTTATTTGGTATTTACTTAGAATTGTAATAAAATACTGTACTGTGTGTGTATGTGTGTATATATATATATATATATATAGAACGCTGTGTACTATATACCATTGAAAAGTTTGGGGTCACTTAGAAATGTCCTTGTTTTCAAAAGAAAAGCATTTTTTTTGTCCATTTAAAATAACATCAAATTGATAAAAAAATACAGTGTAGACATTGTTAATGTTGTAAATAGCTATTATAGCTGGAAACTGCTGATTTTTAATGGAATATCTACATAGGCGTACAGAGGCCTATTATCAGCAACCATCAGTCCTGTGTTCCAATGGCACGTTGTGTTTGCTAATCCAAGTTTATCATTTTAAAAGGCTAATTGATCATTAGAAAACCATTTTGCAATTATGTTAGCACAGCTGCAAACTGTTGTGCTGATTAAAGAAGCAATACAACTGGCCTTCTTGAGACTAGTTGAGTATCTGGAGCATCAGCAATTGTGGGTTCGATTACAGAATCAAAATGTCCAGAAACAAATAACTTTCTTCTGAAACTCGTCAGTCTATTCTTGTTCTGAGAAATGAAGGCTATTCCATGCGAGAAATTGCCAAGAAACTGAAGACCTCGTACAATGCTGTGTACTACTCTCTTCGCAGAACAGTGCAAACTGGCTCTAACCAGAATAGAAAGAGGAGTGGGAGGCCCCGGTGCACAACTGAGCAAGAGGACAAATACATTAGAGTGTCTAGTTTGAGAAACAGACGCCTCACAGGTCCTCAACTGGCAGTTTCATTAAATAGTACCCGCAAAAACCCAGTCTCAACGTCAACAGTGAAGAGGCGACTCCGGGATGCTGACCTTCTAGGCAGAGTTGCAAAGAAAAAGCCATATCTCAGACTGGCCAATAAAAAGAAAATATTAAGATGGGCAGTCTGAGATATGGCTTTTTCTTTGCAACTCTGCCTAGAAGATCAGCATCCCGGTTAGAGCCAGTTTGCGCTGTTCTGTGAAGGGAGTAGTACACAGCGTTCTCTGAGATCTTCAGTTTCTTGGCAATTTCTCGCATAGAATAGCCTTCATTTCTCAGAACAAGAATAGACTGACGAGTTTCAGAAGAAAGTTATTTGTTTCTGGCCATTTTGATCCTGTAATCGAACCAATGATCATGAGAACGGTGAGGAATCAGCCCAGAACTAATCGGGAGGATCTTGTCAATGATCTCAAGGCAGCTGGGACCATATGTAACCGGTGTGAAATGGCTAGCTGGTTAGCGGTGCGCACTAGTAGCGTTTCAATCGGTGACGTCACTCACTCTGAGACCTTGAAGTAGTTGTTTCCCTTGCTCTGCAAGGGCCGCGGCTTTTGTGGAGCGATGGGTAATGGTGCTTCGAGGGTGACTGTTGTCGATGTGTGCAGAGGGTCCCTGGTTCAAGCCCAGGTAGGGGCGAGGAGAGGGACGGAAGCAACACTGTTACACATAGTCACCAAGAAATCTATTGGTAACACACTACGCCGTGAAGGACTGAAATCCTGCAGCGCCCACAAGGTCCCCCTGCTCAAGAAAGCACATATACAGGCCCGTCTGAAGTTTGCCAATGAACATCTGAATGATTCAGAGGAGAACTGGGTGAAAGTGTTGTGGTCACATGAGACCAAAATCGAGATCTTTGGGAATTCCAGCATGACAATAACCCAAAACACACGGCCAAGGCAACAAAGGAGTGGCTCAAGAAGAAGCACATTAAGGTCCTGGAGTGGCCTAGCCAGTCTCCAGACCTTAATCCCATAGAAAATATGTCGACGGAGCTGAAGGTTCGAGTTGCCAAACATCAGGCTCGAAACCTTAATGACTTGGAGAAGATCTGCAAAGAGGAGTGGGACAAAGTCCCTCCTGAGATGTGTGCAAACCTGGTGGCCAACTACAAGAAACGTCGGACCTCTGTGATTACCAAAAAGGGTTTTGCCACCAAGTACTAAGTCATGTTTTGCAGAGGGGTCAAGTACTTATTTCCCTCCATTAAAATTCAAATCAATTTATAACATTTTTGACATGCGTTTTTCTGGATTTTTTTGTTGTTATTCTGTCTCTCACTGTTCAAATAAACCTACCATTAAAATTATAGACTGATCATGTCTTTGTCAGTGGGCAAATGTACAAAATCAGCAGGGGATCAAATACTTTTTTCCCTCACTGTATATACAGTGGGGAGAACAAGTATTTGATACACTGCCGATTTTGCAGGTTTTCCTACTTACAAAGCATGTAGAGGTCTGTAATTTTTATCAAAGGTACACTTCAACTGTGAGAGACGAAAAATCCAGAAAATCACATTGTATGATTTTTAAGTAATTAATTTGCATTTTATTGCATGACATAAGTATTTGATACATCAGAAAAGCAGAACTTAATATTTGGTAGAGAAACCTTTGTTTGCAATTACAGAGATCATACGTTTCCTGTAGCAGGTTTGCACACACTGCAGCAGGGATTTTGGCCCACTCCTTCATACAGACCTTCTCCAGATCCTTCAGGTTTCGGGGCTGTCGCTGGGCAATACGGATTTTCAGCTCCCTCCAAAGATTTTCTATTGGGTTCAGGTCTGGAGACTGGCTAGGCCACTCCAGGACCTTGAGATGCTTCTTACGGAGCCACTCCTTAGTTGCCCTGGCTGTGTGTTACGGGTCGTTGTCATGCTGGAAGACCCAGCCACGACCCATCTTCAATGCTCTTACTGAGGGAAGGAGGTTGTTGGCCAAGATCTCGCGATACATGGCCCCATCTATCCTCCCCTCAGTACGGTGCAGTCGTCCTGTCCCCTTTGCAGAATAGCATCCCCAAAGAATGATGTTTCCACCTCCATGCTTCACGGTTGGGATGGTGTTCTTGGGGTTGTACTCATCCTTCTTCTTCCTCCAAACACGGCGAGTGGAGTTTAGACCAAAAACCACAATGTTTGTCTCATCAGACCACATGACCTTCTCCCATTCCTCCTCTGGATCATCCAGATGGTCATTGGCAAACTTCAGACGGGCCTGGACATGCGCTGGCTTGAGCAGGGGGACCTTGCGTGCGCTGCAGGATTTTAATCCATGACGGCATAGTATGTTACTAATGGTTTTCTTTGAGACTGTGGTCCCAGCTCTCTTCAGGTCATTGACCAGGTCCTGCCGTGTAGTTCTGGGCTGATCCCTCACCTTCCTCATGATCATTGATGCCCCACGAGGTGAGATCTTGCATGGAGCCCCAGACCGAGGGTGATTGACCATCATCTTGAACTTCTTCAATTTTCTAATAATTGCGCCAACAGTTGTTGCCTTCTCACCAAGCTGCTTGCCTATTGTCCTGTAGCCCATCCCAGCCTTGTGCAGGTCTACAATTTTATCCCTGATGTCCTTACACAGCTCTCTGGTCTTGGCCATTGTGGAGAGGTTGGAGTCTAATTGAGTGTGTGGACAGGTGTATTTTAAACAGGTAACGAGTTCAAACAGGTGCAGTTAATACAGGTAATGAGTGGAGAACAGGAGGGCTTCTTAAAGAAAAACTAACAGGTCTGTAAGAGCCGGAATTCTTACTGGTTGGTAGGTGATCAAAGACTTATGTCATGCAATAAAATGCAAATTAATTACTTAAAAATCATACAAAGTGATTTTCTGGATTTTTGTTTTAGATTCCGTCTCTCACAGTTGAAGTGTACCTATGATAAAAATTACAGACCTCTACATGCTTTGTAAGTAGGAAAACCTGCCAAATCTGCAGTGTATCAAATACTTGTTCTCCCCACTGTATATGTGTGTATATGTGTGTGTGTGTGTGTGTGTGTGTCAAAAGTTTGGACACCTACTCATTCAAGGGTTTTTCTTTATTTTTACTATACATTGTAAAATAATAGTGAAGACATAAAAACTATGAAATAACACATATTTAATCATGTATTAACCAAAAAAAGTGTTAAACAAATTTTATATTTGAGATTCTTCAAATAGCCACCCTTTGCCATTGACAGCTTTGCACACTCTTGGCATTCTCTCAACAAGCTTCACCTGGAATGCTTTTCCAACAGTCTTGAAGGAGTTCCCACATATGCTGAGCACTTGTTAGCTGCTTTTTCTTCACTCTGTGGTCCGACTCATCCCAAACCATCTCAATTTGGTTGAGGTCGGGGGATTGTGGAGGCCAGGTCATCTGATGCAGCACTCCATCACTCTCCTTCTTGGTAAAATAGCCCTTACACAACCTGGAGGTGTGTTGGGCCATTGTCCTGTTGAAAAACAAATCATAGTCCCACTAAGCCCAAACCAGATAGGATGGCGTATCGCTGCAGAATGCTGTGGTAACCATGCTGGTTAAGTGTGCCTTCAATTCTAAATCAATCACAGACAGTGTCACCAGCAAAGCACCCCCACACCATAACACCTCCTCCTCCATGCTTTATGGTGGGAAATACACCTGCGGAGATCATCCGTTCACCCACACCGCGTCTCAGAAAGACACATCGGTTGGAACCAAAAATCTCCAATTTGGACTCCAGACCAAAGGACAAATTTCCACCGGTCTAATGTCCATTGCTCGTGTTTCTTGGCCCAAGCAAGTCTCTTCTTATTATTGGTGTCCTTTATTAGTGGTTTCTTTGCAGCAATTCGACCAGGCCTGATTCACACAGTCTCCTCTGAACATTTGATGTTGAGATGTGTCTGTTACTTGAACTCTGTGAAGCATTGAATTTGTCTGCAATTTCTGAGGCTCTAAACTTATCCTCTGCTGCAGAGGTAACTCTGGGTCTTCCATTCCTGTGGCGGTCCTCATGAGAGCCAGTTTCATCATAGCGCGTGATGGTTTTTGCGACTGCACTTGAAGAAACTTTCAAAGTTCTTGAAATGTTCCGTATTGACTGACCGTCATGTCTTAAAGTAATGATGGACTGTCGTTTCTCTTTGCTTATTTGAGCTGTTCTTGCCATAATATGGACTTTGGTCTTCTGTATACCCCCCTGCCTTTAAGAAGGCACACCTGTTAATTGAAATGCATTCAAGGTGACTACCTCATGAAGCTGGTTGAGAGAATGCCAAGAGTGTGCAAAGCTGTCATCAAGGCAAAGGGTGGCTATTTGAAGAATCTTAAATATATAAAATATATTTTGATTTGTTTAACACTTTTTTTGGTTACTACATGATTCCATATGTGTTATTTCATAGTTTTGATGTCTTCACTATTATTCTACAATGTAAAAAATAGTAAAAATAAAGAAAAACCCTTGAATGAGTAGGTGTTCTAAAACTTTTGTTTTTTATATATAGATACAGCTGCGGAAAAAATTAAGAGACCACTGCAAAATTATCAGTTTCTCTGGTTTTACTATTTATAGGTATGTGTTTGGGTAAAAATAATATTTTTGTTTTATTTTATAAACTACTGACAACATTTCTCCCAAATTCCAAATAGATATATTGTCATTTAGAGCATTTATTTGTAGAAAATGACAACTGGTCAAATAACAAAAAAGATGCAGTGTTGTCAGACCTCGAATAATGCAAAGAAAATAAGTTCATGTTCATTTTTAAACAACACAATAGTAATGTTTAAACTTAGGAAGAGTTCAGAAATCAATATTTGGTGGAATAACCCTGATTTTCAATCACAGCTTTCATGCGTCTTGGCATGCTCTCCACCAGTCTTTCACATTGATGTTGGGTGACTTTATGCCACTCCTGGCGCAAAAATGCAAGCAGCTCAGCTTTGTTTGATGGCTTGTGACCATCCATCTTCCTCTTGATCACATTCCAGAAGTTTTCAATGGGGTTCAGATCTGGAGATTGGGCTGGCCATGACAGGGTCTTGATCTGGTGGTCCTCCATCCACACCTTGATTGATCTGGCTGTGTGGCATGGCGCATTGTCCTGCTGGAAAAACCAATCCTCAGAGTTGGGGAACAATGTCAGAGCAAAAGGAAGCAAGTTTTCTTCCAGGACAACCTTGTACGTGGCTTGATTCATGCGTCCTTCACAAAGACAAATCTGCCCGATTCCAGCCTTGCTGAAGCACCCCCAGATCATCACTGATCCTCCACCAAACTTCACAGTGGGTGCGAGACACTGTGGCTTGTAGGCCTCTCCAGGTCTCCGTCTAACCATTAGATGACCAGGTGTTGGGCAAAGCTGAAAATTGGACTCATCAGAGAAGATTACCTTACTCCAGTCCTCTACGGTCCAATCCTTATGGTCTTTTGCAAACCTCAGCCTGGCTCTTCTTTGCTTCTCATTGATGAAGGACTTTTTTCTAGCTTTACTTCAGCCCTGCCCCTAGGAGCCTGTTTCGAACTGTCCTCGCCGCGTACTTCACCCCAACTGCCGTTTGCCATTCTTTTTGTAGGTCACTTGATGTCATCCTACGGTTGTTGAGTGACATTCGAATGAGTTGGCGGTCATCCCGGTCAGTAGAGAGTCGTTTTCGCCCTCTGCCGGTCTGTAGCTTTGTTGTCTCCAATGTCTGCTGCTTGACCTTGTTCTTATGAACCGCCGTCTTTGAAATTTTAAGGATGGAAGCAACCTGACGCTCACTGTATCCCTCTGCCAGTAAAGCCAGAATTGAACCCTTATTTTCCTCACTCAAAACTTTCCTTCTCAACTCTTTTGGCATGGTCTATAGTTATTTTTTGATTAATATTACTTTTGAGGTACTATTAGCACTGTTTTTGCCATTCAGCTGGTCCTATTGCAAGAGGATAGTGATGACCACAGCAGTGGTTTTTATACTTTTCCTCGTTAAATAAGATTTGGTTCATGTGATCACCTAATCAGTACCTAATTCAGTAGAATGAGGTGTGCCTGTGTTGGAATTCAACAGACACTGGAATAGAATGGCTGTCATACATGTAGAGATGCTGATTTAAGAACAATTTGCAGTGGTCTCTTAATTATTTCCACAGCTGTATATATAGTACCACTCAAAAGTTTGGACACACCTACTCATTCAAGGGTTTTTCACGCCTGAGACATGAAATGAACTACCCTACCTCAGAGATGGCTCGCTAGAGAAGTAGGGAAAAGTAGAGATGCTGCTGACAGTGTGTTTGCGAGATGCCGGACCAAAGGCAATCTTAAAACCATCCCGCATCTTCTGCCGTGTCTACAGACGTTCCCTGAACAAACAAAAAACGACTCTCAGAGAACTGGTAGTCGCTTATAGATACAGTGCCTTCAGAAAGTATTCACACTCCTTTACTTTTTCCACATTTAGTTGTGTTACAGCCTGAATTTAAAATGGCTTAAATTGAGATGTTTTGTCACTGGTCTACACACAACACCCCATAATGTCAAAGTGAAATTGTTTTTCTAAATGTTTACAAATTAATTAAAAATGAAAAGCTGAAATGTCTTGAGTCAATAGGTATTCAACCCCTTTGTTACGGCAAGCCTAAATAAGTTCAGGAATAAAAATTCCTAACGCAGTTGCTGGAGAGGAAGGAAACCGCTCAGAGATTTCACCATGAGGCCAATGGTGACTCTACACCAGTTACAGAGTTTGATGGCTGTGATAGGAGAAAACTGAGAATGATAAGCATTGTAGTTACTTAAATATTCCAAAACATACATCCTGTTTGTAATAAGGCACTAAAGTAATAATGCAAGAAATGTGGCAAAGCAATTACATTTTTGTCCTGAATACAAAGTGTTATGTTTGGGGCAAATCCAATACAACCTGAGTAGCACTCTCCATATTTTCAACCATAGTGGTGGCTGCATCATGTTATGGGTATGCTTGTGAATGTTCCTGAGTGGCAGTTTTGACTTTAATCTACTTGAAAATCTATGGCAAGACCTAAAAATGATTGTCTAGTAATGATCAACAACCAATTTGACAAAGCTTGAAGAATTTTGAAAAGAATAATGGCTAAATGTTGCACAATCCAGGTGTGGAAAGCTCTTAACGACTTACCCAGAAAGACTCACAGCTGAAATCACTGCCAAGGGTGCTTCTACAATATATTGGGTGTGAATACTTATGTAAATTAGATGTTTCTGTATTTCATTTTCAATAAATTTGCTTACATTTCTAAAAACATATTTTCACTTTGTCATTATGGGGTATTGTGTGTTTTGAATGTAGGCTGTAACACAACAAAATGTGGAATAAGTAAAGGGGTATGAATACTTTCTGAAGGCACGGTATGTCAATCAGTCAGGTGGCTAGCTACAGGCAGAGACTTCTATTGCAGTAACATTGAAGGGCTATGGCTAGTATTACTTAGCCAGCTAGAAGGATGAAGTAAGTAAGTAAGCTAACGTTAAACAAAGCCTACCTCAGCAGGAGCAAAAAATAGGCTATTAAGTTCTCGTAATAACTTTGCTTTACAGAGAGTAGCTATGGGCTACTGAGACAGACAGTGATGTGGTGCTCAGTGGTGAGGCTGAGGCAGGCTACAATGCATGCAGGAGGAAGCATAGGAGAGAGAGAAGGAGGAAGCAAGCAGAGAGAGAGGTTAGTACAATGGTTCCCAAGCTTGGGGTCAGGGCCGCATGTGGGGTCCCCTGTTAGGAACTTTAAAAAATAAGATATATTTCAATATGAACATCTCCACATGGCCTATCTTCCCAATAGGCCTACATTAAAATGTAATCAAAATGCAAACAATACAGTTCTAAAAATGTCACACGTTTTGGTTTATATCGGTGGTTGTTTGTCTTATCCATTACCCACAATTTTTTACCATTACATCACTGATATTAATACAGAATCTTAAGTAATATTGTAATAATTCATGTGAACGTGGTAATACAGTCATCTGTGTGCTCCATTGATGTCTGTTTGTGCGGAGCTTTATTAATAATGCCTAGAAATACAAATGTGAACCCTATGCAATTTGAAAAAATAGATATCTATGTAAAAAGCAATTAATCATTACAACTGACTGAACAGTCGCTGATGCTACATGTCAGTGTGAATCATTTCTCATATTTACCCTCTTTCAGGGATATAACATTACAATTGTATAACTAATAGGCGTTTGTAGATTGACTGAGATCAAAGAACCTACAGCAGCCAAGGTGAAAATGGCTGGGGTCATTTTTGCTTGTTTTTGCTGTTGTCCAAATAGCATTTTAAAGTGTTTTATTGTATAGAAATGCAGTAAATGAGCTTCAACGTAAACCCCCTCCCCCCTTCTGGACCTAACTAAAACTCAAACCCTGGTTAAAGCCCTGTTCAGAAGTATCCTCCTAAGTAATGAAAAAGCTGTCCCAGTGCAAACTCTGCATGCATTAAATATGATTATATACACTACCAGTCGAAAGTTTGGACACACCTACTCATTCAAGGGTTTTTCTTTATTTTTACTATTTTCTACATTGTAGAATAATAGTTTAGACATCAAAACTATGAAATAACACATATGGAATCATGTAGTAACCAAAAAAGTTAAACAAATCAAAATATATTTTATATTTGAGATTCTTCAAATAGCCACCCTTTGCCTTGATGACAGCTTTGCACACTCTTGGCATTCTCTCAACCAGCTTCATGAGGTAGTCACCTGGAATGCATTTCAATTAACATGTGTGCCTTCTTAAAAGTTGATTTGTGGAATTTCTTTCCTTCTTAATGCGTTTGAGCCAATCAGTTGTGTTGTGACAAGGTAGGGGGGATATACAGAGAGAGCCCTATTTGGTAAAATACCAAATCCATATTATGGCAAGAACAGCTCAAATAAGCAAAGAGAAACGACAGTCCATCATTACATTAAGATCAGTCAATACGGAACATTTCCAGAACTTTGAACGTTTCTTCAAGTGCAGTCGCTAAAACCATCAAG
Organism: Coregonus clupeaformis; assembly: GCF_020615455.1. NCBI lineage: Eukaryota > Metazoa > Chordata > Actinopteri > Salmoniformes > Salmonidae > Coregonus > Coregonus clupeaformis. The sequence continues at coordinate 36,612,499 of NC_059205.1, read as the reverse complement.
CGCTATGATGAAACTGGTTCTCATGAGGACTGCCACAGGAATGGAAGACTCAGAGTTAACTCTGCTGCAGAGGATAAGTTCATTAGAGTTACCAGCCTCAGAAATTGCAGCCTAAATAGTTCAAGTAACAGACACATCTCAACATCAACTGTTCAGAGGGGACTGTGTGAATCAGGCCTTCATGGTCGAATTGCTGAAAAGAAACCACTACTCAAGGACACCAATAATAAGAAGAGACCTGCTTGGGCCAAGAAACACGAGCAATGGACATTAGACCGGTGGAAATTAGTCCTTTGGTCTGGAGTCCAAATTGGAGATTTTTGGTTCCAACCGCTGTGTCTTTGTGAGACGCGGTGTGGGTGAACGGATGATCCCCGCATGTGTATTTCCCACCGTAAAGCATGGAGGAGGAGGTGTTATGGTGTGGGGGTGCTTTGCTGGTGGCACTGTCTGTGATTTATTTAGAATTCAAGGCACACTTAAATCAAATCAAATCAAATTTAATTTGCCGAATACAACAGGTGTAGACATTACCGTGAAATGCTTACTTACAGCCCTTAACCAACAAAGCATTTATTTTTTAATAAAAACAAAAAAGTGTTGAGAGAAAAAAAGAGCAGAAGTCAAATAAAATAACAGTAGGGAGGCTATATACAGGGGGGTACCGGTGCAGAGTCAATGTGCGGTGGCACCGGCTAGTTGAGGTAATACAGTGAGGGAAAAAAGTATTTGATCCCCTGCTGATTTTGTACGTTTGCCCACTGACAAAGACATGATCAGTCTATAATTTTAATGGTAGGTTTATTTGAACAGTGAGAGCCAGAATAACAACAAAAAAATCCAGAAAAATGCATGTAAAAAATGTTATAAATTGATTAGCATTTTAATGAGGGAAATAAGTATTTGACCCTTCTGCAAAACATGACTTAGTACTTGGTGGCAAAACCCTTGTTGGCAATCACAGAGGTCAGGCGTTTCTTGTAGTTGGCCACCAGGTTTGCACACATCTCAGGAGGGATTTTGTCCCACTCCTCTTTGTAGATCTTCTCCAAGTCATTAAGGTTTCGAGGCTGACGTTTGGCAACTCAAACCTTCAGCTCCCTCCACAGATTTTCTATGGGATTAAGGTCTGGAGACTGGCTAGGCCACTCCAGGACCTTAATGTGCCACTCCTTTGTTGACTTGGCCGTGTGTTTTGGGTCATTGTCATGCTGGAATACCCATCCACGACCCATTTTCAATGCCCTGGCTGAGGGAAGGAGGTTCTCACCCAAGATTTGACGGGACATGGCCCCGTCCATCGTCCCTTTGATGCGGTGAAGTTGTCCTGTCCCCTTAGCAGAAAAACACCCCCAAAGCATAATGTTTCCACCTCCATTTTTGATGGTGGGGATGGTGTTCTTGGGGTCATAGGCAGCATTACTCCTCCTCCAAACACGGCGAGTTGAGTTGATGCCAAAGAGCTCGATTTTGGTCACATCTGACCACAACACTTTCACCCAGTTCTCCTCTGAATCATTCAGATGTTCATTGGCAAACTTCAGACGGCCCTGTATATGTGCTTTCTTGAGCAGGGGGACCTTGCGGGCGCTGCAGGATTTCAGTCCTTCACGGCGTAGTGTGTTACCAATTGTTTTCTTGGTGACTATGGTCCCAGCTGCCTTGAGATCATTAACAAGATCCTCCTGTGTAGTTCTGGGCTGATTCCTCACCGTTCTCATGATCATTGCAACTCCATGAGGTGAGATCTTGCATGGAGCCCCAGGCCGAGGGAGATTGACAGATCTTTTGTGTTTCTTCCATTTGCGAATAATCACACCAACTGTTGTCACCTTCTCACCAAGCTGCTTGGCGATGGTCTTGTAGCCCATTCCAGCCTTGTGTAGCTCTACAATCTTGTCCCTGACATCCTTGGAGAGCTCTTTGGTCTTGGCCATGGTGGAGAGTTTGGAATCTGATTGATTGATTGCTTCTGTGGACAGGTGTCTTTTATACAGGTAACAAACTGAGATTAGGAGCACTCCCTTTAAGAGTGTGTTCCTAATCTCAGCTCGTTACCTGTATAAAAGACACCTGGGAGCCAGAAATCTTTCTGATTGAGAGGGGGTCAAATACTTATTTCCCTCATTAAAATGCAAATCAATTTATAACATTTTTTACATGCGTTTTTCTGGATTTTTTTTTTGTTATTCTGTCTCTCACTGTTCAAATAAACCTACCATTAAAATTATAGACTGATCATTTCTTTGTCAGTGGGCAAACGGACAAAATCAGCAGGGGATCAAATACTTTTTTCCCTCACTGTATCTACATGTGGGTAGAGTTAAAGTGACTATGCATAAATAATTAACAGAGTAGCAGCAGCATAAAAAGATGGGGTGGGGGTGGGGGGGCAGTGCAAATAGTCCGGGTAGCCATGATTAGCTGTTCAGGAGTCTTATGGCTTGGGGGTAGAAGCTGTTGAGAAGCCTTTTGGACCTAGACTTGGCGCTCCGGTACCGCTTGCCGTGCGGTAGCAGAGAGAATAATCTATGACTAGGGTGGGCTGGAGTCTTTGACAATTTTGAGGGCCTTCCTCTGACACCGCCTGGTATAGAGGTCCTGGATGGCAGGAAGCTTGGCCCCAGTGATGTACTGGGCCGTACGCACTACCCTCTGTAGTGCCTTGCGGTCGGAGGCCGAGCAGTTGCCATACCAGGCGGTGATGTAACCAGTCAGGATGCTCTCGATAGTGCAGCTGTATAACTTTTTGAGGATCTGAGGACCCATGCCAAATCTTTTCAGTCTCCTGAGGGGGAATACTTTTTGTCGTGCCCTCTTCGCGACTGTCTTGGTGTGTTTGGACCATGATAGTTTGTAGGTGATGTGGACACCAAGGAACTTGAAGCTCTCAACCTGTTCCACTACAGCCCGTCGATGAGAATGGGGGCGTGCCTATAGGCTGTCTCATCGTTGTCGGTGATCAGGCCTACCACTGTTGTGTCATCGGCAAACTTAATGATGTTGTTGGAGTCGTGCCTGGCCATGCAGTCATGGGTGAACAGGGAGTACAGGAGGGGACTGAGCACGCACCCCTGAGGGGCCCCCTTGTTGAGGATCAGCGTGGCAGATGTGTTGTTACCTATCCTTACCACCTGGGGGAGGCCCGTCAGGAAGTCCAGGATCCAGTTGCAGAGGGAGGTGTTTAGTCCCAGGATCAGCTTAGTGATGAGCTTTGAGGGCACTATGGTGTTGAACACTGAGCTGTAGTCAATGAATAGCATTCTCGCGTAGGTGTTCCTCTTGTCCCGGTGGGAAAGGGCAGTGTGGAGTGCAATAGAGATTGCATAATCTGTGGATCTCTTGGGGCGGTATGCAAATTGGAGTGAGTCTAGGGTTTCTGGGATATTGATGTTGATGTGAGCCATGACCAGCCTTTCAAAGCACTTCATGGCTGCAGACGTCAGTGCTACGGGTCGGTAGTCATTTAGGCAGGTTATCTTAGTGTCCTTGGGCACGGGGACTATGGTGGTCTGCTTGAAACATGTTGGTATTACAGACTCAGTCAGGGACATGTTGAAAATGTCAGTGAAGACACTTGCCAGTTGGTCAGCACATGCTCGGAGTACACGTTTTGGTAATCCGTCTGGCCCTGCATCCTTGTGAATGTTGACCTGCTTAAAAGTTTTACTCACATCGGTTACGGAGAGCGTGATCACATAGTCATCCGGAACAGCTGGTGCTCTCATGCATGCTTCAGTGTTGCTTGCCTCGAAGCGAGCATAGAAGTGGTTTAGCTCGTCTGGTAGGCTTGTGTCACTGGGCAGCTCGCGGCTGTGCTTCCCTTTGTAGTCTGTAATAGTTTTCAAGCCCTGCCACATCCGACGAGCGTCAGAGCCGGTGTAGTACGATTCAATCTTAGTCCTGTATTGACTCTTTGCCTGTTTGATGGTTCGTTGGAGTGCATAGCGGGATTTCTTATAAGCGTCCGGGTTAGAGTCCCGCTCCTTGAAAGCGGCAACTCTACCCTTTAGCTCAGTGCGGATGTTGCCTGTAATCCATGGCTTCTGGTTGGGGTATGTACGTACGGTCACTGTGGGGACAATGTCATCGATGCACTTATTGATGAAGCCAGTGACTGATGTGGTGTACTCCTCAATGCTATCTGAAGAATCCCAGAACATGTTCCAGTCTGTGCCAGCAAAACAGTCCTGTAGCTTAGGATCTGCGTCATCTGACCACTTTTTTATTAACCGAGTCACTGGTGCTTCCTGCTTTAGTTTTTGCTTATAAGCAGGAATCAGGAGGATAGAGTTATGGTCAGATTTGCCAAATGGAGGGCGAGGGAGAGCTTTGTATACGTCTCTGTGTGTGGAGTAAAGGTGGTCTAGAGTTTTTTTCCCTCTGGTTGCACATTTAACATGCTGGTAGAAATTAGGTAGAACAGATTTTAGTTTCCCTGCATTAAAAAGTCCCCGGCCACTAGGAACGCTGCCTCTGGGTGAGCGTTTTCCTGTTTAGTTATGGCCTTATACAGCTCATTGAGTGCAATCTTAATGCCAGCATTGGTTTGTGGTGGTAAATAGACAGCTATGAAAAATATAGATGAAAACTCTCTTGGTAAATAGTGTGGTCTACAGCTTATCATAAGATACTCTACCTTAGGTGAGCAAAACCTCGAGACTTCCTTAGTATTTGATTTTGTGCACCAGCTGTTGTTTACAAATATACACAGACCGCCACCCCTTGTCTTACCGGAGTCAGCCGTTCTATCCTGCCGATGTAGCATATATCCCGTCAGCTGTATGTTGTCCATGTCGTCGTTCAGCCACGACTCGGTGAAACATAAGATATTACAGTTTTTAATGTCCCGTTGGTAGGATAACCATAATATTAGGTCATATAATTTATTTTCAAATGATTGAACATTGGCTAATAGGATTGATGGAAGAGGCAGTTTACTCGCTCGCCGTCGGATCCTTACAAGGCACCCCGACCTACGTCCACGATATCGCCGTCTCTTTTTCCTGCGAATGACAGGGATTTGGGCCTTGTCGGATGTCTGTAGGATATCCTTCGCGTCCGACTCGTTGAAGAAAAAATCTTCGTCCAATACGAGGTGAGTAATCGCTGTCCTGATATCCAGAAGCTCTTTTTGGTTATAAGAGACGATGGCAGAAACATTATGCGAAAAAACACATTTTATTAAACACACGTAATAGTACAATTGGTTAGAGGGCTGTAAAACAGCAGCCATCTTATCCGGCGCCATCTTGAAATAGAAATAACCAGCATGGCTACCACAGCATTCTACAGCGATATGCCATTCCATCTGGTTTGGGCTTAGTGGGTCTATCATTTGCTTTTCAACAGGACAACGACCCAACACACCTCCAGGCTGTGTAAGGGCCATTTGACCAAGGAGAGTGATGGAGTGCTGCATCAGATGACCTCGCCTCCACAATCCCCCGTCCTCAACCCAATTGAGATGGTTTGGGATGAGTCGGACCGCAGAGTGAAGGAAAAGCAGCCAACAAGTGCTCACCATATGTGGGAACTCCTTAAAGACTGTTGGAAAAGCATTCCGGGTGAAGCTGGTTGAGAGAATGCCAAGAGTGTGCAAAGCTGTCATCAAGGCAAAGGGTGGCTAATTGAAGATTCTCAAATATAAAATGTACTTTGATTTGTTTAACACTTGTTTGGTTACTACATGATTCCATATGTGTTATTTCATAGTATTGATGTCTTCACTATTATTCTACAATGTAAAAAATAGTAAAAATAAAGAAAAACCCTTGAATGAGTAGGTGTGTCCAAACTTTTGACTGGTACTGTATGTACAGAATGTATATGAGCTCTCTGCCTAGGCTGCCACTAGGCGCCATGACAACTATAGAACTATCAAAATACCAGGAAGTAGGCCTACCAATTGCTACTAACCACATAATTGCTCAAAAGAATCAGCATTACCAATACTTGTATGGATCATGGTACTTTATTACTGGAACCAACAGATATGTTTTCCCACTAGTTGTGGCTCATTCTAAGCATCATTTTTATTAATTTTTACGAGCCAAACTACTCTACAGTATATCATGATTATAGAGTGTCCATTTGCCTCATGGATCAGTGCTCAGGTGTGATACAGTAGATTCTTAGCTAGTCCTTGGCTCGGTCTTGGCAGGAGGCTTTCTCAGAAGTAGCTGGCAACAGATGCAGGCAGTTTTCAGTGACTCACGTGGCATCGACAGGCTGTCACACCTATGGCCACTTTCACTGTAAATCACCTTATGTGCTCTTCTGGACATTTTTCATTCTTCAACAAATCTGTGATTTATTCACTTAATATGTAGATGCGGGTATAATAAGTCGGTATAAACCCTCCCCCTTCTCCTGAGGGCCATAAGTATAGGAGCTTCAGCATGTGCTTGTCTCTGTGAGGAGGACATTTCAGGATAATTGTAATAGGATTTGGTGGCTATCTATAGTAAGGATAGAGAGAGGTTAGAAGTGGTTACTCATTCTTTCCTCAACAGGAAGAATCAACCAAAATAATCTGATACTTCTTCTTCAGTCAACATTGTCATTCTAAACACCCCCACGGAAAATGCAAGCCGCAGACAGGATATTGTGTATAGAAAGCTGATTGTGCATAATCATTGATCAATGCAACACAGTGTGTATGTATGGCTATAGGCTATGTGCAGGGACTTTTAAAGTTAGCAAGTATTAGCCTACAAATATTATATTTATGTTTGAAATGATAAGAGAATCCATGACAGTTTATAAACTCTATAATTGCATTTGCTTCATGGGATGTGGGAAACCCCTTCAGAAAGGGATTGTTCTGTGTAGCCACAAGGCCAAGAGTCCTATCAATAGCTCTCTAAGCCAGTCATTTGAGCTCCCCCACTTGTCCCTGGCAAGACTGCCCTTCACTTTCATTGCACTCATATTTTAAAGGACTAATGACACTGAAACACTACAGATGCTTGCCAATACAGCCTGCTATGCCAATATTGAGACTTAAGCCCATACTGTCACATTTTATGTTGCACACATACAGTATTGCTCATTTGACAATATGAAAATTGGGCTTGTTCACATAAAACACTTGGAGATGCAGAGAGTGGTCACAGTTATGTCAATTAGTCATGTTACGTCCTGCAGCACTGCAGCAAGGTTGTCATGTGAAAATCAACTGTGCTAAATACTACAGTATGGCCTGACCTGTTTGGATATACCTTGTGAAGGCAAATGTATCCTTACATTTTATTTGCAAAGTAATCATCCCATCTTGAACTGTTACTGCTAACTCCTAACAGTATTATCTGCAATGAGGGATCTGTCTTTTTATTTAATTAGTTATCTCATTCAAACACCTGTGCATCCTTTAGACGAGTTGAAATTAAACCGGCAACTTTTTATTTGTCCTTCGCTGTCTGTGCGACTGAATATCCCACAGATACTGTATTCTCATGTCATAGTTTTTGGGCTCTGTCTGCTAATCACAACTGATTGTATTTCTACGGGGGAGTTGGAGATGCAGATCTATTTTGGTGTCTGAGGCTTTTCTAACCTGGGGTTAATTCTCCTCTATAGCCGTGATTAAGAGAGAGTTGCAGGGAGGTCAGGCCCATGCGATGACAGCGTCACAGGCCTTGGGGACCCAGGGAGGGAGGGTGGCTGGACCGACCAGGGATAGCTAAGAGAGATATAATAAGAATTTGTCTATTTCCACAGGGCACTAAACCTGTGCCCTTGTCTTGATGAAGAAGTGAACATACACATGCAAACACACACACACACACCTCACAGGTTTGACCTACAACAACCTTTGGTGTTTGCGCATGTTAGTGCTAATTTAACTTGAGCAAGATGGCCGTTGACAAAGAATTCTTAGAACCATGACATACAGGAAATAGCAGACAGAAATCTATATGCTGTTAATTAACTGATGTGATAAGTGGTGATTTGTTTGTTTCCTGTATCATATATCTCTGATTTGAGTGTTTCTTGGGTTAAGGAAGGAGTGGCCAATGTGCTGCAGAGTTGAGAGGATATCTGCTTTAAAACATTGATTATCAATCCATAATAGAGCCTCTGCTGCCGGCCACATTTAGATGGATGGGAGGAAATATTGCACTCTGCTCTGTCATCTGTGCCTTACAAAACCATTTCTGGTATTGCTCACATCATCATACCTGGTTAACTAGAATAAGTAACTAGTATGCATACACACACATGCACACACACTGATGTTTGTGTGTAATAAGAGTTGTCTCAGCTATCTGATCATGACTCATTTTCTATTTTTTTGTTTCTTTGTCTTTCAGTTCCTGGCCTTTGTCTCTGTCTTCTTCATCGTTCTATCAACAATCTCATTATCACTCAATACCTTGCCAGAGCTACAAGTCGTTGATGAGTTTGGACAGGTCAATGACAATCCCAGCCTAGCGCATGTTGAAGCTGTGTGCATCGCCTGGTTCACAATGGAGTACCTCCTACGCTTCCTCTCTTCTCCTGACAAGTGGCAGTTCAGCAAAGGCCCACTGAATGTCATTGATTTACTAGCTATCCTGCCCTACTATGTAACTATTTTCCTGACCGAATCCAACAAAAGTGTTCTGCAGTTCCAGAATGTCAGACGAGTGGTCCAGATATTCCGTATCATGAGAATCTTAAGAATTCTAAAACTGGCCAGACATTCCACTGGACTGCAGTCCCTTGGGTTCACCCTTCGGCGCAGTTACAATGAACTGGGTCTGTTGATATTGTTTCTGGCTATGGGCATCATGATCTTCTCCAGCCTGGTATTCTTTGCAGAGAAAGACGAAGATGCCACCAAATTCACTAGTATTCCTGCTTCATTCTGGTGGGCTACCATTACCATGACAACTGTAGGTTATGGGGACATTTATCCACAAACTCTTCTTGGTAAAATAGTCGGTGGGCTCTGCTGTATTGCAGGTGTGTTGGTCATTGCATTGCCCATCCCTATCATTGTGAACAACTTCTCAGAGTTCTACAGGGAGCAGAAGAGACAGGAGAAAGCCATCAAGAGGAGAGAGGCCTTGGAGCGGGCCAAGAGGAATGGCAGTATTGTGTCTATGAATCTGAAGGATGCGTTCGCTCGCAGTATGGAGCTGACGGACGTTATGGTGGAGAAAGGTGACGAGAAACAGCCAATGGATAACCATCTCTCACCAAGTAGGTGGAGCAGTAGGCACGGCAACGCTGAGGCTAGTCCAAAATCCCAGGCGAGGTATAAAGAGGTTGCTCAACTGGGATCTCCAGATAGGGTAAATCCTCCAAGAACCAGCCCACAGCACCTGAATGCCCAGATATTGGAGGAGATGTACAACAAGATGACGACCACTGCCAACGTTGGCTCGGGAGCTCCACATGAACAAGGACAGAAGCTTAAGGAGAACATGGAAATGAGGGTGGTGTCTTCCGGACTAAAGCCCCCCCTAATTAGGGAACGAGCCAGCGGTGACCTCAGGAGCCCATCCAGTGTGGACAGCTTCGCCAGCTGCACTACAGAGTTCAGTGTGGCAGAAAGCAGTGCCCTCCTCCCTAACGTAGCAGGACGGAAGGCTCCTCCTCCCCTCGACCTCAGCCAGATCACCTCTATGGAACCAAAAACCCAAGAGAAAGTTCCGCCAGCCACCATCATCAAGGAGGGTCTTTATGAGTTTGTCTCAAGTAATCCAGAGGGGGCATCACAGGGGGAGGATAATCAAAGCTTTGACATGAGTGTTGAAAGCATCCGCAGTTCTCTCAGAGGCAACCCACAGAAGACGAAAACTCTAAAAGTGAATTTCATTGAATCTCAGGCAGAGATACCATCAACGCCTCCCAGTGCTACTCTGTCTCCACCAGAATACCAGCCCTCCCCACCCCCAGGCCAGGCCCCGGTGACCAGCCCACGGGCAGGACAGTCAGGGCAAGGAGAGGATGCAGCCCAGGGCTTAGAGGGCAAAGGTCAGCCTACCAGCTTAAGCCACAGCGGAAATCACATGGACAGGGCCGCCGTCTTCAGCCCTTTGTCACCTAAATCACCCAACTGCACTACTCAGGAAGTGGTTGTTGCCGGCAACGTTGAAGGAGAGGCAGGCAACAGCCAAATGGAAAATCACATAGTTCTGGATGGAAGTCTGTCTCCGTCTTGTGAAACAAGCATGTGACGAGTATAGGTGGAAGGTCAAGGAAAGATGAAACAGACTCTCTATTTGTCTATGAAGAACAAAAAGATGAAGCACACTAATGTATTGAACAATAAGTTGTCTGCATGGCTTGACAATTATTTTTTCTGATAACATCACTGTTTCTGAAGACCTATGAGAGCTGCTGCTTGCTGCAGACATTGAACTTATAACAGTGGATTTTACTATAAGGCTCCAATGTGAGCAACAAAAAAAAACTAGTATGAATGAGGACATTTATGAACAAATTGTACATTATGGTCCTGGACTTTTTACGTAGCTAGCTGTACATTGCAAGTTTCTTTTTGTAGCTTGCTGAATATTTTTTTCTGAAGTGTGGTGGGACAAGGACATCGACTGAAGAGGGGAATGTGGAAAGACTGGGATTTTTATATAAGGCCTCATCATTTGTCGAGCAGTATCAATGTCATATCATATTCTGTTACTTGATATGACTTGCATTAATTAGCAAAGTTTCAATTCCATCTCATGTTATTGTATCTGTTTAGATTTTGCATTGTTCTCAATCAAGTCAACCGAGAGATATATTGTATATGGAACAAGCAAGGGCCTCCTAGTTCAGGGAAATGAGAAATGAAACTAAGCAAAAAGAAAAGAAAGTGCAGCATATTATATAGCAATTGTTAAACATCTGCCTATATGGAAATAGACCAATAAGAAAATACAGTTTTAAAAATAGCCTATACATGACTATCTATGATTGCTTTTAAATACTTTATATTCTACTATGTTATATTCTGTTCATGTGAATGAGCTTATGTCCCTCATTTATATGTTTAGCATTGTTGTGGTGCAACCCTGCATCGATGGAATGGGAAATGGACAAGCCACATCAGTATTGCATGGCACCTCATGTACCGGTATTTACACTATGACAAAAGTGATTAGATAATGGCATTATACTATTGAAAATATTATCATACAGCAGCAATTCATTCACTGAGATACAGATCATTTCAACTGAATGGTTTTTCAGGTTCTTCACTAAAATGGACATGTATTATTACTGAGTACCAGATCCATTGTGATCAAAGGAAATCTGTGTTGTTACACTCCTCACTGTATTTATGTTGTTGTAATGCTGCCTTTTGCATAGAGAAGTGCAGAAAATGTATTGGATATGTACATGTATGTATGCTAGTTGGAACAATTACTGTGTATGTTTGATGTGTCAAGTTTAATTTATATTGTATGGGGATGATTGTGGTCACAGTAGGTCTAATACCCCCCGGGTGCACGTTTTGGTTTTTTCCCTAGCACTACACAGCTGATTCAAATAATCAAAGCTTGATGATGAGTTGGTTATTTGAATCAGCTGTGGGCAAAAACCAAAACGTGCACCCAGGGGGGCCCTGGGACTGATTTTCGGAAACCCTGCAATACAGTACAGCACTTAGGAAGAAAGTGTAACACTGCCCTCTAAAGACGGAGGATTTTAAGGCACTTTAATTAATCCAAGAATTCATGCATATCTCTGATTGGAATGCATCTTAATATTGAAGAAAGTAACATCTTTATTGAATTAATTGTGCATTTTCAAGTATTGCATGGCACATCTCAACTGTTGCAGCTTAAAAAAAAAACTATACTTATAAATCTGAACTGAATCAGGAGGGCCATCTGCAGACAATCTGAATAATACAGTATATTAACTATATCAACTACTGCGCTTATATTCTATTTAAAGTAGATCATGTTACCATATTATGTTTTGTTTGCTTGTATGATTGATTCCATTTTTCTAAGATAAAATGGATCAGGACTGTAATAATTCCTGGTAAATGTATGAATTGTGTGCCTTTTCATAAATATAAATTTATGAGAAGGCGAAAACCTACATAATTTGGCTGGTTCATAGAGATCTATAAATAATGTCTTTCTAGTAGGGAGATATATGAGGTGATGATATGCAAATAGCTATTGTACTGAGTTATCATGTTTTGTATAACTTGAAAGCTTTGTCATATCATGGCTTACGTCCTCCTTTCAAAGTACCATTTGTTGTCAGTAATGTACAGTACAGTACAGTAGGCTTATATTAGTTCATAATTGAGATGTCAGGGCAACAGGAAGAGTTACTGCAGTGACACTCCCTGATATAACACCACCTCATTCACCAAGTCATCTGTAAAACCTCAATGTCCATTTGTATTTTGGTTGTAATTATCTTACATTATTTTGTACAGTTAGCTCTATCATACTCATATCCTCAAATCAATACTTACAACCACAGCGTAATGTAGGTAACTATAGGGTCAATTCCTCATCTGCCTGCTTTTTGTGATGTTCCTTCCATACCCCATTTTCTTTGGTTGTTTTAAAGGTATGTGACCATAGTAATCTTAATTGTAAGTCAACATAACTTGATAGTGAATGAATAGTAACTTATTGTTTCCAATAAGTTGATTACCATATGCAAGACAAATAAAATGTGCTCATGTGACCCTGCCTTTGTGATTGTGTGCTTACAGAGGGGTCTTCAAGATTCTCTCTTTACATGTCATGGACATTTTCAAAAATAAGGTGAATAGACCAGACATATACAGTATGAGAGGAGAGAACAAAAACACATTTTCTGGGGCAAATGTGCTACATTCCCTTCTATTGAATGGCACTGTAGTAGCCCCTATCTAGGAACCGTCCAACCAAGTCCATCAGGGAGCTCTCAATTCAGTGATAATCAGTCAATCCCTGGCTGTCAAATGAACTTCAATAAAAAAGCATTGAACCAGGGATATGTTTAGGGGAAGTGCTATAGTGATGATTGAATGATAATGCAACAGCAATAGATTTACCTTACACTTGTACCTAATGTCCAGAATTCTCTGTTTATTTTAGGAAGAAGGCGGGACTGATTTACACACGCTAGTCTTCTAACAATAAGGATAGGTTTAATCATTACACTTGGAAGTCGGAGGAGTGAGGTTAAAGAAAAGTGGAATATGTTTTGAGTGAATACGGAATGGAGGATCACACAGAACTTTTGGAAGAGCTAGAGAAGGAAATTGAATGTGACGAGAGTGAGGATGAATTAAATGTGGTGGCAGGTGCAGTGATGGCTGCTGAAAAGGAGCTGAGTGTAGAGGGAAGCGGTGTGATGAGGAAGGTTGGTGTCAAGTGCAAAAAGAGGGATACGTGCTCCAGTAGTTCAGAGATGGAACCTGACGAAAGTGAGGATGAATTACCTGCGGTGAGGACCGCCGAGTTCGAGCCTCGTCCCGATGATGACAAGGATGATTCTGGCCCAGTAGGAGTGAGATTTGTGGAGAGAATGGATCCTTGTATTCTGACTGATCCATATGTGGTGTCTGGTTGGGTGGAGAAGAGGTTGGGGACTGTTGAGTCGGTGAAAGTAACGCGAAGTGGACTCGTGATGATTTAGTGTGCTTCTGTCCAGAGGGAGCAGGCACTTCGGACGACGCGACTAGAGACAAGAACTGTGACTTGCTTTGCTCTCCGGAACAGGGTGCTGTTGAAAGGAGTGATAACGGGGTGGCATTAAGTGTTGAGGAGGCTCAGCTGAAATTGAAGATTCCTGGTGTCTGTGACGCCTGCCATTTGGTGTGATGCAGACACGGTGGAAAACATGGTGAAACGGAGAAGACATTGTCTGTCCTGTTGAGTTTTGATGCAGAGTCTTTGCACGACAAGGTCAAGTTTGGATGTGTTAGTTATCCAGTGAGAGCCAAGCTTATGGCCATGTTGCAGCAGTGTGTAGGAGGGAGATTCCTAGATGTGAGAAGTGTGCAGGAGGGCATGAGACGAAGGAATGTGTAGTATCAGTGGAAAACGTTGTGTGTGTTAGCTGTGGGGTGCCCATGGAACTGGAGACCGGAGGTGTCAGGTGAGAGAAAGGCAGGTTGAAGTTGCCTGGGTCAGAGTAGTACAGAAAGTGCCATATGCTGAAGCAGTGAAGAGAGTGGTAGAGTAAGATGGGTACAGGGTGAGGGATCCTGAGACGATTCCTGTGAGTAGGCAGAGACCAATAGAGAGGGATGGGAATAATATGTGCTTCAGTCAGGTGGGTTTCTTAGCATTCATAGCCATGGTTGTCAACTGTACTGCAGAAATGGAATGTAAGTCACAGAAAATAGAGGTTGTGGTGGCAGCTGCAGAGAAGTACATGGGATTGAGGTTTTACTGGAGAAGATTGGCAGGGGATGTTGAGTGGTAGTGTTCTGTCCTCCTAGACCGTTGGCCTGGAGTAAGCTTAGATAGGGTTAAATAGTGGAATGGGGTGGTGTTTAAAAATAATAATAATATATATATATACTTTTTTGTATGTGTGTGTGTATATATATATATATATATATATATATATATATATATATATATATATGTGTGTGTGTGTGTGTGTGTGTGTGTGTGTGTGTGTGTGTGTGTGTCCTTTTCTCCTTTTGTATTACGAAGTATAATGGATTTATAGCATACTCCAGTTTGGGGGCGGTAATGCAACACATTGGATGCCAACCGCCGTTAAACTCCAAAGAAGAAGAAAATAAGAATTATGCGCAGTGCTTTGTGCAAGTTGATCCTCGTGAACAAGCAGTAGTACTATCAACAAAGTAGCAACTAGCAACAATTAGTACAACAGCTGCACAATAGGCTATCAAAGTGAAGTTTGTTGTCTGATCTTTCCTCAAAATTGTCATGGTCTGGAAATCTTTCTGAAGGCCTATTTCTTACCATGAATATTTTTGTTGAATTCTGCTTAGTGTCGTGCAAAGTTCTCTGGACTTTTGTGTTGGCTGGAACGAGATGGCTTGTGCGTCCTAAAGAGAAGAATGTAATGGGTCAGGTTTGTGTGATCACTGGGGCGGGAAGCGGCCTTGGAAGACACTTTGCCAAGGAGTTTGCGAGAAGAGGTGCTACGGTCGTCCTTTGGGACATCAATTGGGAAAGTAACGAGGAGACTGCTGAGATCGTGCGACAAATCTACAGCGACATTACCAGTAGGAACCCTGAAAGTTGGCAAACTGCTGCTTTCTGAAATTATACTACTTTACTTTTAAAGGGGAAATCATTACATTTTACACTTTTAGTCATTTAACAGACGCTCTTATCCAGAGCGACTTACAGGAGCAATTAGGGTTAAGTGCCTTGCTCAAGGGCACATCGACAGATTTTTCACCTAGTCGGCTCGGGGATTAGAAGCAGCGACCTTTCGGTTACTGGCACAACGCTCTTAACCACTAAGCTACCTGCCGCCCCACAAATCATGAGTTGTTACATGAATGTTTGGACATATAAATTAATATGTACCCATTGATTCTTGAATAATATAACTGATAAATGCTTAATGAGCTTAGTTTAACTGTTGTGCCCCATCAGAATCCCAAAAATAAATGTAAAGTAACACTGTATAGAATCAAAACATGGTTAAAACTATAATTTTTCTATCATGGATGGTCGATCCTTGCATCCCTAGCTCAATGAATTTGAGTGATTACATTTCTCCAGCCCCATCCCTCGGCTTTTTACTGAAACTGCTAAATTGCCCTTTAAAGGTGCAATCCAATATTTCTAGGGTTGGTCATTTCAATGTACATTTTAGCAGACGCTCTTATCCAGAGCGAGGTACAGTTAGTGAGTGCATACATTTTTCATACTGGCCCCCCGTGGGAAACGAACCCACAACCCTGGCGTTGCAAACGCCATGCTCTACCAACTGAGCTACACGGGACTATATGTAGACCTATTGATTTTTTAAAAGAGTAGCCTATGATTCATATTATGATTTACATTATAACCCAAAAACTAGGACATAATCCATTGTTATTGTGTTGTCATAGGACACTTAGGTAGGCCTACACTATTTCGTTTCAAATGATATGATGGACAAATATGTATCTCTAATATAATTCCTTTAACACTAAAGATTGAGGGATATCAGAAAATAAATTGCTGTTTGTGTTTGCAAATGTTATGGAATGCACCTTGAAATATTGTTCCACTAAACCAGACAAGGACCATCTCCCCTGCTCTACAGGTCCAGTGGATGGTGAGGGAGATGTATCTCAGATTCAGCCCAAGGTCTACACTTATCTGTGTGATGTAAGCAAGAGAGAGGAGGTGTACTTGACTGCAGATAAGGTGCAACGTGAAGTGGGCAACATTGATATCCTGATCAACAATGCTGGGGTGGTCTCAGGACATCACCTGCTGGAGTGTCCAGATGAACTCCTAGAGCGCACCATGATGGTCAACTGCCACGCTCACTTTTGGGTCAGTTGCATTGCACTCAACCTGATCACTTAGTTTCACATGGACTACTCCAGTGACACTGAAGTGTATTTCCAAAGGAGATGGGATAGACCTATATGAATATCTGCTTAGGACTCATTTTTCTACAGTAATATCAGTTGTCACTTGCCATGCAATGTTTGTATTCTTACCATAAGAATGCTTTTGGCATGTTTTTCAATTTCAGACTACCAAGGCTTTTGTTCCCAAGATGCTTGAGCTGAACCATGGACACATTGTGACGGTAGCCAGCTCCCTGGGTCTGTTCACCACTGCTGGTGTTGAGGTTAGCAGGATATTCTCCACTGATAAAACTACAGTATACCTTCTTACAGTATACAAGAGTATTTTATCAAACCAATTTCTATCTCAAATTCTGTCTTTTACCAGGACTACTGTGCCAGCAAGTTTGGTGCTATAGGCTTTCATGAGTCCCTCAGCCACGAGCTGAAAGCAGCTGAGAAAGACAGGATAAAGATGACGCTGGTCTGTCCTTTCTTAGTTGATACTGACATGTTCAAAGGTTGTAAAATCAAGTAGGTAAAGTGTTACATTAACAAGTGTATTCATATCTGAACACAGTGCTAATTTATTCTTGGCATCATCAAATATGAAATCATGCAAAGACACCACAAACTAATTGATGACTATTTTTGTCCCATCAGGAAAGAGATTGCCCCACTCTTCCCTCCGTTGAAGCCAGAGCAGTGTGTGCAGCAGGCAATGAGGGCTATCCTAACAGACCAGCCCATGATCTGTACACCTCGGATTATGTACATAGTCTGTTTCATGAAGACGTAAGTAGTACACAACCTGAATATCCAGATACCCAGGTTTTGTCAAACAACTATCTCTTAGGTAAACTTAATGACATCCAATGACTGTAAGTCGCTTTGGATAAAAGCGTCTGCTAAATGGCATATTATATTATATTATTATTGTATATTCTCTGATTTCCCCCCTCTTGCAGGGATTGTGCCACTATCAAATGTATATCATGGGAGCCATAGCTTTATGTGCTTACTGATCATTTATTCATTTCTGTATCCCTGGCTATTGCAGTGTCTTGCCCTTTGACGCCATCGTTTGCATGTACCAGTTTCTTGGAGCAGACAAATGCATGTACCCGTTCCTGGCTCACCGGAAGGAGGCCATGAACAACAATGAATCCAAGCTGCCTTCCATCCAGCAGCCTGCCATCCAGCAGCTGCCACTGGGAAAAAAAGAATGTTAACATATACCCTTTGACACTCAGATTGATCAGATGGAGATGTTCAGCACATTGTTCCTCTGGAACAAACTACATATGCTGTGTACTTTATTAAGGGTTCACATTGGTTCTTTTGTTTTCTTGAGACCAGTTTTTGTATTTGTCGCAAACATAATAATTCACAGTAAATTTCATTGTTTTGTAGACACTCACTGTGTATCCCCATCCCGCTCTTTATAAATGAGTTTTGTGTAGAATGTCTTAATTTAGAAAACAGATTTTTGGGAAAGAAGTCCTTTCACTCGGAAGTGCCACATGTTTTTGAATGTGGACACTTCCTAGAATGCTGCCTCTGTTTGCATTCTGGGGATCCTTCCAGACTACGACGTGGCTGAAAGTAATATATCTGTTTGGGCTAAGAAAGAGAAACACGAGATAAGCAATTAACAACAGAGAGATACTGCACATGTCTGCAGGTGAGGATGTGACAGCACTGTCACTAACCTAAACAGAATAACTCTATTATTACCTTTTCAAGACTTCATCAGTCCTTGACATAAAACGATCAAAGTTGCAATCAATAGTCTCCAATCCTATCATACAAATTGCAAAATTCCTCCAAAGTAACCCCTTTGGGCTAGAACTAAAAATATAGATTGTATTAATAAAAAACAAATCACAAGGCTTCACAATTCATAAAGGTCATGTTAACTGACTGCTATTATCTCATAGAACAAAACGTATAAGATCTCCTAACCCTGTGTTAATCTCAGACCTTATTTTCGGCATTTATTCCAAAACCCTATTCGTCATCCTGATGAGCCCTTCCCAGCTAGCTAGTTTCTGTTTGTGGCAAGAAACTTCAGCAAGAATTTGAAACTCGTCTGCCAAAGCTGGGACTTATTTTTAATGTAGACGTTAATGCCGTAGTTTTACATTTTCGGTGAAAATCACTAGCCTACAATAAATATGCAGAGGAGGCAGACTCGATGCTGCAGGACTGTTTTGAGAATACCGATTGGAATATGTTAAAAGATTCATCCACCCTGTACTCATTCATCAACATTGAGGAATATGCATTGTCAATCACAGGCTTCATTAGGAAATGTGTTGATGATGTTGTACCCACAATGTTAATTTGGACATACCCCAACCAAAAATATCCGTACAATGCTGAGAGCCCGTACTGCAGCATTCAATGATAGCAGAACGAACCCCAATGACTTGGTGGCACGCTACGTGTACAACGCAAGCAGGTACGAGCTCCGCAAATCCATTAGGGACGGAAAAAGACAATGCAAACTGAAACTTGAATTGATGTTCAACAACTCCGACTCGCAATGCATGTGGCACGGGCTACAGACTATCACGGACTACAAAGGCAAATCCAGCTGTGTGGTGCCCACTGAAGCCTTCCTCCCAGACGAGCTTAACACATTCTATGCTCGCAAAACCGAGCCATCCAGGAAGACATTCGCTGCTCTGGACGACCAGGTGATTTTGCTCTCAGAGGCTGGTGTGAGGAAAACTCTCAAAAGAGTGAATACTCACAAAGCCGGCGGCCCAGATGGCATCCCTGGCCGTGTCCTCAGAGTATGCCCTGACCAGCTGGTTGGTGTCTTCTTTGACATCTTCAACCTGTCCAAGGCAGAATTCCCTACTTGCTTCAAGGAGACAACCATTGTCCTAGTGTCAAAGAAAAACAAGGTAACTGCCCAAATGACTATCGGCCCATAGCACTCACCCTGGTCATTATGAACAGGTTGGCAATCAAGACCAGCATGCCAGGCATACCAAGGCCAGCATGCCAGGCACACTGGACTCACTCCAATTGGCCTACTGCTCTAAAAGATCCAAGGAAGATGCCATTTCCATCGCTATTCACACGGCCGTAACACATTTGGCCAAGAGGAACACCTATGTGAGAATGCTGTTCATTGACTACAGTTCAGCATTCAACACTATTGTTCCCTCCAAGCTCAGAGCCCTGGGTCTGGACACCACCCTCGGTAATTGGATCCTGGACACATATTGTGAGGATAGGCAACAATCAATAAGGGATCATATCTTTCACCTGGTCAGTCTATGTCATGGAAAGACTCAGTGTAAAATGAGGGATACCTTGAGAAAATCGTACCTCTCTGAAATGAAAATGGATGGCCTTCCCTTAAGTAAAATATATTTTTAGCCGACCCTTTCTGAAGGCTTGAAAAAAATAAAATCCCCTCCACCACATACCCAAAATAATATTTAAAACATAAAGTGGTTAGCAGAGAAAATGCATACCATTATAATAAAAGCACTGCATGAATCTATCATCTTATTTGTGGTCTGAGAAAAATGTTTCTTTTATAAACGCATTTCATGCAATTCTACGTCATTTTACATTACTGGATACAAGCAGAATCTTTCTTAATACCACAATAGAGCTTGACAAAGAATGGGCGCATGCTGCAGCACCAGATACATTTCGATTTCTATACAGACTATTGTTAAAAAAGAGCATAGTTAAAGTCTGGAAAATTGAGCTCAACTGAACCAGTTACAACTGAAGTGTCTGATCATCAATAAATTCAAGAAAAGCCTTCTTCTTCTTTTTTTTAACACAGCAGCCGCATATCATCAGGTAGGCCTATATTCCCTTGTAACTTTTCTTTCATTTGTGAAACTATAATTTTATAATCTATTTTATTTTATTCCATGATAATGTTGTTACAAAACTGATTTATGTTGACTGTGATTAGGGCATGGGAATATAAGAGCATCTGCTAGGCTAAATTCACAAACTAGGCATGCATAGCTCACCTCATGATCCTCAAACCAAAAACTGGCTAAACTCCTGTTTCTAAAAGTTAATTCAAAGGCATTGTAGAATGACTGTATTGTCTAATAAGGCATTTTTAGTTTCATTATTTTTTAATTCTATGTAAGACGTTTTTTACATTTCATTTTCTTTATAGGCATGTTGTTCACATGCTCTTGTTGATGTGTTGTTGAAATGCTGAGTGCTCCTGACAGCCTGTAGTGTGTCACAAATGTTTCACAATGTATTTCTTAAATGGCAGGCTATAGCCTTGAAATAATAATATAGCCTAAATAATTGTGACCGACTGGCTCGATTCGGTCTTATTTTAATGTTTATTTTTTATTTTTTACATTGGATAAAAGTAGAGACTCAGAGCTAGAAAATGGTATATCATACACTACAGTTGAGGAACAATGGGAAGGTAATTCTGCTTTGAAAGTTGATAAACTTGTAACCCCACTTTTGAAATGGCCCTTGAATGTTTTGGTACACCTACTGGAGAGCTCTCCTTTGTCTACACCCATTCAGCATCGTTCACACCCTCTTAAGCCTTAACCCCACCCATCTTTTTAAGGATTCACATGTGAGGCAATGTGCTAAACAGAGTGAGTATGGTAGTGTACTAAACAACCAAATATTTCAAGACTAAAGGCTGGTTTATACTAAGTCTATCGACATGTCTGTAGACAGTTGTCGCAGTGACATTCTATTGTCGTCCGATATCAAACTTTGCGTTGTCGTTATGAAAAAGTATAAACCCAAAAACGACAGGCTGCCTGACATCAGCAGCCTGGTAGTCCAAAATAGCATAACTGGTGTATTTTAACACCAATAAACCCATCCGTTTAAAAATGAATTTAATATATGTAAATCTAGCAAACCAGGCAACTAAAAGTAACTTTCTTAACAATGTTTGGTTCGTTTCTAGCCTGTTAGCTAGCTAGCTAACGTTAAGTTAGCTGGCTAGCCAGTTCAAATAATGACGATAGCATATAGCTGACAACATCTTAACTTCAGCGAATTTGTATTCATTATTACAGGAAAATAAACTCACAACAAGAGCATTATTTACAAGTTAATGGCAAGCTAATTACACAAAATAGCTTATGGTTGTGAGTGTGACAAAATAAAAAGCAGGGCATTCTACCGGATAATTTTAGAACTTGGACACTGTCTCGTTGGCCTAACGTTATATCCTAATTTGGCTTTGGTGCAGGTCATGTTGTTCTTCACATTACCAACTCTGGTAAACACACCATATAGACAGAAGCGTGCTACATGGCAGACCAATCCGAACTCATCTCTCGGCATGTCCAGCCCATCCATTATCTCAGCCAATCATGGCTAGTGGGAAGGTTCCTGCCTTTTTCCGTGGCTAAACCAACTAGGCTTGTAATTTAACAATTGATTTGTATTTACAGATGGCAAACAAGTCTGTTATCAAGGCACATGAAAGTTCACATGTTCCAGAAGGCATTTCTGCCAAAAACGCATTTTGATTAAAAAAATGCCTCTCCTGTGAAGTAGTGACACGCGACTCGTTTCCTGAAATGAGTCACAATTCATTTTCGTTCTTTCTTAGGCTACCTGTCTTGCTCTTGACTGATTTAGAGTTAGTAAGTTGTTTAATAGCATGTTGAACGTCAATTGGTAGTGACATAATCAGACAGTACTTCCCAAGCAGAGTCCATATTTTTTTATCCTTGGCTATATAAGGTTTCAGCGCAGCCACTGAATGTCATAGAGACAAACCAAAGATATTCCATATAAATCGGAGTCACATCTTTCCCCGGCATTTTACAGCTTGTTTCTAGCATAAATCATTGTGGACTAAAGTGTCATTATAGATCACTTTATATAATCAGGTCAATTTTTTCCCCCTAA
Organism: Coregonus clupeaformis; assembly: GCF_020615455.1. Classification (NCBI taxonomy): domain Eukaryota; kingdom Metazoa; phylum Chordata; class Actinopteri; order Salmoniformes; family Salmonidae; genus Coregonus; species Coregonus clupeaformis. The sequence goes on along the minus strand of NC_059205.1, from coordinate 36,590,148 downwards.
GCTAACAAGGGGTAGGGCTATGCTTTTAGCCATTTTCTTTAACAACAGCCCTGGTTTTAACTTAACACACCAAGCCCTTCACTGACACTGAGATATTTAAGGAGTGCATGGTGACTGAAGGAATTGGCTGACAAAATCTATGGATAAGTAGACTATAATTTTGTCTGTCAAACAGGTAGGCCTACCTCTTATTTCTTGAATAGGAACAAATAGGCTCTAACAAATCAAATTGTATTGGTCACATACACATTTTTAGCAGATGTTATTGCGGGTGTAGCGAAATGCTTGTGTTCCTAGCTCCAACAGTGCAGTAGTATCTAACAGTTCACAACAATACACACAAATCTAAAAGTAAAAGAATGGAATTAAGAAATATATAAATATTAGGATGAGCCATGTCGGAGTGGCATTGACTAAAATACAATAGAATAGAATACAGTATATACATATGAGATGAGTAAAGCAGTATGTAAACATTATTCAAGTGACTAGTGTTCCATTATTAAAGTGGCCAGTTATTCCATGTCTACAGTGCCTTCAGAAAGTAATCAGACCCCTTGACTTTTTCCACATTTTGTTACATTACAGCCTTATTCTAAAATTGATTAAATATTATTTTTTTCTCAGCAATCTACACACAATACCCCATAATGACAAAGCGAAAACAGGTTTTTAGAAATTGTTGCTACTTTAATACAAATAAAAAACAGAAATACCTTATTTACATATGAATGCAGACCCTTTGCTATGAGACTCAAAATTGAGCTTAGGTGCATCCTGTTTTCATTGATCATCCTTGAGATGTTTCTACAACTTGATTGGAGTCCACCTGTGGTAAATTCAATTGATTGGACATGATTTGGAAAGGCACACACCTGCCTATATAAGGTCCCACAGTTGACAGTGCATGTCAGAGCAAAAACCAAGCCATGAGGTCGAAGGAATTGTCTGTAGAGCTCCGAGACAGGATTGTGTCGAGGCACAGGTCTGGGGAAGGGAACAAAATATTTCTGCAGCACTGAAGGTCCCCAAGAACACAGTGGCCTCCATCATTCTTAAATGGAAGAAGTTTGGAACCACCAAGACTCTTCCTAGAGCTGGCCGCCCGGCCAAACTGAGCAATCGGAAGAGAAGGGCCTTGGTCAGGGAGGTGACCAAGAACCTGATGGTCACTCTGACAGAGCTCTAGTTCCTCTGTGGAGATGGGTGAACCTTCCTGAAGGACAACCATCTCTGCAGCACTCCACCAATCAGGCCTTTATGGTAGAGTGGCCAGATGGAAGACACTCCTCAGTAAAAGGGACATGACAGCCCGCTTGGAGTTTGCCAAAAGGCACCTAAAGACTCTCAGACCATGAGAAACAAGATTCTCTGGTCTGATGAAACCAAGATTGAACTCTTTCGCCTGAATGCCAAGCGTCACGTCAGGAGGAAACCTGGCACCATCCCTACGGTGAAGCATGATGGTGGCAGTATCATGCTGTGGGGATGTTTTTCAGCTGCAGGGACTGGGAGGCAAAGCTGAACGGAGTAAAGTACAGAGAGCTCCTTGATGAAAACCTGCTCCAGAGAGCTCAGGACCTCAGACTGGGGCGAAGGTTCACCTTCCAACAGGACAACGACCCTAAGCACACAGCCAATACAACGCAGGAGTGGCGTCGGGACAAGTCTCTGAGAATGGCGCCGGAGAAGATGGTTGCCGTTTTACAGCCCTCTAACCAATTGTACTATAATGTGTGTTTTTGCCACTGTCTCTTATGACCCAAAAAGAGCTTCTGGATATCAGGACAGCGATTACTCACCTCGTATTGGACGAAGATTTCTTCTTCAACGAGTCGGATATTCTACAGACACCCGACTAGGCCCAAATCCACGTCATTCGCATGAGAAAGAGACAAAGATATCGTGGACGTAGGTCGGGGTGCCTTGTAAGGATCCGACGGCGAGCGAGTAAACTACCTCTTCCATCAATCCTATTAGCCGATGTTCAATCATTTGAAAATAAATTGGACGGCCTAAGATTAAGGTTATCTTACCAACGGGACATTAAAAACCGTGCAGCTCAGTGGGTAGAGCATATGCACTCACTAACTGTAAGTCGCTCTGGATAAGAGTGTCTGCTAAATGACTAAAATGTAAAATGTAAATGTAATATCTTATGTTTCACCGAGTCATGGCTGAATGACGACATGGATAACATTCAGCTGGCAGGATAAACGCCACATCGGCAGGATAGAATGGCTGAACTGGAGTAGAACTGGAGTTTACATATGAATGCCTGGAGCATTTCAATTTAGGAGAATCTCTTTTATAAAATGGGTTAAACTCATTTATAGTAACCCTAGTTGTAAAATAGTAAATAATGGCTATTTCTCAGAAAGTTTAAACTGTCAAGAGGAGTAAAACAAGGTTGTCAACTATCGGCATACAGTTGAAGTCGGAAGTTTACATACACCTTAGCCAAATACATTTAAACTCAGTTTTTCACAATTCCTGACATGTAATCCTAGTAAGAATTCCCTGTCTTAGGTCAGTTAGGATCACCACTTTATTTTAAGAATGTGAAATGTCAGAATAATAGTAGAGAGAATTATTTATTTAAGCTTTTACTTCTTTCATCACATTCCCAGTGGGTCAGAAATTTACATACTCTCAATTAGTATTTGGTAGCATTGCCTTTAAATTGTTTAACTTGGGTCAAACATTTTGGGTAGCCTTCCACAAGCTTCCCACAATAAGTTGGGTGAATTTTGGCCCATTCCTCCTGACAGAGCTGGTGTAACAGAGTCAAGATTGTAGGCCTCCTTGCTCGCACACGCTTTTTCAGTTCTGCCCACACATTTTCTATAGGATTGAGGTCAGGGCTTTGTGATGGCCACTCCAATACCTTGACTTTGTTGTCCTTAAGCCATTTTGCCACAACTTTGGAAGTATGCTTGGGGTCATTGAACATTTGGAAGACCCATTTGTGACCAAGCTTTAACTTCCTGACTTGAGATGCTGCTTCAATATATCCACATAATTTTCCTTCCTCATGATACCATCTATTTTGTGAAGTGCACCAGTCCCTCCTGCAGCAAAGCACCCCCACAGCATGATGCTGCCACCCCCGTGCTTCACGGTTGGTATGGTGTTGTTCGGCTTGCAAGCAGCCCCCTTTTTCCTCCAAACATAACAATTATGGCCAAACTGTTCTATTTTTGTTTCATCAGACCAGAGGACATTTCTCCAAAAACTACGTTCTTTGTCCCCATGTGCAGTTGCAAACCATAGTCTGGCTTTTTTATGGCGGTTTTGGAGCAGTGGCTTCTTCCTTGCTGAGCGGCCTTTCAAGTTATGTCGATATAGGACTCGTTTTACTGTCGATATAGATACTTTTGTACCTGTTTCCTCCAGCATCTTCACAGGGTCCTTTGTTGTTGTTCTGGGATTGATTTGCACTTTTCGCACCAAAGTACGTTCATCTCTAGGAGACAGAATGTGTCTTCTTCCTGAGCGGTATGACGGCTGCGTGGTCCCATGGTGTTTATACCTGCGTACTATTGTTAGTACAGGTGAACGTGGTACCTTCAGGCATTTGGAAATTGCTCCCAAGGATGAACCAGACTTGTGGAGGTCTACACATGTTTTTCTGAGGTCTTGGCTGATTTCTTTTGATTTTCCCATGATGTCAAGCAAAGAGGCACTGAGTTTGAAGGTAGGCCTTGAAATACATCCACAGGTACACCTCCAATTGACTCAAATGATGTAAATTAGCCTATCAGAAGCTTCTAAAGCCATGACATCATTTTCTGGAATTTTCCAAGCTGTTTAAAGGCACAGTCAACTTAGTGTATATAAAATTCTGACGCACTGGAATTGTGATACAGTGAATTATAAGTGAAATAATCTGTCTGTAAACAATTGTTGGAAAAATTATTTGTGTCATGCACAAGTAGATGTCCTAACCGACTTGCAAAAACAATAGTTTGTTAACAAGACATTTTTGGAGTGGTTGAAAGACAAGTTTTAATGACTCCAACCTAAGTGTATGTAAACTTCCGACTTCAAAAAAATATATATATATGTATATATAAATAAAAAGGATAGAACGGCTGACTCCGGTAAGACAAGGGGTGGCGGTCTGTGTCTATTTTTAAACAACAGCTGGTGCATAAAATCTAACACTAAGGAAGTCTCGAGGTTTTGCTCGCCTGAGGTACAGTGAGGGAAAACAATATTTGATCCCCTGCTGATTTTGTACGTTTGCCCACTGACAAAGAAATTATCAGTCTATCATTTTAATGGTAGGTTTATTTGAACAGTGAGAGACAGAATAACAACAAAAAAATCCAGAAAAATGCATGTCAAAAATGTTATAAATTGATTTGCATTTTAATGAGGGAAATAAGTATATGACCCCTCTGCAGAGTATCTCATGATCAGCTGTAGACCACACTATTTATCAAGAGAGTTTTCATCTATGTTTTTCGTAGCTGTCTATTTACCACCACAAACCGATGCTGGCACTAAGATTGCACTCAATGAGCTGTATAAGGCCATTAGTAAACAGGAAAACGCTCATCCAGAGCCAGCGCTCCTAGTGGCGGGGGACTTTAATGCAGGGAAACTTAAATCCGTTCTACCTCATTTCTACCAGCATGTTAAATGTGGAACCAGAGGGAAAAAACTCTAGACCACCTTTACTCCACACACAGAGACGCGTACAAAGCTCTCCCTCGCCCTCCATTTGGCAAATCTGACCATAACTCTATCCTCCTGATTCCTGCTTATATGCAAAAACTAAAGCAGGAAGCACCAGTGACTCGGTTAATAAGGAAGTGGTAGTAGATGCTAAGCTACAGGACTGTTTTGCTAGCACAGACTGGAATATGTTCCGGGAGTCTTCCGATAGCATTGAGGAGTACACCACATCAGTCACTAGCTTCATCAATAAGTACATCAATGACGTCGTCCCAACAGTAACCGTACGTACATACCCCAACCAGAAGTCATGGATTACAGGCAACATCCGCACTGAGCTTAAGGGTAGAGCTGCCCCTTTCAAGGAGTGGGACTCTAACCCGGACGCTTATAAGAAATCCCGCTATGCCCTCCGACGAACCATCAAACAGGCAAAGAGTCAATACAGGACTAAGATTGAATCATACTACACCGGCTCTGACGCTCGTCGGATGTGGCAGGGCTTGAAAACTATTACAGACTACAAAGGGAAGCACAGCCATGAGCTGCCCAGTGACACAAGCCTACCAGACGAGCTAAATCACTTCTATGCTCGCTTCGAGGCAAGCAACACTGAAGCATGCATGAGAGCATCAGCTGTTCCGGATGACTATGTGATCATGCTCTCCATAGCCGATGTCAGTAAGACTTTTAAGCAGGTCAACATTCACAAGGCCGCAGGGCCAGACGGATTACCAGGACGTGTACACCGAGCATGCGCTAACCAACTGGCAAGTGTCTTCACTGACATTTTCAACATGTCCCTGACTGAGTCTGTAATACCAACATGTTTCAAGCAGACCACCATAGTCCCTGTGCCCAAGAACACTAAGATAACCTGCCTAAATGACTACCGACCCGTAGCACTCACGTCTGTAGCCATGAAGTGCTTGGAAAGGCTGGTCATGGCTCACATCAACACCATTATCCCAGAAACCATAGACCCACTCCAATTTGCATATCCACAGATTATGCAATCTCTATTGCACTCCACACTGCCCTTTCCCACCTGGACAAGAGGAACACCTATGTGAGAATGCTATTCATTGACTACAGCTCAGCGTTCAACAACATAGTGCCCTCAAAGCTCATCACTAAGCTATGGACCCTGGAACTAAACACTTCCCTCTGAAACTGGATCCTGGACTTCCTGACGGGCCGCCCCCAGGTGGTAAGGGTAGGCAACAACACATCTGCCATGCTGATTCTCAACACGGGGCCCCTCAGGGGTGTGTGCTCAGTCCCCTCCTGTACTCCCTGTTCACCCATGACTGCATGGCCAGGCACGACTCCAACACCATCATTCAGTTTGCAGACAACACAACAGTGGTAGGCCTGATCACCGACAATGATGAGACAGCCTATAGGGAGGAGGTAAGAGACCTGGCCATGTGGTGCCAGGATAACAACCTCTCCCTCAACGTGATCAAGACAAAGGAGATGATTGTGGACTACAGGGGGAAAAAAGAGGACTGAACACGCTCCCATTTTCATTGACAGGGCTGTAGTGGAACAGGTTGAGAGCTTCAAGTTCCTTGGTGTCCACATCACCAACAAACTATCATGGTCCAAACACACCAAGACAGTCGTGAAGAGGGCACGACAAAGCCTATTCCCCCTCAGGAGACTGAAAAGATTTGGCATGGGTCCTCAGATCCTCAAAAAGTTCTACAGCTGCACCATCGAGAGCATCCTGACTGGTTGCATCACCACCTGGTATGGCAACTGCTCGGCCTCCGACCGCAAGGCACTACAGAGGGCAGTGCGTATGGCCCAGTACATCACTGGGGCCAAGCTTCCTGCCATCCAGATCTCTATACCAGGCGGTGTCAGAGGAAGGCCCTAAAAATTGTCAAAGACTCCAGCCACCCTAGTCATAGACTGTTCTCTCTGCTACTGCAAGGCAAGCAGTACCGGAGTGCCAAGTCTAGGTCCAAAAGGCTTCTTAACAGCTTCTACCCCAAAGCCATAAGACTCCTGAACAGCTAATCATGGCTACCCGGACCATTTGTATTGCAATTTACGCTGCTTCTGTACTCTGTTTATTATTCATGCATAGTCACTTTAACTCTACTCACATGTCCATATTACCTCAATTACCTTGACTAACCAGTTCCCCCGCACATTGACTCTGTACCCCCTGTATATAGCCTCCCTACTGTTATTTTATTTTAATGCTGCTCTTTAATTATTTGCTCTTTTTTATTTTTTACTTATCTATTTTTTACTTAAGTCTTTTTTAATTTTTTAAAAAACTGCATTGTTGGTTAAGGGCTTGTAAGTAAGCATTTCACTGTAAAGTCTACACCTGTTGTATTCGGTTCATGTGGGAAATAACATTTGATTTGATTTGAATATCCTTGAGTGGCCCAGCCAGAGCCTGGACTTCTCTGGAAAGAACTGAAAATAGCTGAGAATGTCACGCCCTGGCCTTGAGAGGCCTGTTGTCTTAGTTGGTTTGGTCAGGGCGTGAGTTTCTATGTTATATATTCTATGTTTATGATCTAGTTAGTCTATTTCTATGTTGCAGTGCTAGGTTGTGTTTCTAGGTTTGGCCGGGTGTGATTCCCAATCAGAGACATCTATTCGCTCATTGTCTCTGATTGGGGATCATACCGGTACTTAAGTAGCCCATTGCCTACTGTGTATTGTGGGATCTTGTTCCGTGTTGGCTTGTATGTGTATAGCCGGAGGACTTCACGTTACGTTGTTTCTTGTTTTGTTGTATGTTTATTTAGTAAATAAACATGTACGCTTTTCATGCTGCACCTTGGTCTGACCCGTCTCTCAACGTTCGTGACAGAAGATCCCACCATAAAAGGACCAAGCAGCGTGCCGAGGCGGAGCGAATAGCTTTGTCACAGGTGGGCAAATGGTGGTCATGGGAGGAGATATTCGCTGGGAAAGGACCCTGGGCGAAGGTACAAGCCCTGGCAAGAGAGGGTCAACAACAATGCCAACGGGACCAACCGCTGAGGAAGCCCGAGAAGCAACCCCACTAAAAAAATTTGGGGGGGCTAGAGGGGTGGTCGGGGATCGAGAGAGAAGAGCTCTGACCACTGCACCCGGTGGGGTTCCAGTTGGAGTCCCTACGACCATGGGAACAGGAATGGGAACCGTTTTACACGGAGGAGTCGGAGGATGACGACGACGATGAGGTTCTGTTCCCTAACTCGTGGGGGCTCCCGGAGGAGTCCTCACTGAAGGAGAATTGGCGAGAGAGAGAGAAGGACTGGAGCAGCCTGAGAGAGGAGGCCACCATGTTACGGGGGCTGTTAGCTCAGAGGGAGCAGGAGTTATTCGTTCAGAGGGAGGCGCTACAGGAAGCTCAAAGGGCGAAGGAAGTAGTGGAGGCACGGAGAGAGGAGCTGGTCAGGCAACAGAAGGAGCGTGTGTTCATTGAGGAACCTAGGTATGCAGAGATACGCACTGTGTCGCCAGTTCGCATTCACAGCCCAGTGCGTCCTGTGCCAGCGCCCCGTACGTGTCGTGTGAAAGTGGGGATCCAGCCAGGACGGGTTGTGCCGGCTCAACGCTCCTGTTCTCCAGTGCGCCTCCACGGTCCAGTATATCCTGGGCCAGCCCTACGCATTGTGTCGCCAGTGCGCGTTCACAGCCCAGTGCGTTCTGTGCCAGCGCCCTGCACGTGCCGTGCGAAAGTGGGCATCCAGCCAGGACGGGTTGTGCCAGCTCTAAGCTCCAGACCTCCAGTGCGGAACGAGCCTGCTCCCCGCACCAAACCAGTGGTGCGTGTCGCCAGCCCGGTAAGCCCCGTACCTGCTCCACGCACCAAACCAGTGGTGCATGTATCCAGTCCAGTAAGGCCTGTACCTCCTCCCCGCACCAAACCAGTGGTGCGTGTCGCCAGCCTGGTAAGCCCTGTACCTGCTCCTCGCACCAAACCAGTGGTGCGTGTATCCAGTCTTGTAAGGCCCGTACCTGCTCCCTGCACCAAACCATTGGTGCGTGTCCACAGTCCGGCCCGTTCCTGCTCCTCGCATCAAACCAGTGGTGCGTGTTTCCAGTCCGGCCCGTTCCTGCTCCTCGCACCAGACCAGTGGTGCGTGTCCCCAGTCCGGCCCGGCCCGTTCCTGCTCCTCGCACCAGACCTGTGGTGCGTGTCCCCAGTCCGGCCCGGCCCGTTCCTGCTCCTCGCACCAGACCTGTGGTGCGTGTTTCCAGTCCGGCCCGGCCCGTTCCTTTTCCTCACACCAGACCTGTAGTGCGTGTCTCCAGTCCGGCCCGGCCCGTTCCTGCTCCTCGCAGCAGTCCGCTCCATCGGGGTCCAGTTCAGCTCCGGTCAGCTTTTCCACTCCGGAGTCAGAGCATTCCGCTCCACCGGGGTCCAGTCCAGCTCCGGTCAGCTGCTCCACGCCGGAGCCAGAGCAGTCCGCTCCACCGGGGTCCAGTCCAGCTCCGGTCAGCTGCTCCACTCCGGAGCCAGAGCATTCCGCTCCACCGGGGTCCAATCCAGCTCCGGTCAGCTGCTCCACTCCGGAGCCAGAGCAGTCCGCCCTACCGGTGCCCAGTCCAGCTCCGGTCAGCGGCTCCATTCCGGAGCCAGAGCAGTCCGCTCCACCGGTGCCAAGTCCAGCTCTGGTCAGCGGTTCCGCTCCGGAGCCAGAGCTGTCCGCTCCACCGGTGCCCAGTCCGGCTCCGCTCCGGAGCCAGAGTAGTCCGCTCCACCGGTGCGAGTCCTGTTCCCTTCCACCGGGGGCCAGTTCAGCTCCGGTCAGCGGCTCCACTTCAGACCCAGAAGTCAGCCCCTCTCCAGGGTTGGGGCCTCCCACACCAGGGTCCAGACAGGGCTCGGTGCATTGCGGGAGGATTGCCGATCCAGGCCCAGACGTCAGCCCCTCTCCAGGTTCGGGGTCTCCCACACCAGGGTCCAGACAGGGCTTGGTGCATCGTGGGAGGAAGGAGAGGGGAAGCATCGCGCCGAGGTCCAGACCAGACCAGGGGTGCAACGGGGAGGCAGAGAGGAAGAGGTCGTCACGCCCGGAGCCGGATCCGCCTCCGAGGCTGAAAGCCCACCCGGACCCTCCCCTGTCATGTCAAGTTTGTGCGGCCGGAGTCCGCACCTTTGGGAGGGGGGGGTACTGTCACGCCCTGACCTATAGAACTGTAGTTTGTTGAGTCAGGGTGTGGAAATCTATGTTAGAAATTCTATGTTGATGTTCTATTTTTCTATTTCTATGTCTGGCCGGGTATGATTCCCAATCCGAGGCAGCTGTCGCTCGTTGTCTCTGATTGGGGATCATACTTAGGTAGCCTATTGCCTACTGTGTATTGTGGGATCTTGTTCCTGTTAGGCTGGTATGTGTATAGCCCTTTGGACTTCACTTCACGTTACGTTGTTTCTTGTTTTGTTGAATGTTTATTTAGTTAATAAACATGTACGCTTTTCACGCTGCACCTTGGTCCGACCCGTCTCTCAACGATCGTGACAGTGCAGCAACGCTCCCCATACAACCTGACAGAACTTGAGAGGATCTGCAGAGAATAATGGGAGAAACTCCCCAAATACAGGTGTGCCAAGCTTGTAGTGTCATACCCAAGAAGAATCAATGCTTTAATCGCTGCCAAAGGTGCTTCAACAAAGTACTGGTCTCAATACTACAATATTTCCAGATTTTTTTATTTCTAAAATTGTGTGTAGATTGATGACGGGAAAAAAACTATTTAATCAATTTTAGAATAAGGCTGTAACGTAACAAAATGTGGAAAAAGTCAAATGGTCTGAATACTTTCCGAAGGCAATGTACAGTGAGGGAAAAAAGTATTTGATCCCCTGCTGATTTTGTACGTTTGCCCACTGACAAATAAATGATCAGTCTATAATTTTAATGGTAGGTTTATTTGAACAGTGAGAGACAGAAATAACAACAAAAAAATCCAGAAAAACGCATGTCAAAAATGTTATAAATTGATTTGCATTTTAATGAGGGAAATAAGTATTTGACCCCCTCTCAATGAGAAAGATTTCTGGCTCCCAGGTGTCTTTTATACAGGCAACGAGCTGAGATTAGGAGCACACTCTTAAAGGGAGTGCTCCTAATCTCAGCTTGTTACCTGTATAAAAGACACCTGTCCACAGAGGCAATCAATCAATCAGATTCCAAACTCTCCACCATGGCCAAGACCAAAGAGCTCTCCAAGGATGTCAGGGACAAGATTGTAGACCTACACAAGGCTGGAATGGGCTACAAGACCATCGCCAAGCAGCTTGGTGAGAAGGTGACAACAGTTGGTGCGATTATTCGCAAATGGAAGAAACACAAAAGAACTGTCAATCTCCCTCGGCCTGGGGCTCCATGCAAGATCTCACCTCGTGGAGTTGCAATGATCATGAGAATGGTGAGGAATCAGCCCAGAACTACACGGGAGGATCTTGTCAATGATCTCAAGGCAGCTGGGACCATAGTCACCAAGAAAACAATTGGTAACACACTACGCCGTGAAGGACTGAAATCCTGCAGCGCCCGCAAGGTCCCCCTGCTCAAGAAAGCACATATACAGGGCCGTCTGAAGTTTGCCAATGAACATCTGAATGATTCAGAGGAGAACTGGGTGAAAGTGTTGTGGTCAGATGAGACCAAAATCAAGCTCTTTGGCATCAACTCAACTCGCCATGTTTGGAGGAGGAGGAATGCTGCCTATGACCCCAAGAACACCATCCCCACCGTCAAACATGGAGGTGGAAACATTATGCTTTGGGGGTGTTTTTCTGCTAAGGGGCAGGACAACTTCACCGCATCAAAGGGACGATGGACGGGGCCATGTACCGTCAAATCTTGGGTGAGAACCTCCTTCCCTCAGCCAGGGCATTGAAAATGGGTCGTGGATGGGTATTCCAGCATGACAATGACCCAAAACACACGGCCAAGGCAACAAAGGAGTGGCTCAAGAAGAAGCACATTAAGGTCCTGGAGTGGCCTAGCCAGTCTCCAGACCGTAATCCCATAGAAAATCTGTGGAGGGAGCTGAAGGTTCGAGTTGCCAAACGTCAGCCTCGAAACCTTAATGACTTGGAGAAGATCTGCAAAGAGGAGTGGGACAAAATCCCTCCTGAGATGTGTGCAAACCTGGTGGCCAACTACAAGAAACGTCTGACCTCTGTGATTGCCAACAAGGGTTTTGTCACCAAGTACTAAGTCATGTTTTGCAGAGGGGTCAAATACTTATTTTCCTCATTAAAATGCAAATCAATTTATAACATTTTTGACATGCGTTTTTCTGGATTGTTTTGTTGTTATTCTGTCTCTCACTGTTCAAATAAACCTACCATTACAATTATAGACTGATCATGTCTTTGTCAGTGGGCAAACATACAAATCAGCAGGGGATCAAATACTTTTTTCCCTCACTGTATATACATAATTGGTCCAAAATAGCATCCGAGCTATTAGACAGCACTGCTCTGTCTTACTATATGTAGGCCATGTATCTGATGCGGTTGACCCAAGTTAAACAATTTAAAGGCAATGCTACCAAATACTAATTGAGTGTATGTAAACTTCTGACCCACGGAATGTGATGAAAGAAATAAAAGCTGAAATAAATCATTCTCTCTACAATTGTTCTGACATTTTACATTCTTAAAATAAAGTGGTGATCCTAACTGACCTAAAACAGGGAATGTTTACTAGGATTAAATGTCAGGAATTATGAAAAACTGAGTTTAAATGTATTTGGCTAAGGTGTATTTAAACCTCTGACTTCAACTGTACTTACACACCAGTCTCATTACCTTGCGTGAATGATAATCTCTCAACTTTAAACAATGCCAAATTAGAAATTCTCTTCTGTCACTGCATGAAATAGCAAACATAACGTGAATTAAGCGATGACATTTATTTACCTCATCTTTGAACTCATCATGAGGGGCCGCAGTTGCTCGCGGGTCTGCGTACCCACATCCATACCCCCCCACACACACACCAGAGCAAAACATTTTAGTGGCCCTCCTCTTGACAACAAAGTTTTAGAGTACATTTTGTGTAAATATACACATTTTGCCCTGGGGTGTAGAGAAAATGTTGCAGTTTTAAAGCAAGTTTACTGCAATTCTACACATTTTGCCATAGGATGGAGAGAAATGTTTGCAGTTTTTAATATAATATCTGAGTGAGACTAACTAAGAAAATCAATGGGGCCCCCCGGCCGGTAATTCGACCATGATAACAAGTTTAGATAGCTATAAACGAATTTAGCAATCCATATTTTTTTGCTGACATTGGCTAATTGACTGACTATCAGTGACTGACATAACAACAGAAAACTGCTGATGCACAACCAAATGTCTAAATTGCACCTTGTGTATTCTACTATTATAACTCGCAACAGGGGGGGGTGGGGGTGGGGGGGGGAATTGATCCGAGAACCTTCAAAAGGGGGTGGCGCCAGTTGCCCATCCCTGCGGTAGTAAATGCCAACCTGTTGCCTAGTCTATGGCTTAGCAGTGTGTTGAATAGATTCCACGATCTGTATTTGAGCAAGTGCTAGGCTCGTTCTCGACCTCACTGTGCTAGGCTCGTTCTCGACCTCACTGTGCTAGGCTCGTTCTCGACCTCACTGTGCTAGGCTTGTTCTCGACCTCACTGTGCTAGGCTCGTTCTCAACCTCACTGTGCTAGGCTCGTTCTCGACCTCACTGTGCTAGGCTCGTTCTCGACCTCACTGTGCTAGGCTCGTTCTCGACCTCATTAGATGTGCGCCTAAATCTACGCCCACCGTGATGTATAGAACCGCTCACCGGGGGAAATGGTGTGAAAAGAGTGTGTCAGAGATGGAAAGAGGCCTAATCATTGTATGCGTGCCATTATGGCGTCTGTGACAGCATGGGCAGCGCCATCTTCTTCTTCTTCTATGGTATATTAGCGATCGCACAATTTAATGTGCATCCCGCCACCTACTGTGCGGGATGGAAACAGGATTCCCCAAAAATTTAACAAACTACAAAAAAATACCAAAAAATTAGTAAATAAACAGAACTAAATAAAACAACATTTTTGTTAAACAATAAAACAGGACCAGGAGCCTGCAAGCTGACAAAACAAAGGAGATGATCGTGGACTTCAGGAAACAGCAGAGGGTGCACCCCCCTATCCACATCGACGGGACCGCAGTGAAGAAGGTGGAAAGCTTCAAGTTCCTTGGTGTACACATCACCGACAAACTGAAATGGTCCACCCACGCAGACAGTGTGGTGAAGAAGGCGCAACAGAGCCAATTCGGCTTGGCACCTAAAACCCTCACAAACTTTTACAGATGCACAATTGAGAGCATCCTGTCGGGCTGTATCACCACCTGGTATGGAAACTGCACTGCCCGCAATCGCAGGGCTCTCCAGAGGGTGGTGCGGTCTGCCGAACGCATTATCAGGGGCAAACTACCTGCCCTCCAAGACACATACAGCACCCGATGTCATAGGAAGGCCAAAAAGATCATCAAGGACATCAACCACCCAAGCCACTGCCTATTCACCCCGCAATCATCCAGAAGGCGAGGTCAGTACAGATGCATCAAACCTGGGACCGAGAGAATGAAAAACAGCTTCTATCTCAAGGCCATCAGACTGTTAAATAGCCATCACTAGCACATTAGTGGCTGCTGCTGCCTATTGAAATCACTGGCCACTTTAAGAAATGGAACACTAGTCACTTTAATAATGTTTACATATCTTGCACTACTCATCTCATATATATACTGCATTCTATTCTATAATATTCTATTGTATCTTAGTCCATGCCGCTCTGTCATTGCTTGTCCATATATGTATATTTTCTTAAATTCCATTCCTTACTTTTTTTGTGTGTATTAGGTATATGTTGTGAAATTGTTAGATATTACTTGTTAGATATTACTGCACTGTCGGAGCTAGAAGCACAAGCATTTCGCTACACCTGCTATAACATCTGCTAAACACGTGTACGTGACAAATACAATTTGACTTGATTTGAGTTGGACTGTGTTTCCTCCGACACATTGGTGCGGCTGGCTTCCAGGTTAAGCGAGCGGTGTGTCAAGAAGCAGTGCGGCTTGGCAGGTCATGTTTCGAGGGATGCATGGCTCTCGACCTTCGCCTCTCCCGAGTCCGTTGGGGAGTTGCAGCGATGAGACAAGATTGTAACTACCAATTGGAAATCACAAAATTGCGGAGAAAAAGGGGGTAAAATATATTTTAACAAAATATATATAATAATTCATAATTATAATAATAATAATAATAATAATAAAATAAAACAGATCTGATCCCTACACAGGCTCAAGGGGAACCTGGGAGGGCGGGTCTTCCAGCGCCAGTACCCCTTGCAAGTCTTCAGATGTAAAATCCACAATAATGTCCAGTTTCTTAGACTTCTTTGAGACTTGTGCCATACAGTTTATAACTGTGGCAATGAACACCACCAAATCTACCTTTTTAACACACAGGGTATATTTTGACTGGCAGTAAACATTTACTACAGGCTGTGGTGCATCCACTACCATATCTTCAATAGCATCACTTGTTTTATCAATTATTTTAATCGCCTCCGCATACGAGATTCAATTGACCGCTCTAACTTTTGCCATCTCAATCTCCTTCACCCTTACAGGGCACTCCAGGAATTCGGGATCATGATCCCCACTGCAATTGCAACACCGTCGTCCTTCTACACACCGTTCTTCAGTATACTCTGTCCGTCTGCACACACTTGAAACGTGGCCAAATCTTTTACAATTCTTACACTGCAATGGTTTGAGGACAGCGTATCTTACAGCGTATCTTACATAACCAAGCTTCAAATGCATAGGTATTAGCTCATTTTCTTTATTCAACCAGCGGGTCAGATGCCGGGCACCAACCACACCAGATCCACACCAGGAATTCTCTTCAGGTATTCAACCTGAACATCCGTCGTCACCCCTGAGATGACTCCTTTGACGGGTGCTCTACTCCGAAGTTCAAAACACAAAACTTCTGTTGTCCGGATTCTTTTGAGGCTCACTGCAATCTTCCTATGTTCTTCAGAAATACAATTAATCAAAATAAGACCACTCCTGGTCACTCTGACAAACACACCGCCCGGGCAACGAAGGAGTGGCTTCGTAAGAAGCATTTCAAGGTCCTGGAGTGGCCTAGCCAGTCTCCAGATCTCAACCCCATAGAAAATCTTTGGAGGGAGTTGAAAGTCCGTGTTGCCCAGCGACAGCCCCAAAACATCACTGCTTACAGAAAGACTTACAGAAAACGTTTGACCTGTGTCATTGCCAACAAAGGGTATATAACAAAGTATTGAGAAACTTTTGTTATTGACCAAATACTTATTTTCCACCATCATTTGCAAATAAATTCATTAAAAATCCTACAATGTGATTTTCTGGATTTTTTTTCTCATTTTGTCTGTCATAGTTGACGTGTACCTATGATGACAATTACAGGCCTCTCTCATCTTTTTAAGTGGGAGAAATTGCACAATTGGTGGCTGACTAAATACTTTTTTCCCCCACTGTACAGGGGGTACCGGTACAGAGTCATTGTGCGGGGGCACAGGTTAGTCGAGGTAATTGAGGTAATATGTACATGTGGGTAGAGTTAAAGTGACTATGCATATTGATCCAAGATGGCGTAGCAGTGCGGTCGTGAATTCTGTTGTGTCCTCGTGTAAATATTCGTGTTTTTTGTCTTTTTTTCGTATATATTTCTCTATCTCACTTTCCATCCTTTAACTAAATATACTTTCCTGCAACCCGCCTCAACCAATGTGGAACGGATTCTATTATTTCTTTATACCTTTTATCAAGAACCTATGGCTGAAACTAGCCAGCTAACTAGCTACTTGCTATTAGCCACCGTTAGCGGTCTTCACCACTGTCCGTGGCCTGCACTACCTACCAGCCAGCTCTAGCCTGGACAATTATCGGCCAGTCTGCACAGCGTGCTATCGACCCAGAGCATATCGGATTTTCTGCTGGAATCACTGAATCACTGGACCTTAACACCTGATCATCGCAACTAGCTAGCTGCAACCGAATGGCTGTTGTTGGCTAATCACCACTGTCCCGACACACCAGTTAGCCTTGAGCTAGCCTCGAGCCAGGCCCATCTCCCGGCTATCTACCTCTCTGTCAACCGGACGGGACTCCTAGTGTCGACACGGAGCCCCGCCGATCCATCACGACTGGTCTGCCGACATAATCGTCTGATGTGGTTTCAACAGACTTCCCGTTGTGATGACCACGAAGATCCATCTGCTAGCCCCGGCCCGCTAGTACGCGCAATCAACAGCCGTGCCTCCTGCTCACCTGTGCTGTAGCAGCCTACGAACTGCTCCCGGACTTACCTATTGCTGTTCACTGGACCCTATGATCACTCAGCTACACAGCTGATGCCTGCTGGACTGTTCCTTTACACGGTACCCCATACTGTTTATCTGTTTAGCCTCAGCCCAAACTTTCGGCGCCATTACCAGTTGTTGTCTTAGCCCTCTCGAATAACACCTGTGATTGTGTTATGCCTCTCTCCCATGTCAATATGCCTTGCCTATTGCTGTTTGGGTTAGTTCTTATTGTACTATTTCACTGTAGAGCCCCCAGTCCCGCTCAACCTGCCTCAGATAGCTCCTTTGCCCCACCCCCCATACAAGTGGAGACCGGCTCAATCGGTACCTCCAGTGATGCTATTGCTTTCATCGTTACCCAATGCTTAGGTGTACCTCCACTGTACTCATATCCTTCCATATCCTTGTCTGTACATAATGCCCTGAATCTATTCTACAACGCCCGGAAATCTGCCCCTTTTATTCTCTGTACCCAACGCACTGGAAGACCAGTTCTTAAAGCCTTTAGCCGTATACTTAAACTATTCCTCCTCTTTTCCTCTGGTGATGTAGAGGTTAACCCAGGCCCTGTAGCCCCTAGTATCACTCCTACTCCCCAGGCGCTATCATTTGTTGACTTCTGTAACCGTAAAAGCCTTGGTTTCTTGCATGTTACCATCAGAAGCCTCCTTCCCAAGTTTGAGTTATTCACTGCGTTAACACATTCTGCCAACCCTGATGTTCTAGCAGTGTCTGAATCCTGGCTTAGGAAGGCCACCAAAAATTCAGAAATGTCCATCCCAAACTACAACATTTTCCGTCTAGATAGAACTGCCAAAGGGGGCGGAGTTGCAATCTACTGTAGAGAGAGCCTGCAGACTCTATCATACTATCCAGGTCTGTGCCCAAACAGTTTGAGCTTCTACTTCTGAAAATCCACCTTTCCAGAAATAAGTATCTCACTGTTGCCGCTTGCTACAGACCCCCCTCAGCCCCCAGTTGTGCCCTGGACACCATATGTGAATTGCTTGCCCCCCATCTATCCTCAGAGTTCGTTCTGCTTGGTGACCTAAACTGGGATATGCTTAACACCCCGGCCGTCCTACAATCTAAACTAGATGCCCTCAATCTCACACAAATTATCAAGGAACCTACCAGGTACAACCCAAAAATGTGTATACATGGGCACCCTCATAGATATCATCCTGACTAATTGACCCTCTAAATACACCTCCACTGTCTCATTGCCTGTGTCCGTAATGGGTCTGCGGTCAAACGACCACCCCTCATCACTGTCAAACGCTCCCTAAAACACTTCAGCGAGCAGGCCTTTCTAATTGACATGGCCCGGGTATCCTGGATGGATATTGACCTCATTCCGTCAGTAGAGGATGCCTGGATGTTCTTCAAAAGTGCTTTCCTCCCCATCTTAAATAAGCATGCCCCATTCAAAAAAATTCAGAACTAAGAACAGATATAGCCCCTGGTTCACCCCAGACTTGACTGCCCTTGACCAGCACAAAAACATCCTGTGGCGTACTGCATTAGCATCGAACAGCCCCGCGATATGCAACTTTTCAGGGAAGTCAGGAACCAATATACACAATCAGTTAGGAAAGCAAAGGGTAGCTTTTTCAAACAGAAATTTGCATCCTGTAGCACTAACTCCAAAAAGTTTTGGGACACTGTAAAGTCCATGGAGAATAAGAGCACCTCCTCCCAGCTACCCACTGCACTGAGGCTAGGAAACACTGTCACCACCAATAAATCTACGATAATCGAGAATTTCAATAAGCATTTTGCTACGGCTGGCCATGCTTTCCACCTGGCTACCCCACCCCGGCCACCAGCTCTGCACCCTCCGCTGCAACTTGCCCATGCCCCCCCCGCTTCTCCTTCACCCAAATTCAGATAGCTGATGTCCTGAAAGAGCTGCAAAATCTGGACCCCTACAAATCAGCTGGGCTAGACAGTATGGACCCTTTCTTTCTAAAATTAGCCACCGAAATTGTCGCAACCCCTATTACTAGCCTGTTCAACCTCTCTTTCGTATCGTCTGAGATCCCCAGAGATTGGAAAGCTGCCGCGGTCATCCCCCTCTTCAAAGGGGGTGACACTCTAGATCCAAACTGTTACAGACCTATATCCATCCTGCCCTGCCTTTCGAAAGTTTTTGAAAGCCAAGTTAACAAACAGATCACCGACCATTTCGAATCCCACCGTACCTTCTCCGCTATGCAATCTGGTTTCCGAACTGGTCATGGGTGCACCTCAGCCACGCTCAAGGTCCTAAACAATATAATAACAGCGATCGATAAAAGACAGTACTGTGCAGCCGTCTTCATCGACCTGGCCAAGGCTTTTTACTCTATCAATCAACGCATTCTTATTGGCAGACTAAATAGCCTGGGTTTCTCAAACGACTGCCTCGCCTGGTTCACCAACTACTTCTCAGATAGAGTTCAATGTGTCAAATCGGAGGGCCTGTTGTCTGGACCTCTGGCAGTCTCTATGGGGGTGCCACAGGGTTCAATTCTCGGGCCGACTCTATTCTCTGTGCATATCAATGATGTCGCTCTTGCTGCTGGTGACTCTCTACGCAGACGACACCATTTTGTATACATCTGGCCCTTCATTGGACACTGTGTTAACAAACCTCCAAACGAGCTTCAATGCCATACAACACTCCTTCCGTGGCCTCCAACTGCTCTTAAACGCTAGTAAAACTAAAGGCATGCTCTTCAATCGAACGCTGCTTGCACCCGCCCGCCCGACTAGAATCACTACTCTCAGCGGGTAGTGGACAACTACAAATACCTAGGTGTCTGGCTAGACCGTAAACTCTCCTTCAGACTCACATTAAGCAGCTCCAATCCGAAGTTAAATCTAGAGTCGGCTTCCTATTTCGCAACAAAGCCTCCTTCACTCATGCTGCTAAACATGCCCTCGTAAAACTGACTATCCTACCGATCCTTGACATCGGCGAAGTCATTTACAAAATAGCTTCCAACACTCTACTCAGCAAATTGTATGTAGTCTTTCACAGTGCCATCCGTTTTGTCACCAAAGCCCCATATACTACCCACCATTGTGACCTGTACGCTCTCGTTGGCTGGCCCTCACTACATTTTTGTCGCCAAACCCACTGGCTCCAGGTCATCTATAAATCACTTCTAGGCAAATACCTGCCTTATCTTAGCTGATTGGTCACCATAGCAACACCCACCCGTAGTATGCAGGTATTTGCGTTCCAGCAGGTATATCTCACTGGTCATCCCCAAGCCAACACCTCCTTTGGCCGCCATTCCTTCCAGTTCTCTGCTGCAAATGACTGGAACGAACTGCAAAAATCTCTGAAGCTGGAGTCACTTATCTCCCTCACTAACTTTAAGCATCAGTTGTCAGAGCAGCTTACTGATCACTGCACCTGTACATAGCCCATCTGTAATTAGCCCACCCAACTACCTCATCCCCATATTGTTATTTACATTGTTATTTATTTTGCTCATTTGCACCCCAGTATCTATATTTGCACATCATCTTCTGCACATCTATCACTCCAGTGTTAATACTAAATTGTAATTATTTTGCACTATGGTCTATTTATTGCCTTACCTCCATAACTTACTACACTTGCACACACTGTATATAGATTTTCTACTGTGTTATTGACTGTACGTTCTGTTTATTCCATATGTAACTCTGTGTTGTTGTTGTTTTTATCGCACTGCTTTGCTTTATCTTGGCCAGGTCGCAGTTGTAAATGAGAACTTGTTCTCAACTGGCTTACCTGGTTAAATAAAGGTTAAAAAAAAATAAAAAAATTGATAATAAACAGAGAGTAGCAGCAGCGTAAAAGAGGGGGTGGGGTGGGGTGGGGTGGGGGGGGACAATGCAAATAGTCCGGATAGAGCGCAACGAGTGACGGTGGATGGTGGTTGGAAGAGCGCGCTTATTTGAAATGGAAAAGCGTTGCGGTAGATATTGATAAAGAAGAACATCAAGTCGCGCTCTGTGGGATGCACTGTTGAGTGCTACATCCCGAGGGGTTCGTGCTGATTGTACGGAGATTGTGACAGCTAGTTAAATGGTGTCCCTTGAGAAGGCAAGAACAAGATGTATGTCAGGAGAAGTGCAATATTATCATAAGGAGACGTATACTTGGAATACGGTGGAGGAATGGAGGGAAAAAGAGAGGCCTAGGAGGTCTAAGAGAGAGAGGGAGGAAGAGGGTGAGATTGAGTCGGTTAAAAATGGCGGAAAAAAGGGAGATGGTTTGTTAAAGAAGAATGGTAGAAAGTATAAGCAGAGTGAGCTGAAGACAGGAGGAGAAATGGAAGTGAATGAGGGCGAAGTATCGGAGGTGGTAGGTGTGGTGAAGTTCTTGGAGCCAAAGGATTGCACCAAGGGTCAGGATAAAGATGAGTCTGTGACCGTAGGAGTGAAGTTTTTGGAAAAAGTGGAACCTTGTCTTTTGGCTGATCCATTTGTGGTTTCAGGGTGGGTGAAAACAGAGTTGGGTGCTGTGGAATCGGTGAGGGTAACCAGAAGTGGTCTTGTGATAATTGCTTGTGTTTCTGCTCATCAGAGGGAGCAGGCCCTCCGCGTTAAACGAATGGGGGCAAGAGATGTGAATTGTTTTGCGCTCAAGAAAAGGGTACCATTGAAAGGAGTGATTAACTGGGGTAGCAGTAAATGTAAAAGTTGACCAACTGAAGGGGAAGATTCCCGAGGTTTGTGATGCTCGTTGTTTGGTGCGACGCAGACAGGGTGGCGCGAGTGGTGAAACAAAAGAGTCATTGTCTGTTCTTTCAAGTTTTGATGTTGAGTCTTTGCCCGACAAAGACGTGTTAGGATGTATAAGTTATCCTGTACGAGCTTTTGTGCCGAATACATTACGTTGTTACAGGTGTCAAGCTTATGGGCATGTGGCAGCAGTGTGTAGGAGGGAGGTTCCTAGGTGTGAGAAGTGTGCAGAAGGGCATGAGACAAAGGAGTGTGTAGCATTGGGGAAAGTAGTGGTATGTGTTAATTGTAGGGGTGGCCATGGGGCTCGGGATCAGAAATGTGCCGTGCGAGAGATGCAGGTTGAGGTTTCCAGTGTTAGAGTAGTGCATAAGTTGTCATATGCTGAGGCAGTGAAGAAAGTAGAGGAGGATGGGTCAACGGGGAGGGATCCTGAGAGGAGTGGTGTGAATAGTAGATCTGTACCAGTACAGATGGATAAACCAACAACTGATATATGTTTCAGTAAGATTGGATTTTTAGCATTTATAGCAATGGTTATCAACTGTACTGCAGGGATGGAATATAAGTCTCCGAAAATGTAGGTTGTGGTGGGAGCTGCAGAGAGGTATTTGGGTGTGCGAGACTTGACATCAGAAGAGTTACAGGGTGTGTTAAGTGGTGGTGTCCCATCCTTTCAGGTTGTTGGCCTGAGGTAGGACTAAATAGATTGAAATAGTTGAGTAGGGTGGTGTTGTTATTATTTTTTTTTTTTTGTGAGTGTAGTGTTAGATGGTAGGGTATTTGTCCCCCGAGTGGCGCAGTGGTCTAAGGCACTGTATTGCAGTGCTAGCTGTGCCACTAGAGATCCTGGTTCGAATCCAGGCTCTGTCGTAGCTGGCCGTGACCGGGAGACCCATGGGGCGGCGCACAATTGGCCCAGCGTCGTCAAGGATAGGGGAGGGAATGGCCGGCAGGGATGTAGCTCAGTTGGTTGAGCATGGCGTTTGCAACGGCAGGGTTGTGGGTTCAATTCCCACGGGGGGCCAGTAAAAAAAATATGTATAAAAATAATTTTAAAAAATAATGACTCACTAACTGTAAGTCGCTCTGGATAAGAGCGTCTGCTAAATGACTAAAAATGTAAAAAATGTATTTGTTTATTTATTTATTTTTTCAAGCAAAGTTTAAGGGAGTTGTACTCCAGTCTAGTAGGTGGCGGTAATGCAACATTTATTGAATGCCAACTGCCGTTAAACCTCATCGAAGAAGGTCACTAGCGGCCTCTATGGTCACGTGTCCGTATAGCCTCCCGGACAGAATAAGAAAGTGGGCTGGTTTAGTCGTCTTCTGTTGTGTATGTTAGCTTCAGTTAGCAAAGAAGCTAGCCAAGGTGGCTTAACTTTATGATTTTATAATGGTTCAACTTCACTTTGCACGTGGATTACGTACTGGTATTTCGCAAACGTTTAGTATCCAACTTGCTGCCCTCCGAATTGGGAGGCCTGCTACT
Source organism: Coregonus clupeaformis (assembly GCF_020615455.1). Classification (NCBI taxonomy): domain Eukaryota; kingdom Metazoa; phylum Chordata; class Actinopteri; order Salmoniformes; family Salmonidae; genus Coregonus; species Coregonus clupeaformis. The sequence goes on along the minus strand of NC_059205.1, from coordinate 36,566,887 downwards.
TACGCGTCCAGAAGGCTGCCATTGAAGACCCAAGAGCATCACACTGTCGAAAGGTCGTTTCTCAACAATGTGTCTAACGAGGTATTTGGCTTTATACTGTCCTCTCACACATTTATCAGCTAGATAACACTACTTCCATTCAAGGAATAGATGTCCTATTAGCGATAATGTCATGTTAGCTAGCTAGCTAGTTATTGGCTCTGCGTTCGATAGTGCTGCAATTTATAAATTATGTCTGATTTCTTGCTCTGCAGATTAGCCTGGTTGTACAGGCAAGTGCGTTAACTTTTAAAAAATGCATTAGGTATTCAATTAATCTCTACAACTCCCATGCATGATTGGATGATGCAATAATATAACCAATTCTTCAAGATCTCATTCTAAAAAGTAATTCATGAATGGAGGTTATTTTAAACTGATACATTATTTGTTATAAATTGTAGCATACATTGAATGGAAATAAATAGTTTCCCATTTGTGTCCGTCTCTGCCCAGGTACAGTTAACCTCTATACAGCGGATGGTCCGCAGCTTCTGTACATCCTCCACCTGCCACTCTGAAGAGGGGAAGCTGATCTATTCAGGGAACCTCGGCAACGCTGTTCGAGGTATTACGTTATTACCCTCATCTCATTATCACCACCATCATCAACATCGTTGATATAATTGCATAACTAAACATAAATTGCACCTTTTAATAATACTGTATTTTCTGTCTGTTTGTTGCAGGGGTGAAGATGTTCTCCTACACCAGTAGCGGGGCCAGCCTGTGCGTGATGCCATACATACTTCTGAAGACGGGCATCAGCGTTCATGGTCTGGTGCTGAAAGGTGCCTTCTGCGGTGTCATCGGTTTCTTTACATTCCTGACTCCCATCCTCCTCCACATCATCACCAAAGGCTACGTGGTCCGCCTGTACCACAACCAGGACACTGACACGTACACAGCTGTCACTTACAATGTCCTCCTGATGGAGAAAAAGACTGTGTTCCGTCAGAGTGAGGTCAAGATACCGGGTGTCAGCAAAATGTTCACCACATTCTATGCCGACAAGAAGTCGATGCTTGTGAACCCGATGCTGTTCCCACTTCCTCATGACTATAACCACCTCATGGGTTACGACCAGCCCTTTTCATTTGATACGGAAGACTTGGATGGTAATCCAAATAAAAGTTAATTGATTTGTACAGATAATGCCAATGGCAGTCAACTGCTGTATGGAATGGTTGTGAGTGTGTGTGTGTATATGTACGACTAACTTAAAGTGTAGTCACAATAGCATATTAAAGAGAAGACCATTGAAATGTTGGTGACTAGGAAAAGGTAATGTACAGATGTAGAGGAGTATTATGGAGAAAAAAAGGTTTTGAACAAAGCTTATGGAAAAGTACATTTCACCTCTGACAAGACTGTGGTTTGAGTGGTAATGTCCCTTTCTTCTGCTTCAGAGTAACACTGCCAGTATTCTGTTGGAAAAATGACAAGATCCTACTCATTGTTTGAGGAAGTTTGGGCACTGTCGAGCAGTTTGTATATTGCATGAAAACAGGAGACCGGCAGTCAGTCAAACCATTGCTGAGTATCTATCAATGTCAGTTGCAATAAATTTACATTTTACATAATTACCATGATGTTTCAAATCCTGAGTATTGTTTTAAGTGTTTTGGCTGCTTGTGGACAGAGAAGATTACTTTGCTCTTCAGAAAGTATTGAAGCCTGGTATACTTGGCATGGTAGGACAGCCCTTTCTATTTACTTATCTAGTGTGACCAAATAGAGAAGAATGTAAAACTTTTTATACGGAATTTAATCAGAACGTTTTAGATAAAGCTAGTATATTGCTGTTACTAGATAGGAACTACTAGGTGTCTGGAAATTGTGTTTGCTGTATTTAATCTGACGCTCTTTTACCAGGGGCAATGTATGATTTTTCTATGACAATGTCACCCTGCAGCAATGGAATGTAGTTACCTACTCAGTGATTTCAAGTGAGAATTTAAGTTGATTTAATTTTCAATACACATTGTAAACACTCTCTAGTCTTGTTGCATTCTTGACAGTTCAATCAGCCTTGGACCTTACCCATAGCTAACACACAATATCCTTTATTTTAACTTTCAGTGTTTCAGTTGAGCCACATTGGTTTCAAGGTATGTGTCCGGTATAACAATTGGAAGTACCTAGAATTTTCCAAGACGGATTACTTTTGCGGGATCTGAAAATATGTAACATTCTCAAAGGAGGTATGTATCAGAAATACTAAGATGTATATTGATAATCTATTCCAGTTTTTAGAAATGGTATACTGTTTAACTTCTGGTGATTGCGTGTGAGTAACAGATACTGTAGATCTATACCCCTTTGCAGAATCCCTACATGATACCATTCCCTTTTATCTCAGGGCCTATGATGGGTTCCCAAAAGTGAGTACAGTTCTTACTGTGGAAAACCACATTCTGTGTATTGTAAAAATATACAGTCGGGTCCAAAATGATTGGCACCCTTGATTAAAAAAAGACTGTATAAAATAAATATGACAAATACTGAGCTACAGAGGCTTGCGAAAGTATTCAACCCCCTTGGCATTTTTCCTATTTTGTTGCCTTACAACCTGTAATTTAAATTGATTTTTATTTGCATTTCATGTAATGGACATACACAAAATAGTCCAAATTGGTGGTGGGATGATAAAAATAACTTTTTTCAAAAAATTCTAAAAAATAAATAACGGAAAAGTGGTGCGTGCATATGTATTCACCCCCTTTGCTATGAAGCCCCTAAATAAGATCTGGTGCAACCAATTACCTTCAGAAGTCACATAATTAGTTAAATAAACTCCACCAGTGTGCATTCTAAGTGTCACATGATCTCAGTATACAGGTGCAGCTCAATAAATTTGAATATTGTGTAAAAGTTAAGTAATTTCAATAATTCAGTTGACAAAGTGAAACTCATATCGTGGATTAATTACACAAAAAGTGAAATAGTTCAAGCCTGTATTTGTTTTAATCTTGATGATTACGGCTTACAGCTCATGAAAACCCCAAATTCAGTATCTCAGAAAATTAGAAAAATGTGAATATGACATAAGACCAGTGAAAAAAGGAACTTTAATACAGACATGTCAGCCTTCTGAAAAGTATGTTCTTGTACATGCAGTCAGTACTTGGTTGCGGCACCTTTTGCATGAATCACTGCATCTATGCGGCGTGGCATGGAGTCGATCAGCCTGTGGCACTGCTGAGGTGTTATGGAAGCCCAGGTTGCTTCGATAGCGGCCTTCAGCTCGTCTGCATTGTTGGGTCTCGTGTCTCATCTTCCTCTTGACAATACCCCATAAATTCTCTATGGGGTTCAGATCAGGCGAGTTTGCTGGCCAATCAAGCACAGTAATCCCATGGTCATTGAACCAGGTATTGCTACCTTTGGCAGTGTGGGCAGGTGCCAAGTCCTGCTGGAAAATGAAATCAGCATCTCCATAAAGCTTGTCAGCAGAAGGAAGCATGAAGTGCCCTAACATTTCCTGGTAGACGGCTGAGTTGACTTTGGACTTGATGAAACACAGTGGACCAACACCAGAAGATGACATGGCTCCCCAAATCATCACTGACTGTGGAAACTTCACACTGGACTTCAAGCAACTTGGATTATGTGCCTCTCCACTCTTTCTCCAGACTCTGGGACCTTGATTGCCAAATGAAATGCAAAATTTACATTAATCTGAAAAGAGGACTTTGGACAACTGAGCAACAGACCAGTTATTTTTCTCCTTAGCCCAGGTAAGAAGTTTCTGATGTTGTCTCTGGTTCAGGAGTGGCTTGACACAAGGAATGCGACAGTTGTAGCCCATTTCCTGGATACGTCTGTGCGTGGTGGCTCTTGATGCACTGACTCCTGCCTCGGTCCACTCCTTGTGAAGCTCCCCCACATTTTTGAATGGCCTTTGCTTGACAATCCTCTCAAGGCTCCGGTTATCCCTGTTGCTTGTGCACCTTTTCCTACCACACTTCTTCCTTCCACTCGACTTACCATGAATATGCTTGGATACAGCACTCTGTGAACAGCCAGCTTCTTTAGCAATGATCTTTTGAGGCTTTCCCTCCTTGTGGAGGGTGTTGATGACTGTCTTCTGCACAACTGTCAAGTCAGCAGTCTTCCCCATGATTGTGAAGCATACTGAACTGGACTGAGAGACCATTTAAAGCAGGGTTCTTCAATTCCGGTCCTGGAGGGCCGAAACACTTCTGTTTTTTATTTCTACCTGGTAGTTAATTGCACTCACCTGGTGTCCCAGGTCTGAATTAGCCCCTGATTAGAAGGAGAGGATGAAAAACAGAGGTGTTTCGGCCCTCCTGGACCGGAATTGAAGAACCCTGATTTAAAGGCTCAGGAAACCTTTGCAGGTGTTTTGAGTTAGTTAGCTGATTAGAGTGTGACACCTTGAGTCTACAATATTGAACCTTTTCACAATATTCTAATTTTCTGAGATACTAAATTTTGTGTTTTCATGAGCTGTAAGCCGTAATCATCAAGATTAAACAAATACAGGCTTGAACTATTTCACTTTTTGTGTAATTAATCCACGATATATATGAGTTTCATTTTGTCAATTGAATTATTGAAATTACTTAACTTTTCCACAATATTCTAATGTATTGAGCTGCACCTGTATATACACGTGTTCTTAAAGGCCCCAGAGTCTGCAACACCACTTAGCAAGGGGCACCACCAAGAAAAGCGTCACCAGGAAGACCAATGACCTCTCCAAACAGGTCAGGGACAAAGTTGTGGAGAAGTACAGATCAGGGTTGGGTTATAAAAAAATATCTGAAACTTTGAACATCCCACGGAGCATCATTAAATCCATTATTAAAAAATGGAAAGAATATGGCACCACAACAAACCTGCCAAGAGAGGGCCACCCACCAAAACTCACGAACCAGGCAACGGGGTGCATTAATCAGAGAGGCAACAAAGAGACCAAAGATAACCCTGAAGGAGCTGCAAAGCTCCACAGCAGAGATTGGAGTATCTGTCCATAGGACTACTTTAAGCCGTACACTCCACAGAGCAGGGCTTTACGGAAGAGTGGCCAGAAAAAAGCCATTGCTTAAAGAAAAAAATAAGCAAACATGTTTGGTGTTTGCCAAAAGGCATGTGGGAGACTCCCCAAACATATGGAAGAAGGTACTCTGGTCAGATGACACTAAAATGTATATTTTTGGCCATCAAGGAAAACACTATGTCTGGCGCAAACCCAACACCTCTCATCACCCTGAGAACACCATCCCCACAGTGAAGCATGGTGGTGGCAGCATCATGCTGTGGGGATGTTTTTCATCGGCAGGGACTGGGAAACGGGTCAAATTGAAGGAATGATGGATGGCGCTAAATACAGGGAAATTCTTGAGGGAAACCTGTTTCAGTCTTCCAGCGATTTGAGTCAGGGACAGAGGTTCACCTTCCAGCAGGACAATGACCCTAAGCATACTGCTAAAGCAACACTCAAGTGGTTTAACTGTCTTGGAATGGCCTAGTCAAAGCCCAGACCTCAATCCAATTGAGAATCTGTGGTATGACTTAAAGATCCATCACCATATTTTACAGTAGGTATGGGGTTCTTTTCTGAGTATGCATCTTTCTTTCGATGCAAAACCCACCACTGTTGTGTGTGGCCAAAGAGCTCTATTTTCATGTAATCTGATGATAGCACTGGTTCCAATCCAAGTGCCAAGGCCATTTAGCAAACTACAGGTGTTTACATTTGTTGGATGACATGAAAATAGAGCTCTTTGGCCATGCACACCAGTGTTGGGTTTTGCCTCAAAACAAAGATGCATATGCAGAACATAACCCCATAAAATAATAAAAGAATATAATAATTAAATAAAAATGTGCATACAATATAGCTCATTATTTGTATTATTTATTTTATAGTCTTTTTTGCTCATCTTTGTCAAGGGTGCCAATATTTTTTGACCTGACTGTACATATTTTCTCAGACACAAATAGCTTTGCCTCCATGGTTAGTTACCCTCCCACGGTACACCTCCCTGTGAAGGGTTTTGAGACATGTTATTAATAAGAATGTGAGTTATTAATATGTTGTCCCATTATCTTGTCTCATTACAGGTGAATTATGAGGTTTTCTTCGAACTGTGGAATTTAGACGACACCCAAACTGTGAAAAACTTTTGCGTCCAGCAAAGCTTTTAAAATACTACTGCATTACAATGTATGCTATTCCTGATCAGAGACAACTAAGACAAAGTAACTCAAGCTTTCAAAGTTTCTAATTTTGCAAATCCAACCTAACATGCCAACAAACGTCATATACTTGTGTCAGGATATTGAGTCAATAATATTTGTGATGACTAAATCCACTAGGGTGCACTGTAAGTCCAGTGAAAGGAGTGAAAAGAGAAACAAGCCAGTGTGGTATCCCATAGTCATGAAACAAACAACAAAATATCTTATAGGACTATTTAGCTATGGAATTAGTCATTCAGGAAATGTAATCTTGTTTCATTCAAAAATGGCCTTTTACTGTTAGGACAAATCATGGACATACAGTGCCTTCAGAAAGTATTCATACCCATTTACATTTTTTTTCTTTTTTTCACCCATCTACACACAATACCCCATAATGACAAAGTGAAAACATGTTTTTAGAAATTTTAGCAAATGTATTGAAAATGAAATACAGAAATGTCTAATTTACATAAGTATTCACGACCCTGAGTCAATACATGTTAGAATCACCTTTGGCAGCGATTATAGCTGTGAGTCTTTCTGGGTAAGTCTCTAGGCTTTGCACACCTGGATTGTACAATATTTGCACATGATTCTTTTAAAAATTCTTCAAGCTCTGTCAAGTTGGTTGTTGATCATTGCTGAACAGACATTTTCAAGTCTTGCTATAGATTTTCAAGCCGATTTAAGTCAAAACTGTAACTAAGCCACTCAGGAACATTCAATGTTGTCTTGGTAAGCAACTCCAGTGTATAGTTGGCCTTGTGATTTAGGTTATTGTCATGCTGAAAGGTGAATTCATCTCCCAGTGTCTGGTGGAAAGCAGACTGAACCAGGTTTTCCTCTAGGATTTTGCCTGTGCTTTGCTCCATTCCGTTTCTTTTTTATCCTGAAAGACTCCCCAGTCCTTAAAGATTACAAGCATACCCATAACATAATGCAGCCACCACTATGCTTGAAAATATGGAGAGTGGTGTTCAGTTATGTGTTGTATTAGATTTGCCCCAAACATAACTGTCATGACTTCCGCCGAAGTTGGTGCCTCTCCTTGTGCGGGCGGCTATCGGCAGTCGTCGTCACCGGCTTTCTAGCTGCCACCGATCTGCGTTTCTGTTTTCCATTGGTTTTGTCTTGTTTGTACACACCTGGTTCCCATTGTATGATGATTATTTCCCTATTTAACCCTCTGGTTCCCACATGGTTTTGTGTGTGTTTGTTCGTTGTGTTGTGTCATACGCTTTTGTGAGCTGGTATGTTTTCCCTGGGTAGAAATTAGTGTTTGTTTTTCAGAGTAAAGTACGTTGTGTACTCAGTTCTGTGTCCTGCGCCTGACTCCGTCCTACCGCTGCACATTTTACACCCTGACAATAACACTTTATAAAAGTGAATTGCTTTGCCACATTTTTTGCAGTATTACTTTAGTGCCTTGTTGCAAACAGGATGTTTTGGAATATTTGTATTCTGTCCAGGCGTCCTTCTTTTCACCCTGTCAATTAGGTTAGTATTATGGAGTAACTACAATGTTGTTGATCTATCTTCAGTTTTCTTCTATCCCAGCCATTAAACTCTGTAACTGTTTGAAAGTCACCATTGGCCTCATGTTGAAATCCCTGAGCGGTTTCCTTCCTCTCCGAAAATTGAGTTAGGAAGGACACCTGTATCTTTGTAGTGCTGGGTGTGTTGATACACCATCCAAAGTGTAATTAATAACTTCACCATGCTTAAATGAATATTTTTTTTACCCATCTACCAATAGGTGCCCTTTGTGAGGCATTGGAAAACCTCCTTGGTCTTATTGGTTGAATCTGCTCGACTGAGTGACCTTACAGATAATTGTATGTGTGGGGTATAGAGATGAGGTAGCCATAAAACAATGTTAAACACTATTATTGCACACAGAGTGAGTCAATGCAACTTATTATGTGACTTGTTAAGCACATTTTTACTCCTGAACAAAGGGGTTGAATACTTATTGACTCAAGACATTTCAGCTTTTCATTTGTAATGAATTTGTAAAAAATTCTAATAACACAATTCCACTTGGACATTATGGAGTATTGTCTGTAGGCCAGTGACACAAAATCTACATTTAATCCATTTTAAATTCAGGCTGTTACACAACAAAACATGGAAAAAGTCAAGGGGTGTGAATACTTTCTGAAGGCACTGTATTTTCAGCCTGTGAGGATCAGCCAGAAAGGAAAGCCCAGAGACACTACCTACTCCTTGACTCCCCACCCAAGCCCACCAGCTGACCATTTTGGTCCTCCGCTGTAACTCACGGGGATGCACATTTTCAGCTGCTGAGTATTGTCATTCATTGAGGAACTGACCTGATACAGATCTGATTTCTGTATGCACTGCTCTAACCAAACATGAAAGGATGGAGCAATACTCAGATATATAAAAAACTCCAGGACACACTACTGTTTTGGACCTTATTGATATAATTGTAATGATCAGTTAAATTGGCTGTTTATATGTTACTGCAATATTTGCTATGTTGTGTGTGATTGCTAGGGAACCTTGCCACAAATGGATCATTGATTTAATTCAACAATGATTTTGAGATCTGATTTAAGGGCTAACATATCTGTGCTCTTGTGTTATGACATGATTTGAATTAAGCAGTAGCTGCAGCTCCTTCCTCTTGTTAGTAACAATGATAATGATATTCAGTGTTTATTTAATTGCAGGGCTAGAGCCCTGGCCTGGCAGGTGAAACCATATGTAACTGAATGACGTACTTGGTTGGGGCAATCCAACAAGGTGGTCTATATATAAGTGGGCCTTGGCTGTGAGAAACTTGACAGTCTAGCTGGGTTTGAAGTGGCAGCAAGCAGCCCGCAGGCAGTCGTTGGGTGGGTGCAATGTTGCGCTGCTGATGGGGAAGAGCAGCTGCCACCGGGCGGACGGGACGACCTCAGAGCGTTGACCCCCGTGGCCTATCAATTTAGCTCTAATGGGGGGGAATCTGCTGAGCAGCTCCTACATGTATTACAGGTGTAACGGCTGCCCTTTTGACCAGGGCGGAGTAGATGCAACTTTTTCCGAGCATGGAACACCAACTAATGAATACATGTGAAATGTGTGTGTTGATATTCACTTATTTCCTTTTAATATGTATATATTAACTTGAAATATGAGAGTGTGTGTATAGTTGGAGATGTTTGGGATTTGACACTGTCTCACATTCACATGCCAGCAATACGCCTGTAACCAACGCTGTTTAACCTTGGCTATTCCCACTAAAATATATCTGAAATTGCACACGGACTATACGTTTACGACTATACGTTACGAGACCTCAGTCGAGACCAAAGATCTGATGAGAGCAGTACTATAGAGTAGATTCATTAAGATATTGTTGGTTAGGAGTGCATCTGGGAAGAATATAACACCTGCATAGGATTTATTGTCTGAAACAGGTCTCCTTCCAACAAAGTGTAAATGCAATATGCAATTCTGTTTCTGGCATAAGTTAATTGATGCAATGCCAGAATCTGCTAGAATCCTACTTGTTTTTTCCAGTTTCCATGTGTAATTTCACATTCTAACATTTTCCTTATGGTTAGTGTATGGACAAATGTATTTTTAATATTACTCCTGTTGTGATATCAGTATGCTCTACCAGTCCAGGCTTATGCTTGGAGTAATGGCGTAATAACTGTTGAGAAAATTGGAGACATAATGGGGACTTGAATGAAAAATAGAATACTATTCTCAAGTGGGAAACGTTGTAGTGCTTCAAAGCTTATGGACTCTTGGTAGGCTCTCTCCCCTAGAGGAACATTATGAGTTGCCATGGCTGCAATACATTCATTATTTGGGGCCATTTCCTCTGAACCACTGTAAATTACAGAGGTTGTTTGGAAACACAAAGAGAATGGAACAAAAACAGTTTGTCAGTGACGTTCCTTCCATTCGCTCATACACACTGCGATGTGAGCAGAGTACATACAGAAAGAGATCCACAACCTCTTCTAGTGCTTTCAAATGTGACACTCTACCAGCAGCAGCTGTTGTACACTATTTTAGTCTCAGGATAACTGCCAAAATCCCTCAGACAAGGGCCAATTTTTCACACTCTGGGAGGTTAGACTGCTCCTAATAAAATAGTATGCCTGCTGCTATGGCAGATCAATTTAAGCGAAGGGGATTTCCCCCGTTCCTCTCACCACCAACGTTAATAAGAAGTTTAATCATTTGAAGTATTACATCCGTATGCTTGAGTGAAAACAATAGACAATTCAAAGTGTTATGTCAGGGTGTCGGAGAGAACTATAAAACGTACGTCAACAACTGATTTGAATATCATTGCCGTTTGAGTATTAACACCTGTAGCTCTATGGTCAAATCTGATGTGTCTCTTTTCAGATAGCCTCCTTACCTTCACTGATCCAACTTCTGATAAAGGACAGAAGAAACCTGGCCCCCACTCACACAAGATCACACATCAAATTGGACAGATACAACTGCCCTAAAATCTATTAAAGTCATTGTGATCAGAAGATCATAAATATCAAAACGAGTTGTCCAATATAGCTTAATGTTGTTTATTTTGTATTCAGTGATATTCTTTGTAAGCCTGGCAGCAGTTCATAAATATTGAATTGATATTAAAATTACTAATTAAAAATATCTATCAAATTGTAAGTTACTTTTTCCAAAAGTTTCCAGGCTAGTTTTCCAAAATACAGTTTAGAACATTTTAGAAAAATACAATCATACATAAAAATACTGTTACTTTGCCTTTAAACAGTAATAACAGCTCATAATTTTGGGCAAAAAATGTATGGAGCATCAGGTAAAATTAGTAGAAAATAGCCTTATACATAGCTGTGTGCAAATACAGTTTAGACAAGAAAAATACATGATTGATCATTCATCATGGTTCTTTCAACTTTGAACTTTGCCTGTGCTCTTTAAAGGGCAACACCACCCACTTCAACCTTATTTTCATTATCTCAAGCACAATACCAGTGTCTACATATGTGAAAACAGCACATTTCTATGTTTTGTAGAAAAAAATATGAAGTTACAAAGTTCTACCTGATGACATCAAAAGTTAAGACATTTTAAAAACAGTGATTTTCAAACACTATGAGATTTGTGTTGATGTTGGGAGCAAGAAAATACCCTCCCTCTGGCTACAAACTCATTACAAGTTCTTACTTTTAATCCTACCCTGTGATGTCACAGAGAAACATTGTTTAGGTACTTCCTTCTCATCTTTTTAACCACGGATCTTAGAAACGTGCTGTTTTCATATGTAGACACTGCCCACTGGGCACACACTAGTTGAATCAACATTTTTCCCACGTCATTTCAATGAAATTACGTTGAACCAACGTGGAATAGATGTTGAATTGGCGTCTGTGGGTGGTATGGTGCTGGAGATAATGAATATGAGGTGGAAAAGTGGTGGAATTGCCCTGTATCTCTGTGCTCTAAATGTTCTTTAATACTTTACATTCAGAAAAGTAGTAATAAACATATCTGGAGCCATTTCCCCTTCTGATGCTTTCTTCTTCCAATCTCACATACTCTCTGTGGCAGTCTGTCTGACCAAACCTCTGTAAAACATTGCAATGTTACTGCCCTCAAATCCAACTGATGCATCCTTCACATCCTCCTCATACTCTCAGCATTGTTGCAATGGAAATGTTACCATAACCAGTGAAAATGCATCTCCTACACCTTTCAACAGTTTACCAAAATGTACAGTTTTATAAATATAATACATTTCATTCTATTTTAACTGAGCAAACAGAACATATTTATTATTCAAAAAATTTAACCAAATATGCATGCTTCACTAACTAGGCACAACAAAAATAAAATATTGATGACATTGAATACAGTAATTAGACTTTCACATATTTAAGACAATGACACTCTCTCCTCTGTCTTATCCAAAGTAAACTGGAACGTCATTCTAATGTTGTGACAAATACTCATCTAAACATTTAGCCAACCATTTACTCTACCTGAATGTATTCAACAGACATAACAAGGTGTTATTGCAGAGTAGGTTTTGAGCATTGGACTGCTTTCACAACCGTGCAAGTTAGTAAGTAAGTATGAGGTCCAGTGTTGGTAGGCTAGCTGTGGTGTTGCTTGGCCAAATGAAAGACGCCAAACTATTAAGAACAAAATTTGACATGCATCAACCAACCAACCCATGCACAAATCATTAAAGAAAAATCTAATAATTCCTCAACAAGAGGCAACTGCATATTTTTTAATTAAAATCAAACCAAACAAATCACTTTATTGTTATGTATTCTCTTCATGTGCCAATCTACTGTCTATGTTATATTCATGTGTCAATAAATCAATGTTGGATGCCATATTTGCTACAAAATAGAACAAAAGAAGAATAAATCAAGTTGGAAAGTCATAGGCCTCCATTTGACAATGTACAATATTGCAAAATTAACCATTATGCCTTTATTTGACAAAACACTTTAGACGAAAACATTTTTGCACATTGATCCTTGATTGCACAAGGAAAAATTGCAAAATCTATCTGCAAGTGCAAACCACTCCCAAAACTACAGTCCTTTGCCTTAAAATCAATCAAATTACAAGCAACCAATTGGGTGCAATATACTGTAGGGTCAGTGTGTGAATGACTAGCCATGTTAACAAACTTTATCACTGGCTGGATAGATAGATTAGATTAGATTAGATTAGATTAGATAGATAGATAGATAGATAGATAGATAGATAGATAGATAGATAGATAGATAGATAGATAGATAGATAGATAGATAGATAGATAGATAGATAGATAGATAGATAGATAGATAGATAGATAGATAGATAGATAGATAGATAGATAGATAGATAGATAGATAGATAGATAGATAGATAGATAGATAGATAGATAGATAGATAGATAGATAGATAGATAGATAGATAGAAATAAAAATGTGTTTTGTTGACTCAGTAGGAAAGTGATTCAATATCACAAATGTAGCTCTAAATTACTTACTTCTTAAAATATACGTCTACTTATTTTTAAATCACAGTGTTGGTTAACTATGTCATCTCATAAGTGTGTGTTACATGTAGCCAGCCTCTAGCCAATAGCTGGTTAGTCAAAAACATCTGTGCCTGTATACTGCTAAGATACTTCAATTACATATAAATGACTCTCAAATTGGACTATTTATAAATATGTCCTCACAATAACTGGAATTAAATGTTGCAATTTCTTTCAAATGAGAACTGCTTTGTGTAACATAGGCTTTATGGAAATTCCTTTGGATTTGAAGGATCTTCAAAAAGTTTGAGAAATGCATGGACTAGACTTAAATAAATAAAATGCTCTCTTAATAATTTGTAATACCTAAGGATAAACAGACAAAGGGGAAAAAAACTAATGAAAACCTAACAGTTACTAACAAATACATAAAGCAAATGCACTTGAAACAGCCCCACGCACAAGCATGTCCTAACATGAGAAGTTAGACAAGGCTTTAGCAGTGGGGAATGGAATAAGACTGGTGAGTGCCACTTCGAAACATGTATGATTTCTTATCTACCAAGTGAATAGTCTAGTGAACACAGAGACACACCGAGACCACTCCCACAGCAGCAAAGTCTGCCCAAATACATTCCTCTGGCAGCCTTGTGCACTGCATATCCCCACTAAAACGTCAGATGGTAAAATAGTAAGGCAGCTGTTAACGTCTGTCAACTAAAAGTGCATCTCTGATCATATCCTCCCCCCCCCCCCACACACACACCCCCGTCCACATCCCCCCTGTCAGGGCAGATGAAGTGGCAATACACTTGACTGGTAACAGCTTGAATCAGCAGATCGTTTTTTTGTTGCTTTCCCAACGACTGCTTGCTTCAACTTTCACAGAACCCAAGCGAGTCACAAATCAACACCAGCGACACTGGGCAGCGTCTGGGCCGAATGGTCCTGGTCTCATCTTTCTCCCATGTTTCACTCTATTTACAGTCCTCCTTTGCCTGTGTCTGTGCTTGACCGGCGCCATTTTTAAAGGCCGTTGATGCCACTGCAGAGAGTTAGGGACCTATGCCACTAGTTTTGATGAGTTCACTGAAGGGTCAAAACAGTTAGAGGGTTAATAGTTATGTTGAATCACATTCAGGCTTATCTGTACCTTAATATTTCATGTAAAACTTGCAATTTACACTTTAAAATTGAACGGGAAAAAACTACTGTATCAATGCTCTACAATTCATAACATCTGAATAGATGTTATTAAGCTGATTCTTACCTCAGTTCAGATTCCGTCAGGTTAAAAAATGGACAAAAATTATTGCTAGACCAATATTCAACAGCATTACAAGGGCAACCAGTATTGAGTTAGGACCCTGTGAAGTAGGAAAGACAAAGCTTCAGGAGAACATTTCAATAACGGCAGTTGAAAGTTAGCTAGACATTATCACAGAAAATATGAGACTACCTTTGATGTTTCATACGTTGTTCTGAAATGACACCTTTCTTTCTCTTTGCTTCAGTTTTCCCATTTTCATCATCATACAGTATGAGTTACTTACTGACTCTTCCTCTACGAAATCCGTGGTGATCTCCAAGCTGGCTTGTTTCCTAATTTCTGCTAGGCTTTTTGGCTTATATGAATCTTGTTTTTTAAGTGTTAGCTCAGGTTTGCTTTCTTTGGCTGCTGACTTTGGCGCTCCAGGTTTTGGGGTGGGTGTCCTGTACTGCGCCATAGGTTTTGCGGGCGGTGGCATTTGGGCGAAGGCAGACGGGGTAACATGCTCCTCCTCTACTCCCTCAGGTTCGTCTGGAGGGATCTTCACATCTGGCTTCACGTAGTAGCCGTGGTACTCAGTGTCAGTGTGCAGCTGTCCATTGCCAGGGCTGGCGGGGACAGACTCCGCCATCTTGAAAGTTTTCGGTTGAGGATGCACTTCTTGTCTTACTTCCTGTTTCAACGATGTCTTAGACACTGCCTTTGTGATGACCGGGGCCTGGCTCTCTGCTGAAGGGGTCTTGTTCTCTTTCCCTGGCTTGGGGACGAGCTTGCTGAAGAAGCTCTTCTTGGGCTCTGGGGCTGGCGCTGGTGGGGGTGTTGGTGGGGGAGAGGGCTGTGGACTCGCGATGGGAGAGTGGTCTGGGGTTGTGCCTTTACGGTAGAAATGAGGGCTACTTGAAGGGGACTTCTCTTTCTTCTCCTCTTGGACAATAGGTTCAATAGGTTCATTGAACCTCTGCTTTATATAATCAGGGCCTAGAAAATGGAAGGACATTATTATCATACAGTCTTTTTAGCTATACTTAGGCCATGTAAACAGTGATCTAATATATCACAATATTTGAATTAATGGCATGTGTTTATATCACAATCAACACACATTTGTTTTTTTCCCCCCTCAACAAGCACTTAGGGCTGAATCCCAATTTCAGATACAGATATAAACATACACCTAAATATTATTTTGTGTTGCTTTTGGTAAATCATAAATTCCCATTTATTCACTTTCAGTTATCTCATGGTTAGGATGCCTTTTCTGCGTCCATGATTTCACGTATGGAGTATTTGTTCCTTAATGGAGTTTCAAAGCTGCCCTAGTTGGTTTATGATTAAAGCTTCGAAGGATTCTCAACATTCTCCTGACCACTGATGAGGCCAACGCTGTCACACAGCTGACACAAGTGGAGCTCGCAAGCCAACAAAGTTGATACCTTTCTGACGCAAGCAGTGTTATCAAATAGAATCATGGTTCATAATATTTATTCTACTATTAATAGCATCAAAGTGCTATGATCCCTTACTAAATCTCTACAACCTCAGCAGTTGTTCATAAAAAGTCAATCAAATCACAAGGATAAATCATTGTTAATAAGACATTTACAGGGCATAAACAAACAGTAATAAGAAATTACTTAAATAAAAGAGAACAGCACACATGAAAAAATACTATAGTAGGAATACTATAGTATTCACTGTAGTGTTTTTGCTGACTTTACTGTAGTAGTCACTGTAGTGTTTACAGTTTACTATAGTATAAATACTGTAGTTAAAAAAATAGTATACAAAAGTTATACTTAAATCCGAACTGGTTCTCTAGCAAATGAGTAACATTGTCTCACCCAATGTTCAAGAATGGCCTTTTTCCCTTTATTCAGATTACAACCTCTCACTTTCAGTTATTTGAAAAATAAATAATCTCCCAAATATCACTATTTCTAAAACAAGCCATAGAAAGTTGGTTGCAATTTCAATTTAATCCTCCAGAAACTACAGAACAAATAATGCAACAAATATTGAGGTTAAACTCAATTTGATAAAAAAGTATAATCTTCGTAAATGATATCATAGGTAGGACTGGTGGAGTTATCTCGCACATGCAGCTAACAAAAACATATGGAAATGTCTGCTCTACCCAAAATTACAACCAAATAATTGCAGCATTACCGCAAAAATGGAAGAGGAAAGTGGAAGGGGGAAAAAGTAAGGAACTTGACTGTCAGCCCTGCATTAAAGAACATAATTGGTTAAAGAAAATTGTGATAAATAAAAAGTATACCAGTTTCATTTAAAGACCAAAGGATTGACAGCCGTCCCATATAGATTCCAAAACAGTTGGGAAGAGATTTTTGACGTACCGATTCCATGGCATAGTGTTTATGAACTGATACGCAAAATGACGCCGGATTCAAAACGTAGAGTTTTTCAATTTAAATTATTATACAAAATTCTTGCTACCAATAGAATGTTATTTATATGGGGGATACAATCTTCCCAGCTCTGCAGATTTTGCTGCGAAGAGACAGAATCATTAGATCATTTGTTTTGGTACTGTCCATTTGTAGCTTGTTTTTGGACACAGGTCCAGGAATGGCTAAAGGATTGCAATATTTACCTAGAGCTAACCCTGCAGATAGCACTACTGGGTGATCTGAAAAGTCATAGTCAATCGATCAATAATATAATAATA
This sequence comes from Coregonus clupeaformis, assembly GCF_020615455.1. Taxonomy (NCBI): domain Eukaryota; kingdom Metazoa; phylum Chordata; class Actinopteri; order Salmoniformes; family Salmonidae; genus Coregonus; species Coregonus clupeaformis. The sequence goes on along the minus strand of NC_059205.1, from coordinate 36,549,685 downwards.
CTTTTAGCAAAAATGTTTATTTTCAATTTACAATTTGTAGAAACAATGAGAATATAAGGGTTCAGAACTTTTGTAAAGCATCACAGTACAGTTGAAAAATATATGGCAAATAGAAATCCAATATGGATGGTGTTAAGAGATAGATGGGTGGTGTTGAATGGATGGGACTAATAATAACTAACAACAACTAATAACAACAAGATAACTAATAATGTAAGCATACCGTGTCCATAATAAGTATATAGGTTATAGGTTGAGAGCTTTTGTGAAAGAGCACAGTTAGAAAGATATGGCATATTGAAGCAAACCGGATGGACATCATGAAAATGATCGGAGAGGTTGAGGGTAGAGGAAGTTCAGGAGTAAAAACAAACAAAATATAATTATTGTAAAATTAACTGTGTCCATAAAATGTATATAGTATGTATAAGCTGGAAGTAGAGGCCTAAGCATTGTTGTTCACTAGTTTACTTCAAATAGGGAAGGGGTGGTGGGGTTGGAAAGTAATAAAGGGAAATATTTTTTTTTAAAGGATATGTATATATATATATGCATTTACAGTGAGTGAAAAAAGTATTTGATCCCCTGCTGATTTTGTACGTTTGCCCACTGAGAAAGAAATGATCAGTCTATAATTTTAATGGTAGGTTTATTTGAACAGTGAGAGACAGAATAACAACAAAAAAATCCAGAAAAACACATGTCAAAAATGTTATAAATTGATTTGCATTTTAATGAGGGAAATAAGTATTTGACTCCCTCTCAATCAGAAAGATATCTGGCTCCCAGGTGTCTTTTATACAGGTAACGAGCTGAGATTAGGAGCACACTCTTAAAGGGAGTGCTCCTAATATCAGTTTGTTACCTGTATAAAAGACACCTGTCCACAGAAGCAATCAATCAATCAGATTCCAAACTCTCCACCATGGCCAAGACCAAAGAGCTCTCCAAGGATGTCAGGGACAAGATTGTAGACCTACACAAAGCTGGAAGGGGCTACAAGACCATCACCAAGCAGCTTGGTGAGAAGGTGACAACAGTTGGTGCGATTATTCGCAAATGGAAGAAACACAAAATAACTGTCAATCTCCCTCGGCCTGGGGCTCCATGCAAGATCTCACCTCGTGGAGTTGCAATGATCATGAGAATGGTGAGGAATCAGCCCAGAACTACATGGGAGGATCTTGTCAATGATCTCAAGGCAGCTGGGACCATAGTCACCAAGAAAACAATTGGTAACACACTACACCGTGAAGGACTGAAATCCTGCAGCGCCCGCAAGGTCCCCCCTGCTCAAGAAAGCACATATACAGGGCCGTCTGAAGTTTGCCAATGAACATCTGAATGATTCAGAGGAGAACTGGGTGAAAGTGTTGTGGTCAGATGAGACCAAAATCGAGCTCTTTGGCATCAACTCAACTCGCCGTGTTTGGAGGAGGGGGAATGCTGCCTATGACCCCAAGAACACCATCCCCACCGTCAAACATGGAGGTGGAAACATTATGCTTTGGGGGTGTTTTTCTGCTAAGGGGACAGGACAACTTCACCGTATCAAAGGGACGATGGACGGGGCCATGTACCGTCAAATCTTGGGTGAGCCAGGGCATTGAAAATGGGTCGTGGATGGGTATTCCAGCATGACAATGACCCAAAACACACGACCAAGGCAACAAAGGAGTGGCTCAAGAAGAAGCACATTAAGGTCCTGGAGTGGCCTAGCCAGTCTCCAGACCTTAATCCCATAGAAAATCTGTGGAGGGAGCTGAAGGTTCGAGTTGCTAAACGTCTGGCTCGAAACCTTAATGACTTGGAGAAGATCTGCAAAGAGGAGTGGGACAAAATCCCTCCTGAGATGTGTGCAAACCTGGTGGCCAACTACAAGAAACGTCTGAACTCTGTGATTGCCAACAAGGGTTTTGCCACCAAGTACTAAGTCATGTTTTGCAGAGGGGTCAAATACTTATTTCCCTCATTAAAATGCAAATCAATTGATAAAATTTTTGACATGCGTTTTTCTGGATTGTTTTGTTGTTATTCTGTCTCTCACTGTTCAAATAAACCTACCATTAAAATTATAGACTGATCATGTCTTTGTCAGTGGGCAAACGTACAAAATCAGCAGGGGATCAAATACTTTTTTCCCTCACTGTATATGTATGTGTATGTATGTATATGGATACAGTTGAAGTCGGAAGTTTACATACACCTTATGTCACGCTCGTTGATAGACGGCTCGGACCAAGGTGCAGCGTGGTAGGCGAACATTTTAATTCAATAAATGAACACAGACTAAACAACAAAATACACACGAACGTAAAGTACTGCAGGCTACAAAACCACTACACAAAACCAAGATCCCACAAACTAAGGTGGGAAAAAGGCTGCCTAAGTATGATCCCCAATCAGAGACAACGATAGACAGCTGCCTCTGATTGGGAACCATACCCGGCCAACAAAGAAATAGAAAAACTAGAATGCCCACCCAAATCACACCCTGACCTAACCAAATAGAGAATAAAAGGGATCTCTAAGGTCAGGGCGTGACACCTTAGCCAAATACATTTAAACTCAGTTTTTCACAATTCCTGACATTTAATCCTAGAAAAAATTCCCTGTCTTAGGTCAGTTAGGATCACCACTTTATTTTAAGAATGTGAAATGTCAGAATAATAGTAGAGAGAATTATTTATTTCAGCTTTTATTTATTTCATCACATTCCCAGTGGGTCAGAAGTTTACATAAACTCAATTAGTATTTGGTAGCATTGCCTTTAAATTGTGTAACTTGGGTCAAACGTTTCGGTTAGCCTTCCACAAGCTTCCCACAATAAGTTGGGTGAATTTTGGCCCATTCCTCCTGACAGAGCTGGTGTAACTGAGTCAGGTTTGTAGGCCTCCTTGCTCGCACACGCTTTTTCAGTTCTGCCCACAAATTTTCTATAGGATTGATGTCAGGGATTTGTAATGGCCACTCCAATACCTTGACTTTGTTGTCCTTAAGCCATTTTGCCCCAACTTTGGAAGTATGCTTGGGGTCATTGTCCATTTGGAAGACCTATTTGCGACCAAGCTTTAACTTCCTGACTGATGTCTTGAGATGTTGCTTCAATATATCCACATCATTTTCCTTCCTCATGATGCCATCTATTTTGTGAAGTGCACCAGTCCCTCCTGCAGCAAAGCATCCCCACAGCATGATGCCGCCACCCCTGTGCTTCACGGTTGGGATGGTGTTCTTCGGCTTGCAAGATAGCCCCTTTTTCCTCGAAACATAACAATGCTCAATATGGCCAAACAGTTCTATTTTTGTTTCATCAGACCAGAGGACATTTCTCCAAAAAGTATGATCTTTGTCCCCATGTGCAGTTGCAAACCGTAGTCTGTCTTTTTTATTTTTTGGAGCAGTGGCTTCTTCCTTGCTGAGCAGCCTTTCAGGTTATGTCGTTATAGGACTCGTTTTACTGTGGATATAGAGGATTTTGTACCTGTTTCCTCCAGCATCTTCACAAGGTCCTTTGCTGTTGTTCTGGGATTGATTTGCACTTTTGGCACCAAAGTACGTTAATCTCTAGGAGACAGAACGCGTCTCCTTCCTGAGTGGTATGACGGCTGCGTGGTCCCATGGTGTTTATACTTGCGTACTGTTGTTTGTGCAGATGAACGTGGTACCTTCAGGCGATTGGAAATTGCTCCCAAGGATGAACCAGACTTGTGGAGGTCTACAATTGTTTTTCTGGGGTCTTGAATGAATTATTTTGATTTTCCCATGATGTCAAGCGAAGAGGCACTGAGTTTGAAGGTAGGCCTTGAAATACATCCACAGGTACACCTCCAATTGACTCAAATTATGTCAATTAGCCTATCAGAAGCTTCTAAAGCCATTACATCATTTTCTGGAATGTTCCAAGCTGTTTAAAGGCACAGTCAACTCAGTGTATGTAAACTTCTGACCCACTGGAATTGTGATACAGTGAATTATAAGTGAAATAATGTGTCTGTAAACAATTGTTGGAAAAATGACTTGTGTCATGCACAAAGTAGATGTCCTAACCGACTTGCCAAAACTATAGTTTGTTAACAAGAAATTTGTGGAGTGGTTGAAAAACGAGTTCCAACCTAAGTGTATGTAAACTTCCGACTTCAACTTCATATATTTGCGAGAAAGAAAAAACATATGGGGGATTGGAAGTGATGCAGACAATTACATTGATGGAAGTTACAATCTATCTGCAATATTAAAGCTGATCTACCCCCCCCCAAAAAAAATAAATAAAACAATGAGTAGTATATACTATATAGTCATTTCTGTAGTGTTTTTGCGGACCGTAATATACTGTAGTTTTTACTGTTGTGTTTTTGTGGACTGTAGTATTAAGCAGTATTTACTGTAGTGTTTTTGCGGACTGTAGTATACTGTACTATTTACTGTACTTTTTTGGGGGACATTCCTGTATTTACTAAAGTGTTTTTGTTTGATTATCTTTGACATAGAAGTGGGGGGCTTTCTCCTTGAGGAAACCTACTGGAGAAATACTAAAGGAGCACATATTCCCTAACATGTAGGTAGGTAGGTAGGTGGCACTAGAGTCTGAACGTTAGACTTTTCTATAATCATAGGGAACACAATATGTGGGCTATACTTGGCATGTAAGTTTCTCACTTACAGGTGGCACAGATTGGGATATGGGGAGGGGAATGGGCAGGGTACATGCAAATGAAAATGAAAACTAAAAAAAATAGTGTTTTTGCGGACTGTATTGTTTTTGCTGATATTACTGTAGTATTTACTATAGTCTTCTACAGTATACTACAAAATGCTATACTAAGTAATACACATGATCGATTGATACTACAGTGTGTAGTATAGTATTCTACAGTATACTACAGTTTACTACAGAATTCTATAGTAAGTACTGTAGTATACTATAGTAAACTGTGAGCTTGCAGGCTGGCTTGCTTGCTATGGAACATGTTGGCTGGTTATGGAACATGGTTATTAATAGTCGGTGATATACACTATCTTGGTGTCAGGTCAAGTGTCAAAGGTTTAAAGAGGCTATATGGTCCAGACCTGAGCAAGACCATGTGGTAAAAAGAGGAATGCCCAACGATGACATAAGACCACAGACCTACATGCATAGAGGAGTTAAACATGCATGAGACCATAACATGAACAATACAATCTCTGATCACACTGAAGAACCACCCTCTTACAAAACTAAGCAGGCTGACAAAAGCTGAAAAAATAATATTAATTTGTACAAGAATATGCTGTACGACGTAGACATACAGCCAGATCCAAAATTATTGGCACCCTTGATAAATATGATAAAGACTGTATAAAATAAATCATACAAATACAGAGCTTTATTTTACCCCAAGGTAAATTATGATAATTATATTCCTCTCTTAACAGATTTTCATTTACATTTTGTCTATTTGCATATACAGTTGAAGTCGGAAGTTTACATACACTTAGGTTGGAGTCATTAAAACTTGTTTTTCAACAACACCACACATTTCTTATTAACAAACTATAGTTTTGGCAAGTCGGTTAGGACATATACTTTGTGCATGACACAAGTAGTTTTTCCAACAATTGTTTACAGACCGATTATTTCACTTATAATTCACTGTATCACAATTCCAGTGGGTCAGAAGTTTACATACACTAAGTTGACTGTGCCTTTAAACAGCTTGGAAAATTCCAGAAAATGATGTCATGGATTTAGAAGATTCTGATAGGCTAATTGACATCATTTAAGTCAATTGGAGGTGTACCTGTGGATGTATTTCAAGGCCTACCTTCAAAGTCAGTGTCTCTTTGCTTGACATCATGGGAAAATCAAAAGAAATCAGCCAAGACCTCAGAAACAGAATTGTAGGCCTCCACAAGTCTGATTCATCCCTGGGAGCAATTTCCAAATGTCTGAAGGTACCACGTTCATCTGTACAAACAATAGTATGCAAGTATAAACACCATGGGACCACGCAGCCGCCATACCGCTCAGGAAGGACACACGTTCTGTATCCTAGTGTCACGACCTGGCCTTGAGAGCCTGGTTTTCTTTGGTTGGTTTGGTCAGGGTGTGAATTTCTATGTATAGATTCTATGTTTTCTAGATCTATGTTGGCCGGGTGTGGTTCCCAATCAGAGGCAGCTGTCGATCGTTGTCTCTGATTGGGGATCATACTTAGGTAGACATTTTGCCTACCTATGTTGTGGGATCTTGACTCTTGTTTGGCTTGTTTGTGTGTTGCCATTGTGAGCTTCACGTTACGTTGCTTTTGTTGTTTTGTCGGTGTTTCATTAATAAATAAACATGTATGCATTTCACGCTGCACCTTGGTTGCCAGCCCGGTACGCCCCGTATCTGCTCCCCGCACCAAACCAGTGGTGCGTGTCTTCAGCCCGGTACGCCCCGTACCTGCTCCCCGCACCAAACTAGTGGTGCGTGTATCCAGTCCGGTACGGCCTGTACCTGCTCCCCGCACCAAACCAGTGGTGCGAGTCGCCAGCCCGGTACGCCCCGTACCTGCTCCCCGCACCAAACCAGTGGTGCGTGTCTCCAGTCCGGCACGGCCCGTGCCTGCTCCTCGCACCAGACCAGTGGTGCGTGTCTCCAGTCCGGCACGGCCCGTGCCTGCTCCTCGCACCAGACCAGTGGTGCGTGTTCCCAGTCCGGCACGGCCCGTGCCTGCTCCTCGCACCAGACCAGTGGTACGTGTTCCCAGCCCAGATGCGGCCCGTGCCTGCTCATTGCACCAGACCAGGGGTACGTGTTCCCAGCCCGGTGCGGCCCGTGCCTGTTCCTCGCACCAGACCAGTGGTGCGTGTCCCCAGCCCGGTAAGGCTGGTGCCAGAGCAGTCCGCTCCACCGGTGCCCAGTCCAGCTCCGGTCAGCTGCTCCACTCCAGTGCCAGAGCAGTCCGCTCCACCGGTGCCCAGTCTAGCTCCGGTCAGCTGCTCCACTCCAGTGCCAGAGCAGTACGCTCCACCGGTGTCCATTCCAGCTCCGGTCAGCTGCTCCAGTCCAGAGACAGAGCAGTCCGCTCTACCGGTGCCTAGTCCAGCCCCGGTAAGATGCTCCAGTCCAGAGCCAGAGCAGTCCGCTCCCCCGGGGTCCAGTTCTGCTCCGGTCAGCGGCTCCACTCCAGAACCAGACGTCAACCCCTCTCCAGGGTCGGGGCCTCCCACACCAGGGTCCAGACACTGTCACGCCCTGGCCTTGAGAGCCCGGTTTTCTTTGGTTGGTTTGGTCAGGGTGTGAATTTCTATGTATAGATTCTATGTTTTCTAGATCTATGTTGGCCGGGTGTGGTTCCCAATCAGAGGCAGCTGTCGATTGTTGTCTCTGATTGGGGATCATACTTAGGTAGACATTTTGCCTACCTATGTTGTGGGATCTTGATTCTTGTTTGGCTTGTTTGTGTGTTGCCATTGTGAGCTTCACGTTACGTTGCTTTTGTTGTTTTGTCGGTGTTTAATTAATAAATAAACATGTATGCATTCCACGCTGCACCTTGGTCCAATCCTGTACTCAATGTACGTGACACCTAGAGATGAGTGCAAATCAATCCCAGAACAACAGCAAAGGACCTTGTGAAGATGCTGGAGGAAACAGGTAAAAAAGTATCTATATCCACAGTAAAACAAGTCCTATATTGACATTACCTGAAAGGCCGCTCAGCAAGGAAGAAGCCACTGCTCCAAAACCGCCATAAAAAAGCCAGACTATGGTTTGCAACTGCACATGGGGACAAATATCATACTTTTGGGAGAAATGTCCTCTGGTCTGATGAAACAAAAATTTGGCCATAATGACCATCGTTATGTTTGGAGGAAAAAGGGGGTGGCTTGCAAACCGAAGAACACCATCCCAACCGTGAAGCACGGGGGTGGCAGCATCATGCTGTGGGGGTGCTTTGCTGCAGGAGGGACTGGTTCACTTCACAAAATAGATGGCATCATAATTATGTGGATATATTGAAGCAATATCTCAAGACATCAGTCAGGAAGTTAAAGCTTGGTCGCAAATAGGTCTTCCAAATGGACAATGACCCCAAGCATACTTCCAAAATTGTGGCGAAATGGCTTAAGGACAACAAAGTCAAGGTATTGGCGTGGCCATCACAAAGCCCTGACATCAATCCTATAGAACATTTGTGGGCAGAACTAAAAAAGCATGTGCGAGCAAGGAGGCCTACAAACCTGACTCAGTTACACCAGCTCTGTCAGGAGGAATGGGCCAAAATTCACCCAACTTATTGTGGGAAGCTTGTGGAAGGCTACCCGAAACGTTTGACCCAAGTTAAACAATTTAAAGGCAATGCTACCAAAAACGAATTGAGTGTATGTAAACTTCTGACCCACTCGGAATGTGATGAAATAAATAAAAGCTGAAATAAATCATTCTCTCTACTATTATTCTGACATTTCACATTCTTAAAATAAAGTGGTGATCCTAACCGACCTAAGACAGGGAATTTTTACTAGGATTAAATGTCAGGAATTGTGAAAAACTGAGTTTAAATGTATTTGGCTACGGTGTATGTAAACTTCCGACTTCAACTGTACATCTGCCCCAGACAGAAAATAAAGAAAAACACACAACCCAGACACGAAAGGCATTGGACAAAGGGGATTATAACAAGGGGCTGTGAGATAAATAGATGCTGGGGTCTGGTTGGGCAAGTTGGGTATGTTGGGTTACCTGGCTGATGGAAGTTGGGAGACAGTTCCCTGGCCACTGCCCTGGCGATGTCTGAGTCCTGACTGGCTGACTGACCGGCCTGGTCAGCAGCGTCACCTTTAGTTCTGGCGTGAGCCGTTCTGGATGAAGGCAAAGCAGAATTAGAGCTGGTTAGACTGGGAAGGGTACATACCGGGGTTCAAATACTATTTGTTTTCTTTTAAATACTTTGAGAATTTGTTTGAGCATGTTGTTTGAGAGTGCAACATTGACAGAGTTTGCACTTTTGGGACTGTTCCATTGGTTTCATTTCTCCAGACAAGCCCATTCAGACACAGCTAAATTATAAAAGATAATTAAAATACTACTTCAAGCCAGGTCTAAGAGGGTGAAGAAGCACTAAATGCCTCTGGGCCTTCCAGATAGACACTGTCTTTAGTGTCTTATAGGGTTGAGACTGGAGAGCTGGTGCTACATGTTCCCAGTAAATACTGTTGGAGCAAAAGCTTTTTCCAACATGAAATCATATTAGAAGTAGAGAATTAAATAATAAAAGAGTATGGTTATCATGCAGTCTCACGCTGTTAGCAGCGTTGCAAACATTAAATGGTTTGACATGCCATATCCACTGTGTGATATTCAATAGAACGCATTGTGTCATTCATCACAACCATTATTTTTGTCATTTCTGATTAAACTTTTTTTCAAGTTAGATATTTGTGTTGCATTTACTTCCTTTCTCTCAAGTAAAATCGTTTTCAAAACAAACCATTTACATGCATTGACATAAGGAATAGCATGATATACTTCTTTATACTTATCATGATGTACAGTATTTCAATGGTTCAATAATACAAGATTAATTCAATAGTGTTTCTTTATAAACAGGTCTGTATGAGTGTCCTTCAGGGCCTCTGACTACAGAGGAGTGCAGGAGGATTCACACGGTGTCTCTTGAACTGAATGTATCCTTTCAACAACTTTGAGAAGGTCTTCACTTTTCAAATGAAGGTGGATAAAAATGCGTGTTTGAAACCGATTAAGTTGACAAGGGTAAAACATGTGGTCCTTATCTGTAATTGAATACAACGTATGCTTTTTCAACCTTAATTGTGGACTCTTTTTTTCAACTACTGACTATGCAGGTGCATTTCAACAAATTTAGGGGGCACATGACTACAGAACCTTACATTGTGCATTGAGGAAAGTCTTTATTATGTGCAATTAGCTTTGCCTCATGTAGACACATGACAGTTTTGCAGTCAGTGAATCACTGTGAATCATGTGAACTCCATATGCATATAGCGCAGTTGTGCTGTTGAATGAATCATGCCATTAACCTGTTATAGAGAGAATTTTACCAAGAATTGATTGAGTCATCATGCACTAAGCCGCCCATGGGCTTACATAGCTACTGTACAATGAGGAGTACAACAAGTTGTCCTTATATCATCATCATCATCATACGATTTCATGTAGGCTTCCTTAAAGCTTTCAAACCTGGGGCGATAGGCTATACTACATCACATGGCTCGGGGAGAAAAGAGAGGGAGCAAGGGCACATTGAAAAAAGGCGACCTGAACCAAGTTTAAGAAGCTTTACTGGGAGCTTGTTAGCAAGTCTATGAGAGCTGGGCGGGAAGATGAGTAATATACCTACCCAACACCTATTCCCAGCCAGATAGACTGACTGAGTAGTCCACCAGATGATATTGGATGGTGGGACAGAGACGGGCTACTGTATCAGCTCAGCTGCTGCTGCTAGGCTGTATTCCTGTCAGCTGTTGATAAGCCAAGTCCTGCCTTGCCTTATTTAGTCAGAGCTCAGTGCTGACTGACACACTAGATGCTGCTGGCCTCACATGTGAGGAGGGCACAGCTAGCACACACCGTCCGGTCTGGTCTAGGAACTGCTTGCCCTCCTTCGTCTCTCTCTCTCTCTCTCTCTCTCTCTCTCTCTCTCTCTCTCTCTCGCTCTCTCTCTCTCTCTGGTCTCTTTCCCTCTTTCTCTCTCTCCCTCTCCCTCCCTCATTCTCTCCCCTGGGCTTCCACCCAGATGATGTAGAAAAGTGACGCAAGCTGAACCAGGTCCGCACGTTCCAAAGCTCTTACCACACTGATCAACTCAGCCACATAACAGTCTTCAAAGGCAGAGACCTTCATTTCAGACATACTGCCGCTGCAGGGACATATTTATATTTCATGACAGGAGGAGTTGTTGTGGTGGTGAGCCTAGATATGAGAGCCCTCATTAAAATGTATACAGATGCCAGAAAATCAGGATAAAGAACATGCTAATGAGTGGTTCTCATCCAAGAAGATTAGAAGGAAAGGGGGGATTGGTGGGCATGATACGTCAATAAAGTGACTATTTTGATACTGTAAACAGATAGGGAGTGGGTGTTTAACATGGTAGTATATCTGTGCATTGCATTCAAAGGACAATAGTGCAGTTTAATCAATATTATTATTATTGTTTAATGTAGCATTGAAAGAAGTGATAGGCAAGATAGGCTATTAACAATATGGTTGCAATTTCTTCTCTCTGAGTCTTTATTTCTGATTTAATTTAATTTGGAATAATTCCAAGTCCAACCCATGTCATAAGGACTTCATTGACCATGACTTTGTACTTCATATTAGCTATCTCACATGTTCTAAAATGAACCAGAGATATTACTTGGCTGGCTCAAGTTGATGTGGGTGTCTTAGAGAACTACCACTTCAAAAGTTCAACAGCTTTCTCCTTGCTATTCCATGCTCTGGCAAATTACTCATTGTCATCCCATGCTTTTGAAAAAGCAGTAGGCACAGAATGTAGGCCTAAGACGAGGATACAAATATTTTCTATGTAGTTTTCCAGCAAACAGGTCAACTTCCTCCAACAAGCAGCTATGTATGGTTTTGGTGTTCCACCTGATCGCAATCAAATGTATTTCAGACGAGCATAAACACAGCATGGATGCCAGATTTCCATGCTTATAATACACACCTAGTATTCTGGTCTTACAGATCTTTTATAAGACTGAGCTATCTCTGAGATGTATGTCTTGAATATGTTTAAACAAGAGCATGTGTCTCAATCAACTATAAACACTCATTACTAACCTAATGTATTATTGAACTCTTGCAATTGTTGACAGCCTCTCACCTGCCAATATTCACAATTGCATGTGTCACACGGTCACACCCTCACAATGATGTGAACAATATGGTTGTACCATGATTTGTCTTGATTTGATCCTCACTATTTGGATCACTACAGCGTGTATCAAATTGTTCCAGTGTGTCATTGGGCCACTGTCTGAATTTACTATGTACTGAAGTTCATCATCTGAACTTTAAGTATGTAACGTGTTACGTATGCCACATGTATGTGCAAAACATGTTTTAATCTCTGTGTGTGTGTGTCTGTGTGTGTGTGTCTGTGTGTGTGTGTGTGTGTGTGTGTATGTGTGTGTGTGTGTGTGTGTGTGTGTGTGTGTGTGTGTGTGTGTGTGTGTGTGTGTGTGTGTGTGTGTGTGTGTGTGTGTGTGTGTGTGTGTGTGTGTGTGTGTGAGAGAGAGAGACAAAGAAAGTGAAAGATGGAGAACGAGAGGTAGTGAGAGTGAGTTAAAGGGCCAGAGAGAGAGGCAGAGAGTGAGAAAGAGAGAGTCAGTGAGAGCAAGAGAGAGCGTTGGAGAAAGTTGGAGAATGTTGGAGAGAGGTAGGATAAGGTGACACCAATAAAAACCTGACCCCTAGTTGAGAATCCCAACCTGTCAGCCATTCAACCTAACCCAATCAGCAGACCTGACCTGGAAGCCCATGCAGCAGTAGGATCCATCACCACCAACACCACCACAACATGAGCTGCGTCCGAAATGGCACCCTATTCCGAATATAGTGCACTACTTTTGACCAGGGCCCATAACGCTCTGGTCAAAAGTTGTCCACTGCATAGGAAATAGGGTGTCATTTCAGACGCAACAATGCACATTGAGAAACTGATTACCTTGAAGTGGCTATTTCTACTTTTGTTCTGGCAATTGCTGCTGCCCGTATGGCTCCTTCCACAGCCCGATCCACTTTCTGTTTTGTTTTGGTGGTTTTGAGTGGAATGAGCTGCTTCTTGATGCCTCGCGCCAACACATTGTTTTTATATTTTCCCTCTTCTTTGGTGCCGTCTGGGAACATTGTGCATCCGTAGCCGTGGCGTTTGTTGTTCATCCACTCTCCCTCATACTTCATCCCGTTGGTGCGCTCGCTGACACCAAAGCCGTTCCGCTTGTCGTTCTTCCACTCCCCCATATAGGACTCTGTGGTGGTGGCGTCTACATTGTCCTCCAGGGGCATGTACTCATCAACTCCATCCCCAAAGCTGATGGTGGAATTGGCATCGCTGGAGCTGATTCGGCTGATGGAGCTGGCGGCATCGCTGCGTGCCGAACTGCGTTTGCTCGATATGGACGACCTGGATTCAGACTTTCGGAGGTTTCTGAGGCTGCCGAACAGGGACCCTCTACGAAACAGGCCCCTTTTCTTCTCACCTTCGCCTTCGCTGTGGAAGTTGAGAACAAAGCCTCCTCTGGTGCCGGCAAGGCTGTCTGACAGGTCGAGGTTGGTATGGAGGACGGTGCCGTTGCTCTGTTCACTGCGGAGCGAGGCCAGCGAGGTTCGAAGAGGCGAACGAATAACCGTAGCCATCCCGTAAGGTACACTTTGCCGCACACCGTATCCGTGTCGCATTCCTCCTGTCCACTGCCCCTGGTACGTACCTGTTAGGACAACAGGAAATGGCAAAAATGAATACAAACGTTAAGAAAATCCTGAACGCACATTTTTGTCATGATCACAAAATAATCATTTGGGGTACAAAATTAGAATATTAGAGTTGATTAGAATCTCTTTACACTAGCCCAATGTCAATTCACGGAATTGAAGTGGAAACATCCCTACAAGTATACAATGTCCTTATTATATTGGGAACTTTTCATTGAATGGATTGAAATCATATACAGTGGGGAAAAAAGTATTTAGTCAGCCACCAATTGTGCAAGTTCTCCCACTTAAAAAGATGAGAGAGGCCTGTAATTTTCATCATAGGTACACGTCAACTATGACAGACAAATTGAGAGAAAAAAATCCAGAAAATCACATTGTAGGATTTTTAATGAATTTATTTGCAAATTATGGTGGAAAATAAGTATTTGGTCAATAACAAAAGTTTCTCAATACTTTGTTATATACCCTTTGTTGGCAATGACACAGGTCAAACGTTTTCTGTAAGTCTTCACAAGGTTTTCACACACTGTTGCTGGTATTTTGGCCCATTCCTCCATGCAGATCTCCTCTAGAGCAGTGATGTTTTGGGGCTGTCGCTGGGCAACACGGAATTTCAACTCCCTCCAAAGATTTTCTATGGGGTTGAGATCTGGAGACTGGCTAGGCCACTCCAGGACCTTGAAATGCTTCTTACGAAGCCACTCCTTCGTTGCCCGGGGGTGTGTTTGGGATCATTGTCATGCTGAAAGACCCAGCCACGTTTCATCTTCAATGCCCTTGCTGATGGAAGGAGGTTTTCACTCAAAATCTCACGATACATGGCCCCATTCATTCTTTCCTTTACACGGATCAGTCGTCCTGGTCCCTTTGCAGAAAAACAGCCCCAAAGCATGATGTTTCCACCCCCATGCTTCACAGTAGGTATGGTGTTCTTTGGATGCAACTCAGCATTCTTTGTCCTCCAAACACGACGAGTTGAGTTTTTACCAAAAAGTTCTATTTTGGTTTCATCTGACCATATGACATTCTCCCAATCCTCTTCTGGATCATCCAAATGCACTCTAGCAAACTTCAGACAGGCCTGGACATGTACTGGCTTAAGCAGGGGGACATGTCTGGCACTGCAGGATTTGAGTCCCTGGCGGCGTAGTGTGTTACTGATGGTAGGCTTTGTTACTTTGGTCCCAGCTCTCTGCAGGTCATTCACTAGGTCCCCCCGTGTGGTTCTGGGATTTTTGCTCACCGTTCTTGTGATCGTTTTGACCCCACGAGGTGAGATCTTGCGTGGAGCCCCAGGTCGAGGGAGATTATCAGTGGTCTTGTATGTCTTCCATTTCCTAATAATTGCTCCCACAGTTGATTTCTTCAAACCAAGCTGCTTACCTATTGCAGATTCAGTCTTCCCAGCCTGGTGCAGGTCTACAATTTTGTTTCTGGTGTCCTTTGACAGCTCTTTGGTCTTGGCCATAGTGGAGTTTGGAGTGTGACTGTTTGAGGTTGTGGACAGGTGTATTTTATACTGATAACAAGTTCAAACAGGTGCCATTAATACAGGTAACGAGTGGAGGACAGAGGAGCCTCTTAAAGAAGAAGTTACAGGTCTGTGAGAGCCAGAAATCTTGCTTGTTTGTAGGTGACCAAATACTTATTTTCCACCATCATTTGCAAATAAATTCATTAAAAATCCTACAATGTGATTTTCTGAAGAAAAAAAATCTCAATTTGTCTGTCATAGTTGACGTGTACCTATGATGAAAATTACAGGCCTCTCTCATCTTTTTAAGTGGGAGAACTTGCACAATTGGTGGCTGACTAAATACTTTTTTCCCCCACTGTACAATACCTAATTTCACCCAGGTACTGTGATTCTGCTGTCGGTCAGACAGACCTGTATGTATTTCAAACCACATACAAGATACCACGTCCATGACGAGATTCATATTTCAGTATTAGTTTGTATCATGATTTACTATCACTTCATCATTTGCTATTGATATACTCTTGGCGTTATGCCAAACCAGGCAGTCTTCATGGCAGTAGACATACTATAAAAGCATAGTCTACCACTGGTACATAATTAAAGTTAGTGGCCTTCTCTTGTCATAAGGGCATGTGCGCCAATGTTTGTTTAGGTTTTGGAAAGTTGGCAAGGATCAGGGCCGGCCCTAGCCTTTTGGGGGCACTAAGCAAGGTTTGTTTGGAAATTACGTTTTTGCAGTTCTAAAGCTAATTTCCTGCAGTTGTACACATTTGCCATGACTTACAATCAGTTTTCCACGTTGATTCAACGTCATCACATAGATTTTTTGATTGAAATGACATGGAAACAACACTGATTCAACCAGTTTTTGCTCAGTGGGTTATGCCATGTTAATATGATATCTGAGTGAGAATGACTAACAAAATCAAGGGGGACATATTACATTTTTGGGGTCGTGGGCCCCCTAGCGGCTCGGGGGCCCTAACCGACTGGTTATGTCGCTCATGCCTGAAGCAAGGATGAAGACATTACTATGGAGTATCATTATCTATGATTAGATAGGGCCTAGTGAGGTTACAACAAGTGCAGTGGTCCAAATCTGTCAAAGATGAGCTCCCACCCCAGTAACAACCTGTCCTGCAACAGGCCGTGGCATGCAGGAGGGACTGGGAAGTGTAGGCTATGGCCGCTCATCCTGCGGCCCAATTCCAAATTAACCACTAGACCCTATGCCCTAGTGGAGGAGATCTGATACAATTTGATTGGTATAGGCAATATAGTGAAACTTCCACCTAGCCTATCAGAGGGCAAGTTAGAGCTATTACCATATTGCTTATACCTTTCAAATCCTCTCAGATCTCCACAAGTGCATAGGGCATAGGGGTTCATTTGGCTTTCCTTGTGCTTCCTACACACAGGATCCATTGGAAGGACTGCAGTTTGGCAGAAGTCACTAATTTCAAACAGCGAAAAGGTGGAAGTTGATTCTAAAACAAAACAATCCTGTCACACTCTAACAGTAATGTTGAACCCCACAGTAACACTGACTGACCTGACATCATCACAACTTCACTTGACACTCCAACTGTGTTTTTGGCATTCAGATATTTGTTTGAAGGGGGAAGCGCAAAATGCTAAGAAACCACACATCTCAAGCCTTCCCACCATTTCAGCAGCTACATGGGGTCTACATTTCTTAATGCATACTGCATTCTGGTATGCACTCAAGGCGATATGCCACTCTGTCCATCATTATTGCTTCTAAAAAAAAAGAATGTGCTATTTTAAAGAGGTAAGTAACTTGAGACATTGGGAAGTTTGTCAGTCAAGCCAAACATAACTCCATCTGTCTTACTATGTGAAATAAATCAGTCTAAACATAATTAGGTTACTGAACAAAATCAATCTTAACACATTAGGAGGATAGATTAGGGCTCTTTTGAAAGGCTTCATGTCAGTGACTAGTATTTATATTTTGTTGAGTGACACTGTCCCACTGATTCCTAAACTGACTGATCCTATTATGACTCAGGTAACTTTTGCTTGCCTGGCTGCCCAAACTCCTTGCTCCTGCCAAACGCTACGCTACGCCCACAAATGTTAGCTTTCTCCGCAATGAAGTACAGCATGTAGCGAACGATAGAGCAGCTGAATAATTCAGTTTGAGTCGTCAGGCAAACCTTTTACTGCTTCAGATTGTCCAATTCACAAACTGTGATTTATTTGCTTTACAAATTGAACCAGTGAGTGACACATATGAGAGTACTAGAAGACCCCAAGCACAAAATAAAGCACTCGAAGCCATGCTTGCCCAGGGGGAACCGGCTAATACCGTATGCTCAGGTTTTGTTGGATCTGGCCCTCAGACTGGCCCTCAGACAATGTTCACTTCATCTTCTGCAATTCCAGCCTTCAGGCTGCAGTCGATGTCAACATTATCTTCTGCAAATCTAATTATTATGTTGTTATTTGTGTATTATGCCACTGTATCTATTGATTATCACACTGCATGATGTAAGATATTGTGGTGTGTTTAATTATCTATTAACGTCTATCGACTTTCCTACAATCCATTATTGCTTTCACCTGTAATCAATATATAAAACCCTATCAATCGATGCTATGAGTCAGCAAAAAGTAGATTGTTCTCTCTGGAATAGATATAACCTACAAGTTATATGCAACTATGTGTGTATGACTATGTTTGTGTACCCTGGCATAGTCTGGTCTCATAGACTAGACGTAACATAGTACACATAAAACCAGAAACAAATTAGCAGGATATGTTACGTTTGGTATGGTTACATAAGACAGATGGTTACTTAGTTGGGTGATTGGTTGGGGTGGATGGACGGACGGGTCGGTGGCCGTATAATCCGAACGTCTAGCAACCTAAAGGTTGCAAGTTCGAATCTCATCACGGACAACTTTAGCTAATTAGCAACTTCCAACTACTTACTACTTTTGAGCTACTTTGCAACTACTTAGCATGTAGCTAACCCTTCCCCTAACCTTAACCCTTTTAGCTAATCCTACCCTAACCCTAACGCTTTAACCTAAGTCCTAAACTTAACCTTAACCCCTAACCCCTAGCCTAGCTAAAGTTAACCAGCTAGTTAACTTTAGCCACTTAGCCACCTAGCTTGAATTCGTAACATATACATTTAGCAAATTCGTAACATTTAATACATTTTGCAAATTTGTAACATTTAATACATTTTGCAAATTTGTAACATATTGTACGTATTGCAAATCAAAACATATAATACGAATTGTAATTCGTAACATATCATACGAAATGGGTGATGGACATGCACAAATTAATACATACCACACGAAACTTAACATATCGTTCTAAATGGTGTGTCTCGGATTTACGTACAGAATAATACGAAATGCTCTGAGACCAGGTTGCCTGGCATTACAACTTCATGACCACCTGTGCCTCAAACACAATCTTTGAAAACAACAACAACAACTCTAAAACTACTTTCTGTAGAAACTACTGTACACTAATTTCCATAGTGCAACAAATGAACAAATATCAATAGTTGTCTATAGATCTGCGCTGGGTAAAAAGCACTTTGATTTTCAAGTGTGGCTGAGTGATGTTTCTATTTTTAGCCATGACCTCTATGGGAGTACGCCTGCTACGTTGGGTTACTATGGAAGTGCTCAGTGCTGACTGACCAGTACAGTCATATATCAATTGAGTTCAGTGGTGTGGCACTGGCACATAGTTCAGGCAGGCTTCTCTACTCTATCACACTGTGATACAAGTGAATTACTCATCGAGAATCTTTCGTAATTAATGGAAATAGTCAACTCTTATACTACAACTGTTCTATAAATATACAACGAAACACGTGTGGAAACATATGCCCCCTTCTACACTGTAACAAGTGAGACTGCATTACATGTAGCCTACTAACCACAAACTGTTACTGGCACGCTTACCTCCATCACCATACGTTTCAACTCCATATCCATCTTGCAGACCGTTACTCCATGTCCCATCGTATCTGGCAGGCGTGTGGAGACTTTGCCGGACCCCGTATCGACCTTTAAATCCATGAGTCCATTCGCCACGATAAATCCATCTTCCCTTCGATTCCACACCGAGTCCGTGTCGTTTCCCCTGTGCCCAGTAGCCCTGATACACGTTTCCACTGGGCCAGGTGTACACCCCCACTACCTCAAAACCATTGTTCCAGGACCCGGAGTATTCGCCTTGGCCCTTGGGCCCGGTACAGACGCCATGCCCATGGGCTTTTCCATCCTCCCAGCCACCGCAATATGTGCCACCATCGTCAAAGTCGAACCGTCCGCCCGTCATTCAGATTATGAGGGGAGAAGAACGAGTCGTGGTAGCTCCCGGATATTGTGCTGTCCCTCGCTAGTCCAGAGCGGATTTTAAACGAAAAGTAGGAGCGCTGAAGTGAGAGTCCGGTGGACAGTGTTGTGAGGTGTTGTGGTTCCAAGCAGAGATTAATGATTGTCACTGTGTGCATTTGTGGTTGTCGGCTAAAGCGGTATGTGGGAAGAAGAGAGAGCGCGCCACTACGGCTGCCAAAATCGCTCCTGGTTTATTTTATGATGATCTCCTCTTCTCCCTCTCTCACAGCAGAGAGATAGATAGATAGAGCGAGAGAGAGCGAGAGCGAGAGCGAGAGAGAGAGAGAGAGAGAGAGAGAGAGAGAGAGAGAGAGAGAGTGTGTGTGGGGGGATAATGACATGAAAATGGCATGACATTGTCATTCCATTTTTTTATTGTGTCTGCTCTTATATTGGTTTAAAAGTTAAATCGATTATAATTATAACCCTGCTTGATATGTCCTTATTGCTTATAGTATTGGTATCTTTAGGTAGGCTAATCAAAATAACATAAGGTTTTCTGTGTGTAAACTCTATCAGAGTGTTAAACCCATAGAAATATAATCACTCATTCTAGTTATGTGGTTACTGGTTAGACTCATGATAATTCAGTTTAGGGTGTGGAATCAGTGTTAATAGATGACAATATGATTATATTAATCTCAACAGTCAGCTAATGATGTTGAACTGGCCAGTGGTGGTTGTGGCAAACATAAATTAGTAGCTAGGACTTTTATCAGCACAGAGATTAAACTAATGTACTGACTGATTTTAAGACAACAAGGACATCTACTGAGCACTGCTAATATCCTGAATCAGGACATTGATGGGTGTTGGACTAATGTTTCTGGGTCAGAAGAAGACATAGACTGAGTATTTATTTTATTTTATTCTCAAATACACTATGAATAGGTTACAAGACTTGTTATACTTTTTGACCATGTTGGCTTGTAAAGCTTTGGGACAGCCCACCCGGACTGAGTTTGTAGCCTTGGACATGGCAGGTCTTACCACTGGGTGTCAGTGTGCACATTGTTCATCTGCATTGCAAACACAGTAGATTTTCAATAGAATGCCTCATGCCCTCACCCCCAATCGCCTTTTTGGACCATCCATATGCCACTGGGTAGAGATTAAGGGGACTTTTCTTACCAGCATCCCATTGACAGGTTAACCCTAACCTTAACCAAACCCTTACATTTAGCTTTGCATGTCAACCCAGGGACGGCTTGTTCAATAGGGCGATATGGGCGACGCACTGCCAAACGGGAAAAGGAAGGGATTTTTTTTCTAATCAATTATAAAAAAAAAAAAAAAAAAATTATAATAATTTTTTATAAATTTATAAAAAATTATATCACGGCAACAGCAGTTATCAGTGTTCACGTCTGATCTGCCAGCCACTAAATGTCAAATCAGGCTAAAGTCGTGCTTCAAATGGCCCCGCCCGTTTTTTGGGCGATTTCAGTCAGGTTGAAAATCGCCCAGAAGTCTCTCATAGCCTGTCATGTAAAATCTATTTTTTCACATTTCAAAGCTTTCAATACATTCTCTATGGGTGTCTGTGTGCATGCACTTACGCGCTTTCGTCATACGTGACGTAACGTTGAACGTAACTAAGACAATGGCGGCTATCAGCGTCTATGTTGCGACCTGCAGTGTGGCGTTATTTTATGTTTTTAATTTGTAGACTTAGTTTACAAACATTCTGCAAACATTCTGCTTTGGACTGATCTTCGGTTTTGGACTGATCTTGTTGATCGTGTACATACCCGCTACGAACGGACTAAATAATGAAAACGCTGCTGGCAGAGAGGTGGAGCCGGCCACCTTCACCCTGGTCAGAGCGGACCGCGATCCTGGTAAGAGAGCGACTGTACCCCGACATTGAACTGCTTTCTGTGTCATTGAACCTTACTATTGTTGATAAAACAAGTTTACTGGAGAACGGAGAAAAAGTAGAGACTTTTGGACAAGGTGGATAATTGTATAATATAAGGCAGTTTATTCAGAGGTAAAGATATCTGCAATCGCGTTCACGGACCCGTTCGTCAAACTCTTAGGGAGCTATAAATCAAGCCCCATTACTTACCATATCAGATAAGAGAAATTGCTGCAGCTACATATATTTTACATCCTGGCCCTACATAGTTCACTATTTGCATCACTTACCAAAATATTACATGTGGTCATATATGCTTGGAAAGTGGAGATGCTATAGAACGTCAAAAAAGTAAACATTGCTGGAGACACATTGCGTTTGCTAGCGAAGAGATTTGTTGTGGCAAATGAACTTGGGCTGGGAATTGCCAGGAACCTCACGATAAGATATATGCATCAGCATTGCGAGTCTCATGATTCTATACGTATTGCGATTCGATACTGTGATTTTATTGCGCACCATATGTCTGTTGCAGAGGGATCAGAAAGCCATGAGAACGAGTTTTGATCAGTCATGGAAATAAAAGTGCTGAAAACAAATTGGCTCCCAATGTGAAAAGATTGAGAACAAGCTATGAAGGAACAATAATGGTGTTTTGGTGCAGGTACAGCCAACTAGCGCTAAAATATTGCGATATTGTCAATACAGTATATCGTAAAGTATCACTATGTAACTCGATTTCTTTCACCCCAATCCCTCAAATTAACGGTAAATAACTGAATTGTTTGCCCCACATTTAGCTAAGATGATTAGCTAGCCAGCTAAAATGTTTTATTTAGTTAGCAGTCGCATCTACAATAGTTTACTGTCAATAACATGTCTCCAAAAATGACGTGGTGTCTCCAATTGTGTTGACATTTTACAATTGCAATGCGCATCCATGAGTATCCACTTTCTGTAGCTCAGCTGGTAGAGCATGGTGCTTGTAACGCCAAGGTAGTGGGTTCGATCCCCGGGACCACCCATACACAAAAATGTATGCACGCATGACTGTAAGTCGCTTTGGATAAAAGCGTCTGCTAAATGGCATATTATTATTATTATTATTATTATTATTATCTGAAGAGAGCCCGAAACATTGTGTGCAGACATTTTATGCAATAAATGAAGTAGGTTCAATCTAGTAGTTCTGATCTTCTGATTGGTCCTGATGAGTTGGGCGAGGTCCCCTCCAGGCTACTGTCACTGTTGCATTGGCTCTGAGTCGGGTTCTCTGTCTTCAAATGTTCAGCCTAAGAGAGGGGATTTTTGTGTGTGTGTGTGTGTGTGTGTGTGTGTGTGTGTGTTTAACAGTGATGATGTGTGTGTGTGTGTTTAACAGTGATGATGTGTGTGTGTGTGTGTGTTTGTGTGTGTGTGTGTCCTCAGAGCAAGAACTTCGTGAGTTGGAAGAACTGAGAGGCCTATGGCGTGGGTGTTGTCCTTGGCCACCTGCTGACAAGGCTGACAAGATAGGACCCTTTTGTCCATTGTTATTGGATAGGAACATAACTTATAACCAGCTCCTGACCTAAATAGATCTTAGCACAACATTTTACTCAACATATCATATTCCATATTCACTATAACAAATATATTTACTACGACATTAGCAAGAACCGCCACATCCTCAGCCGGCTAATCCAGTGTGTGAAGTTTTGCGGAGTGTTTGAGTTAGCTTTGCGAGGCAAAGATGAAACTGAGGGCTCCACCAACCCTGGTAAGCCAACACTTTTGAGATCAGTCAATAAATGCTTCTGGTATTGACTTATATGCTGCCCCTGTCTTCATGTTGTTGCTGGACATATCTTTTTTTAAATGTGTGTAGGTCACCTAAATCATCAGAAAAATTGCCCCTCCTGAGAATTTTTTCAGGAGCCGCCACTGTGTCAACCATATCCCCTTTTTTCCCATGCCACTGTCTACAAGAAATAGCATGTGAAATGGCACGAGACCCCAGATTTACAGATCCAATCCGTATTGTACATTACAACAATAATATTTGATATAATATTATTCCGTGTAAAAAATCACGAAGAATACTCTAGTCATATACATACAAATTGATTGAATTATCAAAACATTTACTGTGGTGTCCATTTAGCAAAACAAACCATCTTCACTTTCTTCAGTGAAGGTGTTGGCTTTAGTTACATCACTAAAATTGAATCTAGACTACTTTGTAGGGTCTACAGACCCCTACAGAATATAGTACAGGAGTGCAGCTCTACATCAGGAGGTGAAGACATGCTGCCAAAAATAACACCAGCTGAGCGATTATGAGAAAACGACAAACTATGTGTAATTGATATGAGCTTGTCAAGCAATTCGTTTCAGAACCATGTTATTATTATTATTATCTTTATGGTTGGATTAATGGTCCAAGAACCTATAGAAATTAACTCCTTACGTCAGCATAAAGAGTGTCACCTATAGTATAAATTGTCTGACAATTCAAATCAAAGTTTATTGGTCGCATACACAGTTTATATATTTAATGTTAATTTGGAATTGTACACATTTGCAGTTAAAAGCTGAATTGCAGCGTACATAGGCCTACGTAAGTAAGTAAATCAAATAAAAAAATAAAAATCTGAGATGTTGTCACGGTTTACTAAGCCAGAACCCAGAAGCAGACCAGGACAAGGTGAGTTGAAACGAAGGTGAGTATTTATTTAACAGATTCAAAAAAACGATGTAGAATAATCCAGGGGACAGAGCGGACGGCGGAGATGAGTTGGTGGAGGTGCAGTGGTAGATCCAAGAATGGCTCGGCAGCCGCCGACAACCAGGCAGGGGTTGGGTGAAGGTTCCGGGAGATTGACTGCAGATAGAAACAAAACGGAGGTAAGTACACCGCAAGCCAACAAGGTGCAAAACAACAAAACTAACGCTAGAAACTCCAAGGCTGATACACTGACAAACATACTGTTCATTGCTAACGATCCGGCAGGGAATGGATGTCAGGTCAGGGCTTAAGAAGGGTGATGATCAGGACCAGGTGTGCAGACCGCTGATGAGATGCAGGTGCGGTTAATCGGGAGATCTCCCGCCTAGCAACGTCGCCCGGCAACCAGGCCGGGAGCGTTCACGAACCCTCAGGAAACTGGAGATTCCGAGCAGAAAAATGGCAACACAGGCAGGAACCGACTCAGGATGCAGGGTTCATGACAGATGTAGTATACAATATTACGGTTAAGCAGCATTAAGTGGTCTCACAAAGTAAGGCACAGGACTGTTGTAGTACCTGTCAGTCAGAGTATGGGGAAGGTTCAGTTTGTGGCTGGATCGAGCAGATCTGCCACTGACATGGCCTCTCGTCTGAGGCAGCCATTTGTTGTAATCCTGGGACTTTGCAAGCTTCTGTGCAAAGGATCTGCAGAGGTGGGTGCGGCGGGACTCCAAGGACTGCAAGCCCAGGTCATTGCATGCAGAGTCGTAGGAGGTGTAGGTGGGGCCCATGATGATTTTGGCTGCACGTCGTTGGATCTTCTCAAGTTGGTTGTGTTGGTGGGCTGTGAGACCTGGGTGCCATACTGGAGCGGAGTAGGCTACTCGAGCACTGGACGGACAAAGCAGGTGACTGTCAGAAAGTTTAGCAGATGTTATAGCGGGTGCAGAGTAATTATTGTGTTACTAGTTCCTAGCAGTGCAGCAAAAATGTAAGTACCCAAATAATAATCAAAAACAAGAAATTAGAAATGACAAATGTCAGAAAGAATCCAACCCAAATCACACTTTATCACTAATCCAAATCCAATCTATGCTTATATACAACAAAAATATATACTTAGAATGATATGTACAGCAGTAGATATGACACTCATCATGTCAGTTTCAGCTGATACCAGGTCAACATTTCACACTGTTATTATTACTATGTAGGTTTTTGTGTGATTTAATGTAAAATTGGACTGAGCAGGTACTAAATCTCCACTCTGTATCTCTCTAATTATTCCGATTATTATCACACATAACTTCTCCTATACAAGTCTGCCACTGACTTTAAAAGCCTATATATTGATTGTACAAAACATTAGGAACACCTTCCTAATATTCCGTTGCACCCCCTTTTGACCTCAGAACAGCCTCAATTTGTCGGGCATGGACTCTACAAGGCGTCGAAAGTGTTCCATAGAGATGCTGGCCCATGTTGACTCCAACGCTTCCCACAGTTGTGTCAAACTGGCTGGATGTCCTTTGGGGGTGGACCATTCTTGATACAAATGGCAAACTGTTGAGCATGTGTAACCGGTGTGAAATGGCTAGCTAGTTAGCGTTGCGCGCTAGTAGCGTTTCAATCGGTGACGTCACTCCCTCTGAGACATTGAAGTAGTTGTTTCCCTTGCTCTGCAAGGGCCGCGGCTTTTGTGGAGCGACGGGTAACGGTGCTTCGAGGGTGACTGTTGTCGATGTGTGCAGAAGGTCCCTTGTTCAAGCCCAGTTAGGGGTGAGGAGAGGGATGGAAAGCAAAACTGTTACACAAGACATATATGTATATATACACACTTAGTATACAAAACATTAAGAAATCCTCCTCTTTCCATGACATAGACTGACCAGGTGAAAGCTAGGATCCCTTATTGATGTCACTTGTTAAATCTTCTTCAATCAGTGTAGATGAAAGGGAGGAGACAGGTTAAAGAAGGATTTTTAAGCCTTGAGACAACTGAGACATGGATTGTTTATGTGTGCCATTCAGAGGGTGAATGGGCAAGACAAAATATTTAAGCACCTTTGAACAGGGTACGGTTGTAGGTGCCAGGCTCACCGGTTTGAGTGTGTCAAGAACTGCAACGCTGCTGGTATAAGCCTTTATCGGAGTGATTAAGAATATGTTCATAACAATCCCCAAGCAGTTGAGACTACAAATGTGTCATTATGCTTGAATGTTTTAATTTCATGCCTATGTCATTGCCCGAGATCTTGATATTGGAAGAACATGTGTAGTGCTGTATGTACAGAGGAGGCAACTGAACTAAATGACTATCGCCCCGTAGCACTCACTTCTGTAATCATTTAACACATGGTTTTTGTTGGATTTTTCAATGGTTCAGTTACAAAAAGTCTGCGGATAGTATTTCCTGTAACTGGATATTATTCAATCCATGACGTCATTCACAAAATGCAAAATGCCCTGTATGAAGTGGATAGATACAGCTGGAATAGGTGATTTGCTCTTACTGATGCATTTACACAACTCACATGTATCATTTTCAATCAGCTAATAGAGCTAAGGCTAAGCTACTGCTGGCTCTCTTTGAGGGAAATTGAGTTTTTGTAACCATAAGTGTTGGCATTCTTTTCATGCTGTCAAGGGGTGCTGAAGGTGGGTGTGGTGCATGAATCAAGCGCAGGACGCAGAAGCTCAGTCCAAAAGACTTTAGTGCAATATTCACGTAGAAAATAAGCACAATAAGCCCGAAGGCGAAATAACGGCGCACACAGGCGTCAAACAAACGGCGCACTAACATGTGCGAAAAACCTCTCCAAAACACTGGAGGGAAGTACGTAGCTCCAACACAAAACAGAAGAGCAATCACACACAAAGACAAACACACACAACGAGAACTAAATAGGACACTAACAAGACACAGGTGTACAACATCAAGACAAAACCAAACGAACATGAAACATAGATCGGTGGCAGCTAGTACTCCGGGGACGACGACCGCCGAAGCCTGCCCGAACCAGGAGGAGGAGCAGCCTCGGCCGAAACCGTGACACATGCCAACGCCTACCAAAGACTGATGGACTTTTTAGGCTGATTTTGGAGAGCCAAGCGATGCCAGATTCTTATGCCTCTAAATTATACTTTAAAGCCACAGAAACAGTGATTAGTCTTGTTAGACAAAAGTATTTCCTCAAATTAAAAAGGTTTTAGAATTCCCACATATGGTTTTCTGAGTGTGCAGGATGTTATGCGATCTTCAGTCAACTATTTGGTCACACAAGTCAGCCGTGTTTGACAAATTATCCCCAAAAAGTCTAAGGATTCAGTAAAACCTCAGGAATTACATGCATGGAATAATAATGTTAGAGTAAAGTTAGCTACCAACAAATATATTTTTTTCCTCCCATATTGCAATGCAATTTCTACTGTAGCTGTATGGTCTTCAAACTGCCTACTTGATAGAAAGTGTATGAGTGCATCCTCTGCCAACAATCCTTACTGACAAAGCAATGCAGAGGTTATGCTGGGACAGAACTGCATTCCCAGTCCAGCTCAGCCCAAACCAAAGTAACTACTGTGTGATAAAACAAGCAATACAAACAGCTACGGAAAAAATTAAGAGACCACTGCAAAATTATCAGTTTCTCTGGTTTTACAATTTATAGGTATGTGTTTGGGTAAAAATAACATTTTTGTTTTATTCTATAAACTACTGACAACATTTCTCCCAAATTCCTTTTTTTTTTTGTTGGTCATTTAGAGCATTTATTTGCAGAAAATGACAACTGGTCAAAATAACAAAAAAGATGCAGTGTTGTCAGACCTCGAATAATGCAAAGAAAATAAGTTCATGTTTAAACAACACAATCGTAATGTTTTAACTTAGGAAGAGTTCAGAAATCAATATTTGGTGGAATAACCCTGATTTTCAATCACAGCTTTCATGCATCTTGGCATGCTCTCCACCAGTCTTTCACATTGATGTTGAGTAACTTTATGCCACTCCTGGTGCATAAATTCAAGCAGCTCGGCTTTGTTTGATGGCTTGTGACCATCCATCTTCCTCTTGATCACATTCCAAAAGTTTTCAATTGGGTTCAGGTCTGGAGATTGGGCTGGCCATGACAGGGTCTTGATCTGGTAGTCCTCCATCCACACCTTGATTGACGTGGCTGTGTGGCATGGCGCATTGTCCTGCTGGAAAACCAATCCTCAGAGTTGGAGAACAATGTCAGAGCAAAAGGAAGCACGTTTTCTTCCAGGACAACCTTGTACTTGGCTTGACAAATCTGCCCGATTCCAGCCTTGCTGAAGAACCCCCAGATCATCACCAATCCTCCACCAAATTTCACAGTGGGTGCGAGACACTGTGGCTTGTAGGCCTCTCCAGGTCTCCGTCTAACCATTAGACGACCAGGTGTTGGGCAAAGCTGAAAATTGGACTCATCAGAGAAGATAACCTTACTCCGGTCCTCTACGGTCCAATCCTTAAGGTCTTTTGCAAACCTCAGCCTGGCTCTTCTTTGCTTCTCATTGATGAAGGGCTTTTTTCTAGCTTTGCACAACTTCAGCCCTGCCCCTAGGAGCCTGTTTCGAACCGTCCTCGCCGTGCACTTCACCCCAGCTGCCATTTGCCATTCTTTTTGTACGTCACTTGTTGTCATCCTACGGTTGTTGAGTGACATTCGAATGAGTTGGCGGTCATCCCAGTCAGTAGAGAGTCGTTTTCGCCCTCTGCCGGTCTGTAGCTTTGTTGTTCTCAATGTCTGCTGCTTGACCTTGTTCTTATGAACCGCTGTCTTTGAAATTTTAAGGATGGAAGCAACCTGATGCTCACTGTATCCCTCTGCCAGTAAAGCCAGAATTGAACCCTTCTTTTCCTCAATCAAAAACATTCATTTTCATCGCTTTTGGCATGGTCAATAGTTATTTTTTGAGGTACTATTAGCACTGTTTTTGCCTTCCAGCTGGTCCTATTGCAAGAGGATAGTGATGACCACAGCAGTGGTTTTTATACTTTTCCTCGTTAAATAAGATTTGGTTCATGTGATCACCTAATCAGTACCTAATTCAGTAGAATGAGGTGTGCCTGTGTTGGAATTCAACAGACACTGGAATGGAATGGCTGTCATACATGTAGTAATGTTATTTTTTCAGGAGCTGTATATTCTTATAAGTGTGCATAGGATGTAATGCAGTGCTTAAACGTTACTCTGACTTAAACATTACTCTGACTGTATTTACTGTATCACAAAACCATGGGAACAAGAGCTAAACATTTGTTAAACTCTCCAACACTCCCAAGTTGACGATATGGATATCTGTCTCTCCAAAATCACCTACTGTACTGTAGGTGAAGTTGAGAGGCTCTGGGACAAAATGGGACAGTGGTGTGCATGTCATTCTCATATAAGTGATTCCAGAACCACTAATGAATTTTAGACATACTTTCATGTACTCAGGGAGGTCATGCACCTCAAAAATCTGAAGGGGCACAAAGTACGTGAGGATGGCTGAGGGGTGATCCGGAAGGGGGCTAGTCCGAGAAGTTTGAGGAAAAAATGATAGAGCCATAGACAGTATGCTTAATTCTATGTAAAAAATACGTATATTTTTCTGCATATCTAAGCATACCTCTTGAGCTGTCTGTATCCTCCTGACTGGTGGTTCTTTTTTTAAAGAAACGAAATATGCTTCTCTGCATCTCTGCTAAAATCTGGATAAAAGATTGAAAGGAATGTGAGTCTTATTGAGTACATTTGCTTTTCTAAAGTCTATCAACCTTGTCAGCAGGCATGCCAGCTAAGATACAAGTAAATGCCCAAATAATGGAAACACGTGAGTAAATGAGGGATACAAAGTATATTGAAAGCAGGTGCTTCCACACAGGTGTGGTTCCTGAGTTAATTAAGCAATTAACATCCCATCATGCTTAGGGTCATGTATAGAAATTATATATTATTTTGGCTACCATGGCTATGCCCCCATAGGATGACAATGCCCCAATCCACAGGTCACTGATTGGTTTGATGAGCATGAAAACTATGTAAGCCATATGCCATGGCGGTCTCAGTCACCAGATCTCAACCCAATTGAACACTTATGGGAGATTCTGGAGCGGCGCTTGAGACAGCATTTTCTACCACCATCAACAAAAGTTATTGTGGAAGAATAGTTTCGCATCCCACCAATAGAGTTCCAGACACTTGTACAATCTATGCCAAGGTGCATTGAAGCTGTTCTGGCTCGTGGTGGCCCAACAAGGACAAATCTAAGGGTACACGTGCCCCTGTGCTCCCTATGGGCATGACGCCGCTGCATTTACTGTAACTGTAACAGATTTTGGAGAAAGGCTTTGGAACTGTACTTGAGGAGGGGGCTGTGGATAGTTATTTTTTTCAGTTGTCAGCTAGCTTACAAAAGGAGATTCATTATTTCATTCTCCTCTCTGTTTTTCCATAATCAGAGCTGCTATTGTTTCATCCTCGTGCTTGAGGTGATTGAAAACAGGAAATTACCAAAAGGTCGTCAGTCAGTAAATGCAAACATCTGCTCTTCTATGAACAACCAGGTTCACTATGATGTTGTTACGCCCCTGAAAAAGGGGAGAAATAATCACGAGAGTGATGCAGTTGTTTCCTCACTGAAAACTTTAGTATAATGAGGAAAAAAGACCGCGATTTCCCCAGAAAGTTGGGTGGAGACCAGAGCAATCGATCTCAGGCTCATAGATTAAGAGCATTTAGTAGATCACAGATTAACACTTTTACCCTTAAATTAGGCACCACAAAGTAAAGTAGTCAATATAACGTTTACACATTCCTCTTACAATATTTACCCTTTTACACTTGACGGATTTTAACACATTTATGAATTTTATCAATCTCTATGAACTAGTACTGGATGCATGATCTTTTTAACCTTAGATATTTTAAGATCCTTACATACCATGAACTTACTAATACTTTTTAGTGTATAACAGGCTATGAATATGTCCTTTAACCTGTCACAATGTCAGGGGCATTTTGATATTCTACAGCACAGGTGTCAAACTCATTCCACGGAGGGCCTAGTGTCTTCAGGTTTTCGCTTCTCCCTTGTACTTGATTGATGAATTAAGGTCACTAATTAGTAAGGAACTCCCCACACCAGGTTGTCTCCGGCTTAATTGAAAGGAAGAAAAAAAAACCTACAGACACTAGGCCCTCTATGGAATGAGTTTTACACCCCTGCTCTACAGCAAACAGCAAAACAGGACCCTGCTTGTTTCAACACAGTCGAGATAGTGTATATGAGCTCCAGTAGATGTGTTTCACCAGCTGGTCAGATTTGCTTTGGCTGAGGTTTGGTTCTTTGTGTGTGGCAGCCAACCATCCATGCTTTCCTAAACAATATTCTCACTGTCCTCCTCCCACAGCATCAGCACCTGTTCACTCACATTTTGCAGAGCATCAACCAGCACATTGTCCAGAGATCATAAAACCTTTCACATTTGCTTGTTGAGCTTTCAAACCATTAGAATACAGATGTCGGGTCTTAACTTGATTACTCTTTTGTGTCTGTATTTTCCTGCTGTATCAGGAAATTCAAATGAGCCTTGTGAGTCCCTGAAAAATAGGGGTTTTCTTTCTGTCCATGCTGGGGCAGTTGAGTCATTGGGATCAGGGTTTGCTATCAAAATATTTTTTTATCTGGCTCACTCAAACGCTAAACCTAGGTCCAATTACTGCAACATTCAAATGCGCAAACATTTATCTGAAATGCAGCCATACACATTAACTGTCGTTTTATATAGCTTAATAACACAAGATAGATATTGGTCTCCACTAGGCTACGATATACAAGTGTCAAGTTTATGCTTTGGTCAAAATTGAGTTCAAACCTGGTGTGGGGTGGTCATAGCGGTTAGGGCTGCTGCTTTCAGCACGGCCCTGCACATATAGGTCTACCGTGTGGGTTTGATTCCGGCCCATGCCCTTCTGGCACAAGTAACTCAATCTCCTCGATAGACTTGATTTATGAGACACATTTCAAATATATTTTACCCCTGATCTTGTAAGAAAATGACACTTTTGGATAACATAAATAGGAAACAAATAAAATAACAATAGGCTACACAAACATTAATTCCCATTCATACAAAGTGTTGGGTATATTGCCACAGTAGATTTGCCGTGGTAAACAATTAAATACTTTATTTATATTGTACGGAATGCATGTCAAATAGATAAATCGCCCTTAGTCTGTTCAAAAATAACTACATTGTTCTGATTACAATACCAACCAGAGGGCGAACATATCTTGAAAGACTTTGGTTGCAAGCAGTTCTAAGGTAACACCAACATCAGCTTTAAGGGAGTGGTAATGAGGTGACCAATAACAGTAGCAATTGAGATCAACTGTGCGGGTGAATTTAGCAGGCATTGATGGTTTAATGAGACATCAGATGGCGATAATCTAGTGCCATCGATGGTTGCAATAGGCCCCTTGTTATTTGATTATATTCCAATAGGCTACATTCTGTAGGCTACCCGTTAGCCTATCAAATGTCACATAATGAAAAGTGGGAAAACCGATAATAGGCTACAGTGTTTACCTAGCTGAGTTGATGAGCTGATTTGGGCCATCAGTTGATTGACAGATGTAGGCCTGCTGACGAACGATAAACTTTCCTCCAGTGTGGATGCTCGTCCACGTTTTATAGTTAGGCTATGTATAATTTGTCAATATAGTTCTGGTCTTTGGTGTGGATTGAAAGCCTGTATTGTGTGGCTATAATATTTCATTTCGTAAAGCTGTGAAGATGTTTTTGCATTTGAGCCTATCCAAAGACGATTTCGTTGAGCTGAGACACTTTTCTTTGATGTGTAAATGATCAGACTATTTGTTTTACTTCTAGAAAACATTGAAATAAATGTAATGTAATTGTGGGCCTAATGTAAGCTCAGACTGGTCACTATATTGCGAACTCATGAGGCTCAGAGCTGGAGCGCGCTGCTTAGACAACTGCGCTATAGCAGTTCACAATATTCTAGCAAGCACTAAGAATACTATGAATACTGATGATACATAGGCGCGTCGTTTTTATTTGTTGTTTTAAGCCTTCCCTAAACCATAACCCTAATCGAGTTAATGCCTAAACTGTTAACCTTTGAGTTGTTTCTGTTTTAACTACGGGGAATTAATGCGTCAAAAATTGACAATATATGCCGAGGGATTCGAATATATGCCGACTCTGGCATATGTGTGCTGAGGTCAGTTGCTGTAAGCACTGGACCACACAGGCACTGAGTAAGTTATTACGGAAAACTTAACACCGGCTCTGCCTCCTCTCCGATCTGAGGGGATTTTCCTTGCTCACCTAGAATCTAACGCTTCAATATAGCCTACATATTTGTCATTTAACTTTTAAGTATTACATTTTATACGTGGCATAAACACAACCAGTCACAATGTTTTAATCTGATTAGGCCACTTCAAAAGTCTCCTGTAGGCTACCTGTGCACGTTCATCCAAAATATAATTCCAGCATCCAAACTGTGCAGAGGCCATTTGATGAGTGGAAAGAATCATAAAAATATGCCATTTAGCAGACGCTTTTATCCAAAGCGACTTACAGTCATGTGTGCATACATTT